>NC_090928.1:1266681385-1266983812 GCF_040938575.1 Ambystoma mexicanum | reverse complement strand
ATGTACTACATCAACAAGCAGTGGGGCACCCACTCTCCAGGACTGTCCAAGCTGTCCCAGAATATATGGAAGTGGGCTCTCAGACACAACATGTTCCTACTGTCACAACACGTACCAGGGGAACTCAATCTGCTAGCAGACAAACTCAGCAGAGACTTCCCCCTGCCCGAAGAGTATGAATGGCGATTGCACGAAGACATCGTCTTAGACGTCTTCACGCAATGGGGATTCCCGGAAATAGACCTGTTCGCAACTCTGGAGAACTCGCAATGCCAAAGTTACGCCTCCAGGTACCCCCAGAACCAGTCCAAGGGGAACGGTCTGTCGATTCAATGGTCAGGGAAATTTGTTTACGCCTTTCCCCCGACTCCCCTTCTCAACAAAGTTGTGCACAAGCTGCACCAGGAACAAGTTACCATGATACTAGTGGCCCCAATGTGGGCCCAGCAGCCATGGTTCGCGCACTTGATGGAGATGTCTCTATCTCCCCCAGTGAAACTTCCCTGCCCGTACAACATGCTGTCACAGGACAAGGGCAGGACACTGCATCCATGCCCTCAGACCATGAACTTAGCAGCCTGGCTCCTGAGATCATAGAATTTGGACATCTACAACTTCCGCAGAGATGTATGGACATTCTCAGGGAAGCCAGAAAACCTAATACTCGCCACTGCTATTCTATCAAGTAGAGAAGATTTGTCATCTGGTGTAGAGGTAAGAGCATCAACCCGGTTGACTGCTCTCCCACACATATTGTTCTGTACTTGACCCATTTACTGGATTCAGGTCTAGTGTTCAATTCCATTAAAGTCCACCTAGCGGCACTTTCTGCATACACCACTTCCCAACTTAGTGTCGTGTTGGAAGATACCAGTTATCAAGGCCTTCATGGAGGGGGTAAAGAGAATACACCCTCCGATAGCTAACCCAGCTCCCGGATGGGACTTAAATGTGGTACTTTCCAGACTCATGGGCTTGCCATTTGAACCCATGCACAGGGCAACTCTGAAAGACCTCACTCTTAAGACTGCTTTCCTAATAGCTATCACCTCCATTAGGAGAGTAAGTGAACTACAGGCTCTTTCTGTTCTAGACCCCTTCGTAACAGTTCACAAAGATAAGGTGGTTCAAGGTTTGCACCAAAATTCATCTCGAAATTCCTTGTAAACCAGTCAATAGAACTACCAACGTTCTTTCAAAACCCTTCCAACTTGGGAGAAAAAAGTCTGCATACACTGGATGTACGCAGAGCTGTCATGTTCTACATGGAAAGAACCAGGCCACTGAGAAAGACTAATCAGTTCTTTGTCTCGGTGGCAGCAGGAAGAGAAGGAGATGCAGTCTCAAAGTCCACTATATCTAGATGGATTGTTCAGTGCATCACTCTCTGTTACACTCTTGCTAAGAGAGAACTACCCTTCAAGCCAAGAGCACATTCTACTCAGGGCTTCCATAGCTTTCATTGCAAATGTCCCTCTTGAGTCCATCTGCAAAGCGGCTACCTGGAGTTCTGTGCACACCATTACAAAACACTACTGTCTAGATGCACACTCTAGATCTGACTCCCAGGTGGGACAGGCAGTATTAAGACATCTTTTCTCTACTGTTCCTTCTCATAACCCACCGCCAACTCCGGGTACTGCTCGCTAGTCTATGCACAGCATGTGATTCTAAGCAGATTAACAAACATCAGAAGACAATGCATTACTTACCGTAAAAGCATTTCTGATGGTTGTATCTGCTTAGATTCACATGCGCCCGCCCTTCCTCCCCGCTCGGATGGAAGGAACATAGACATCTTTCCACATCTCTCTCTCTTTTCTGTACTCACTCACGTATAGAAGGCTCCCTCAGGGCAGAAAAAATACAAACAGAGGGACCTCGACGCGTGAGGGATTGTGGGTACAACGCACGTCACTGTAGGGATAGTGTTACAGGCACGCCTTGTCGACGTCCCCTTTTTGACTACGAAAAACAAAATGCAATACTCTGCAGTGACCACTGGATGTCGGACCTATGCACAGCATGTGAATCTAAGCAGATACAACCATCTGAAATGCTTTTACGGTAAGTAATGCATTGTCATATCGCACAATGTGGCATCTTTGCCAGGTTTAAGTATTAAAGAAAGCACTAATTCCTCAATGCATTCAGAAACTTTGCCAGATATGAAAAAGGAGTTAAAGTAGTTAATGGTGTCGGTAGCTGGGCCTTACATGTTTTATAAAAAACCTGGAGCTTTTTGTTTGAGAACGGAGCTAATTGCCAGCTCTGTTTCTTCCTTAGTGATAGGCAGCTCAAGTTGGCTGTGAAGGGCTTGAGAGAATCCAGGGAGCATGGGCGGGGCAAGATAAGGGTCCTGAGTTTTAGAGGTCTGGTCGCTCAGCTGCCAATAGTTTATCATAAAAGCGTGAGAAAATAATGACCTTCCCCACCTCAATTGTTTTGTGCGTAAGAGTGAGGTCACTGTTTCTGATGCCATTAACACTTCCAAGTTGGACATGACCAACCTTAATTCTTTAAGGGCTTTCAGATATCTTGTTTGAGCATGTGTGTTTTCCCGCTCATGTACCTGGGATTTCAGGTTTTCCTTTGCTTGGTTTCTAGATTTGAAGTAGGAAGCTGATCGACTGATAAGTCCCCTCCACCAATGCCTTTCATAGCTCCCCACAACATTTCTGTGGAAATCCCCTCCTTATAGACGTAGCTATATCTTGAAGTAGAGGGTTGTAGAGTTTCCATTCATGTTTGCTAGATGGTTGTATTCTGCTAACACTTATCTCTCAGGACCATGGAGTGGTCAGAAAACAATCTAGGACCAATGTAGAGTTCAAGACATAAGGAGTTAAAGCGGCAAAAAGCAAGTGGAAATTGATCCGGGCAAATCCTTTGTGTAGATGCAAATAATTTGTTTACTCCCGGTCGTTCCCATGAAGAACCCTCCAGACATCTATTAAACCAAGCCCCTCCTGGGCTCTCAGTAATTATATAATTATAATAATTGTTCTTTTATAGCACGCTTAATACCAGGGACAGTTTCTAAGCGCGAATCAGGGATTTAGACCTGTGTTGCTATGTGTTGTCTTGCTTCCAAGACAAACATCTTGCCCCCGAGCTACCCTCCCGGGTTAGCAGCTGATGCGTTTCTGTTAGTAAGGAGGGAGCGTCTCATCCATTGTGGGGTCCGGACCAGATTGAAATCGAAGCAAATTATCAATTCACCCTCCGGAAAAACACAGCAATGGTGGTAATTAATGTTTTTCATGAGCTCATGTTGATTGTCATTTGGAAAGTATAAGGAACCCAAAGTCATAGGGCATCTGAATAAGGTTCCCTTTAAAGGAGAAGCCTTCCATTGAGGTCTTTCAAGACATTCTTTTTAACAAAGGTGGGTGTCTTTAGCTATTCGGATTGCCACGCCTCTTTTCTTAGTTGTGACCGGCCAGATGATTTGCCTGGACCATGACAATGTTAACGCTGGGTGTCTGGAGTCTTCCTAGCATCGAGAGATTAAACCCTATGCATTAAGGGTCGCTATTTTGAGTGTTCACATCTCTTCCATTCAAACCCAATCCCCAAAGGGATAGAACTTGTTGTTGCCAGGGCAGTGGGTTGTTCCTGCAACTGTTGGTTGGGGTAGGGGTGCAAATGTCCATCCCACATCATTTCCACTCTGTACTTCTCCCAACACCCCTGAACTCCTAATGAAACAAAACCCTGACTTAACTAAAACAATCCCAACGCCTCCTCAAACTGAAGTCCAAACACCTCCAAATGCCAATTGAGCCATGAGGTAGCTTTGGAGGTATTTGGGCTTTTTAAGTATCTGGACTACAGTAGATGACGCTCCACAGGCCATCAAGACCGACGCAGAGACGGCACACTCTTTGGGGACCCTGCTGCAAAGCAGGTCGTCCTTTTGTTCCCTGAGGGGGAGAGTTTCCAGATCCTCCAAGGGGTACACTACCCCCTATCCTCAGCCCTCCCGCTCCACCTCACAGGATGCCTACAGGGGCAGGCTCATTTGCCTATCGCGGTGGAGGCCAACTTACACAGAAGACCCACACCCCCACTTTCGCATCCCAGTGAGAGGCCAGCTATCAAACGTTGTCAAGCAGTAGAGAAAGATCACCACAAGTAAATGGGTACTGGACGTTCTTCGGGAAGGGCACGCTTTCGAATTTCAAGACAGGTGCCTCGCATTCCTCCTGTCGCGCGTCAATATCTTCACATGGCCCAAGTGCTACAGGAGGTTCAGGCCATGTTATGAAAAAGGGCAATAGAACCTGTCCCTCATCTCCTCTGGGGCTCTGAGTGTACTCCAGATATTTTCTGGTAAGGAACAAGTCGGGAGTGTGATGACCGATCCTAGTTTTACGGCCCTTAAACAAGTACCTAAAGTCCCAAAAGTTCAGGATGGTCACGTTGCAGCACGTACTCGACCAGCTGGAGAAGGGGATTTTCTGGCAACTCTCGACGTGGAGGATGCATACTTGCACATCCCCATTCATTGTTAACACCTGATGTTCCTGCATTTTGTCATCTAGGGGTGGCACTACCAATTCAAATACCTGCTCTTGGGCCTGAAATTGGCTCCAAGGGTATTCACAAAATGCTTGGCCCCGGTAGCAGCACACCTACACCGCAAGGGAATGCCCTTCTAGCCTTATCTGGACAAATGGTTCATTCTCTCGGCTTAATCAGTTATCCGAAGGCATGCATGATGCCATTGCAGAATGCTAAGTTTCTGTGTGTCCGGCTCAACACAAACTCGTGTCTAGTGACCCCTCAGAAGAGAGGCTGAAAGCCAACCTAGGGGAAGGTTCAGTGACTGTCCACAGCGTCCATCTCAACAGTCAGATTGGGCATGATGTCCTCCTGCATTCATCTGGTTCCCTTTTGCATGCTCCAGATGCAGCCCCTCCAGGAATTCCTAAAAGCCTGGTAGCAGCTGGTCTCAGGCACATGGACAGACAAGATTGCCCTCAATCAGGCATCCCATCAAGCTCTTCAAGCTCTTCATTGGTGGTCAGTTCGTCCACATCTGACTGAAGGAGCTCCTTTCCAGGTCCCTCTGTACCAGGATACAGTCACTACCAACGCCTTCTTGGAGGGTTGGGGAGCCCACACAGGACAATCTCACACCAGAGGGCTCCGGCTCCCAGTGGAGAAGGACTTTCAAATAAACGTCCTAGAGCTACGGGCGGTCTTCAGGGCGCTTCCCCTGGCTTGCCTCAAGAATACCATTGCAGACTCGCTCAGCAGGGAGCGACGGTACTGTCACAAGTGGGAGCTTCAACAAGTGAGTGTTTCATCTCTTCGGCAAGTGGGGTCTTCCCTAGATAGATATCTTTGTGACAGTTACCAACTCCAAGTGCTGGAATTTTGCCAGAAAATATCCTCAGCCTTCCATACGATTCCACTCCTGTTACATGTGAGCAACACACTCGGACGTTAACATTGCAGGATGATCATCATCGCTCCAGCGTGGCCGAGGCAGATCTGGTACTCGGACCTTCTCCATCTATCAGTGGATCCGGCCATCCAGCTGCCTCTACTTCCCAACCTTCACCCCAGAGAAAACTGATCCTGCACCACAACCAAGCATCACTAAGTCTCACAGCCTGGTTCCCGCAGCCCTGGAATTTGGGCACTATTCCCTGCCTCTGGAATGCAAAAAGATCCTGTCCAAGCCCAGAGCTCCCTCGGTTGTCCTGCTACAGGCACAAATGGAGGTGCTTCACAGTGTGGTGCAGGGTACGGGAGATCATGCAGCTGCAGATAACTGTCTGCAGCTCCTCCCGTATCTGCTGACCTGGCCATCGCCTCCATCAAGGTTCATCTAGCTGCCATATCCCGGTACACACTGACTCCAGGCAGGAAGCTCCCTGTGGTCTTGGGGGAGCCTCTTCAGGTCTTTTCCGCCGGTGAAGGTTCCTGCCCAAGCTTGGGAACTGAACGTGGTACTGTCTAAACTAATAGGCCTTCTGTTTGAACCAATGCATCTGTCCCTTTAAAGTTTCTATCATGGAAGACCGCTTTCCTAGTGGTGATCACCTAGGCCAGCTAGGCCAGGGAGATTCAGGTGCTCTCCAGCTAGCCGCTGTATTTGTCTTTCCACGCCTCTAAGGTGGTGCTGCGGTCTCATCCCACCTTCATGCCAAAGGTTCCATCGGACTTTCACCTCAACAAGCCTTTGGTTATGCCACTGTTTTTCGCAAACCCTTCTATGCCTGCTGAAGGGGCGTCGCCTTCGCTGAATGCTGCTCATGCCCTCAATTTCTACATGGCTCGCTGTTAGGGAGAATTCTCTGTTTAGGCTGAATTTCCTAACCTAGTGAGTCCCCCAGCAGCTTTGCTGGATTTTTGGGGTTTATTTTTTTCTCCTGCCAAGAGTGAGACTCTTTTACCCTCACTCTTGGACATGATTTGAGTGTATTTCTTTGAATCTAGATGTGTTTAATGGGCTATGGGGTCTTTTACTCCATAGGGTTTCATGTGTTTTTGTGATGTGTGTTACACCGCACCCTCCGTGCAGTAACACAGGGGTGTCATAGTGACCCCCCCAGTATAGAGTCCATACCCTGGGACTGACTACTGTCTCCCAGGGCATATAAAGTCACCATTGACTTTACTAGTCTTAAATTCTGAACAGAACCACTACAAACCATCATATTGTGGACGTACTGGCTGGGGCAATTCGATTGCCCCAGGGTCTGTTAGTCGAGGGGGCACTTCTCCGTCCCCCCTGATCGAGTTTTGGCTGGTGGCAGTGGATACTACTTTTTATATTCAACCGCAAATATTTTCCTATGGGATTTCCCATTGTTTTAGGCTACTATCTTTATTTAATTATTTACGGTAGCCTCGAACATACCGCCAGTTTATTTAATTAATATTAATTCTCCGGTTAGTATTTTTTTGCCAAAACTTGATTCTAAAATGGCGTTTGTGTTCTCTTCTGTGACTCCAACCCAAGTCGAGCCCTTTGTTCCACTTTTTGGCGGGCTTCTCTACAGAAGCCCTCCAAAGTGGTGCCACTATGTCTGGGGTACTTAGGAGGGGTGGAGGGGAATTAAGGCACCCTGGACTGAGTTGCCTAGGCAACTCAAGTCGCACTCCGTCCTGATTGGCCCAAGTGGTGAGCCGGCCGGCTCACCACTTAGCATGTTTGAGTGACAGCTAGGCTGAGTGAATGGGGGTTTGCTGCATAAAAGCAGGGCTTTGGGGACTGGAACTTCAGAAGTCGCCACAGGACCTAAGAATCCGACGAGGGAGAAGCTGAGCCGACCTGCCACGACACCACGACCGGTGGAGCCCTGCTGGACCGTCTCACCACTTTTCCCAACCACAGAGGAGATCTCCCGCCGGAGAGTCTTCTTCCTTTGACTGGTGGGGATAACCAGTTTCACCGTCTTTTCGCTTTCCCGACGTACCTCGTGGCCGCCTTGCCCGTGCTAAGCACCCCAGCAACCGGGATACCACGTTTTACCACGACCGCGAGATAAAGGTACCACCTTTTACCGGAAAACTCTGCGGCTGGTTTCTGCCCTGGTAGTGCAACGACCTGCATCTTTCCTCCACGTCGAGATCTTCTCTTCCCCTGGACGACGACGCAACTTGCAACCACTACCAGGAACAACTGCCACCGCTGGAGGATCCTTCCCACTTAAGGTACCGTGTCCCGCCTGGCTTCCCTTGCAACCGACTGTACGGGGTAGATTTAGCCCCCGGCTTTCGAAACTGGGTTAGCCTGGGACACCCTGGCTAAACTTTTCTAAAGCCTCTCTAAACTCTTTTCTGAACCCTCTGCAAGACTTTCTAAGCCTAGTGTAACTGTGTGATCTTGGGCGCATTTGTGCTCTGCTCTCTCTAAGAGGGGGCCCAGCCTTTGGACTTTTGGCTCACCAGTGACTTTTTGCTCTCTGCCTTGCTAATAGTGTTCCTGAGTCGTAGAGTGGTGTAACCCTGCATATTCTGCCTTTTTCCCTCCCTTTTTCACAACCTTAGTAGAGTGCAATCTAGTTAAGCGCTCACCTCTGTATGAAAATAAGTGGTGTCTTACTGTGATTTTCTAATAAGGGCAAAAGGGGGGTATATATCATAATAGTAACTGTTTAGAATATTTTACAATAAGAGTGCTGGAGTGTTTCAACTGTGTGTTTTTAAATAAATAATGATATACTTTGATACCAAAGCTCTGGTCAGTGTTTGCTTGTATTATTGTATCTGAGTGCCTATTGAGTATACTTTGCATACTGCCTAACTCTTCTTGAGGGAAGTCTGACTGCTCAGCCACAGCTACCAGGTAAATCTGGGTGGT
The DNA here is from genome assembly GCF_040938575.1 of Ambystoma mexicanum. Taxonomy (NCBI): domain Eukaryota; kingdom Metazoa; phylum Chordata; class Amphibia; order Caudata; family Ambystomatidae; genus Ambystoma; species Ambystoma mexicanum. The sequence continues at coordinate 1,266,975,489 of NC_090928.1, read as the reverse complement.
GCGGACTGCTACCAAGTGGGTTAACTGCCAACACCTGTAGTCTTAAATCTTTTGCAGTGGTCCCTAAGGGAACTGCACAGGTTTCTGCCTAACACTGGTGTACAGCGGTGGGATTTGTATTAAGTATACACTTTAGAGTGCTTTAGGATACCTTTGTACAACTAACCACAAAGCTTAGCACTGAAAAAGTAATCTTTCTAACATGTCAACTATGGAAATTTATAGTCAAGAGTCCCTTGCTACAAAAACTGCTGATTGTTTAAGAGTATTGTGTAAGCATAAGTTCTCCAGCATGGGGTCTGGCATGAATTCACATGCTCATGAATATTCCCCGTCGTCAGGCTGGGAATCCTCGGTAAAGAAAAAACCAATATCAGTTTCGTTTCTGATCTGTCTTTCGTAGTAATAACCAATCACTGGTCTCTGCGTCATACTGACCACAGCCAATGACTGCCCTCTACCTAAGCACCGCCTCTGGCAGCCATCTTCAGATTTTTACCGCACGTTCATGTGTTGGGATCCTCGTGCTATTGCTCTCGAGCGTTAGTGCTATTTTTTCACGTTTTTTCTCAAAAACTTCGTTTTTTTCGGTCAAAAGAGCCTCAAGCTCCACCGACTCTCCATCCGATCAACGGGGACCCGTGTCGGATTCGTCTGCGCCCCTCAAGGGTGAAGATTTCGTCGAGCTACGCTTTTGGAGGACTCCAGAAGCTTCTCAGGCCCGGACATGGCCCAGGAGAAGGGAAGCTCGACGCCCGGAAAGCTGTTCAGGGTCTCCCCTGGATGCCAGCTGCAGAACGTCTTTAAGGAGGACGAACACTCCTTTTGTCTCTACTGCTTACATGAGGACAAGACGCACGTGGAGAAGGACTGTGCGTTTTGCGGCAATATGTCGGAGCGGACCATGAAGGACCGCCATCAAGTCTCGCCAACTGGCTGGAAGGGAAGAGCCCGTCAGGCGAGAAGAAGAGGAAGAAATCCGAGCGGTCTTCTAAGACCTTTGAGGACGCCCCGGCGACGGGGGTCCAACACAAGGCCAAGCACCGCGAGTCCGCTGGCACCGGGAGCGCCGAACGGTCGGGCTCTACGGGCGCCAGGCAGGGCGCACCCTCCCCGGCACCTTCAGCCACGAGCCAACGCTCTGGGTCGGGTAAGAGGAAGGGCGAGCACCCGGCGAAGCTCCTGGAGAGGCCCCGGTCGAGCTCGAAGGCCCCATCGGAGGGGGAGCGAGGCAGTGTCCCCCCCCTCAAGGATAAGGCGGTGAGCGCACCTAAGGTGGTGAAGGCCTTAATCCATCCGGCCAAGCCCTCTATCGAAACTGTCGCGGCGGCCCTGGCTCAGCCTGTGGAGGCTACACCAGTGGTGGCGACCTCGGGGCTCAGTCTCCCTGCCACCTCGGAGGGAGTCCTCTTTTGTGCCCATCGATAGGACCCCCGTGAAATCCCCGGCGGGGAAGAAAAAGGGGGGGGCAGGGCGTCGTCGTAGATTCGGCTTCAACCTCGGAGGAAGAGCTGATCGAGGTCTTAAGCCACGGCCTTGGCGTGGAAGAAGACCGGCCCGTCGGGATGGATCCCGACGCAGGTGACGACGACATCGTCGAGGGTGCCGACGGGGCCCCTGATCGCCAGTCGGATTCCCCTCTGCCAGCGCCGCAAGACAACTCGGCGGCCATTTTGTTGGCTATACAGTCCTTATGCTCAGAGATAAGGACGAGACTACCGTTGCCGACGGAGGAACCTCTCCCGTCGGGGGATCCTGAACCGGGACCTCCTGGTGTTCCCCCGCCCAAGAAAAGAAGGATTCACCCTCCACCTCCTTTTCAGCCGTCGCGCCCTGTCCAGCCCTCCTCCCCGTCCACCCGAGGGGATGATACGGGGACTGACATGGCAGCGACGGGTACGGACGACGAGGTATACGACGAGGATCTACCGTCGTCACCTCCCACCAGGGCTTCTCCGCCCGACGAGATTGGATCGTTCCACTCCATGATCGCCAGGGCATCCGAGCTTTTCCAACTCTGCCCTGAGGAGAAGAAAAAGGAAGGATTCCTTTATCAACGGCGCGAGGCCAAGAGGAAGACGGTCCTCGCGGTGCCTCTACTGGACGACATTTGGGATGAGGGCCTCGCCCTCCTCAAGAACCCTTCCACGACGCCAGCTAGAAGAGACCGGTACGAGAAGAAGTACCGGGTCCCGGACGCGGCCCCCCTGTGCCTCCGGGCGCAGCCTACCCCGAAATCCGTCGTCTCCGCGGCGGCCAGGAAGAAAGCGGGGGGGGGGGTGCGGCCTCCACATCGACTTCCCCACCGGACGGCGAGGGAAAGAAATTGGACGCTATGGGACGCAGGGTCATCTCGTCTGCAGTGACGACGATTAAAGCGGCCAACGCCTTGGCTATCGTGGCCCGCTACGACAGGGAGCTATGGTACAAACTGGCTCCCCTGCTGGACTTCCTACCGGACGACAAGAGGGCGGATGCCCTGGAGATCCTACAGGAAGGTGAGGTGGCGTCGGACCACGCCATCACTATTGCGACGGACATCGCCGACACTGGGTTTCGCCAGTTGGGCAACGGCGTGTGCCTTAGGCGGCGTGGATGGCTCAAGGCTACGGACTTCCGTCAAGACGTACAGACCAGAGTCCTGGACATGCCGTTCGATGGGAACAACCTGTTTGGGAAAACAGTGGACGATTCCCTTCAGGCCATTAAAGCGGACACTGAGACGGCCCGGGCCCTTGGGGGTTCTGCAGCAACGACGGACGCCTTTCGGAGCAGCGGAGGCAAGGGCGCCTCCAAAGGTTCCGGCGGCGGTTTCTCCACCTACCGTCAAGCGGCCCGCTCGTCGTCTCAGGAGGCCTACAGAGGACGAGGCAAGTCTGGCGGACCCCGCCGTCGTCGCCAAGGAGGTCAAGGCGGCAAAGCCTCGTCGAAACAGGATTGAACCGGCCGTGGGGTCGGGCCCCCACCGAAGCACCCCGGTGGGAGGCCGGCTGGCGAGCTTCGTCAGCGTGTGGGAGTCCATCTCCACCGACCGTTGGGTGCTGGACGCCTTAGCCCGGGGCCACGCGCTCGAGTTTCAAAGAACGTGCCCGCACGTCCCCCCCGTGGCCAGGAAAGAGCTTCACGTCCCTCAGCTTCTCCTGGAGGTAAAGGCGATGCTCAGGAAGGGCGCCATCGAACTCGTCCCAAAGAGGCTTCGGGGCTCCGGAGTTTACTCGAGATACTTCCTCGTGAAGAAGAAGACGGGAGGATGGCGCCCCATCCTAGACCTGCGACGTCTGAACAAGTTCATCAAGGCGCAGAAGTTCCGGATGGTCACCCTCCAGCACGTCCTGGGTCAGCTGGAGGAAGGAGACTTCCTGTCGTCGTTGGATTTGGAGGATGCCTACTTCCATATTCCCATCCTAAAGGGGCACCGAAAGTTCCTCAGGTTTGTGGTCCAAGGGCGTCACTACCAGTTCAAAGCCCTCCCCTTCGGACTACGGTCGGCACCCAGGGTATTCACCAAGTGCCTTGCACCGGTGGCGGCGCAGCTGCGCCGCGAGGGGATCCACGTCTACCCCTACCTGGACGACTGGCTCATCCGAGCCAAGACGAGGGAGCTCGCCGTGGGTCACACGGCAAGGACCGTCCAACTTCTCACGGACCTGGGATTCTCCGTGAACTACGCCAAGTCCCACCTGGTACCCGCGCAAAACGCACTGTTTCTGGGAGCGAAGCTCGACACAGTGTCCCTTCTGTCCTCCCCGTCGGAGGAAAGGACCAGGTCCATCCTGGGCAAGGTACAGCGGATGTTGGTTTCCGACGCGGCCAAGGTGAGGTCCATCAAGTCCCTCCTCGGAATGATGTCTTCTTGCATCTACCTCATTCCCATGTGCAGGCTCCGGATGCGCCCGTTGCAGGAGTTCCTGGACGCGCGCTGGATCCAAACGACGGGCGGCTTCGAGGAGAGGATCACACTCGACGAGAGTTTCCGCCGAGCGGTCCGGTGGTGGGGCACCCGCGCGCCTCTGACGGCGGGCATGGACTTCCAGACCCCAGACCACCAGGAGACAGTGACCACGGATGCCTCCCTGGAAGGGTGGGGAGCGCACACTGAAAATCTGCACTCGAGAGGCCTTTGGCTCCCGACGGAGAAGTCCCTCCATATCAACGTCCTGGAGCTCCGTGCAGTGTTCTGGGCCCTCAGGTCCTTCCTTCCGTCCCTCAAGGGCAAGGTGGTGAGGATCTTCACCGACAACACCACCACCATGTTTTACATCAGGAAACAGGGCGGAACCAGGTCCCCAGCACTGTCCAAGGAGGCGCAGGACCTGTGGCATTGGGCCGTCGCCCAAAGGATGTTTCTGGTGCCGTTTCATCTGGCAGGGATAAAAAACACCATCGCCGACTCACTCAGCAGGGAGCTGCGCTCGTGCCACGAGTGGGAACTACGGCAGGATCTAGTGGATCGCCTCTTCCGACGGTGGGGCACACCCCAGATCGACCTATTCGCGACGGCGACGAACTCCAAGTGCCGGAGGTTCGCCAGCAGGTTTCCCCAGGCGAGGAGCATGGGCGATGATTTCTCGTTCCTCTGGGAGGGCATGTTCCTCTACGCGTTCCCTCCTTTGCCACTGCTAATCCGGCTCGTCAACCAGCTCAAGAGGTCACGGTGCAGGATGATCCTCGTCGCACCTGCGTGGCCGAGGCAGATATGGTTCCCGGCCCTTCTGGACTTGTCAGCGTCCCCGCCAATCAAGCTGCCGGTGGACGCGGATCTACTCTCCAGGGAAGGAGGCGCCATCCTCCACCACGACCCGAAATCGCTGAACTTGCAGGCCTGGCTCCTGCAGCGCTAGAGTTTGGAGGATACGACATACCGGCCGACTGCAGAGAGGTTCTTGCAAAGGCCAGGGCGTCCTCGACTCTTAAATGCTACGGACACAAATGGAAGAGGTTCTCTGTCTGGTGCCACGCACAGAAGATGAACCCTCTACGGATTACGGCTCCCCAGGTACTGCCGTACCTGCTGACGCTGGCCAAAGCTGGACTGGCACACGCGTCCATCAAGATTCATCTTGCTGCGATCTCCCGATACACCAGAACCACGGGGCGGACGTCCTTGTGGTCTCATCGTCTGGTGAAAGAGTTCATGAAGGGACTGTTCAGATCGTTCCCGCCGGTGAAGGCTCCGGCCCCGGCGTGGGAGCTCAACGTGGTGCTGACCAAGCTCATGGGACCTCCGTTCGAGCCTCTGCACTCGGCCCCGTTGAAGTTTCTGTCGTGGAAAACAGCGTTTCTTGTGGCCATCACCTCCGCACGACGGGTGGGAGAGATCCAGGCCCTTTCCTGCAAGGCCCCGTACTTGACTTTTCACGACACGAGGGTAGTGCTCAGGACGCACCCCTCCTTCATGCCCAAGGTACCGTCGGACTTCCATCTCAACGAACCCTTGGTGTTGCCTGTGTTCTTCCCGTCGCCTTCGTCGCCGGCTGAGAGGACTTTGCACTCGCTGGATGTGGCTAGAGCGCTGAAGTTCTACGTGGACCGCACAAAGTGTTTTCGGAAGACGTCACAACTCTTTGTGAACTTTGGACCTGTCAATCAGGGGAAGGCTCTCTCGAAGGCTTCCATTTCCAGATGGCTCTCCGGCTGTATCATGTACTGTCATCGGTTGGCAAACCGACCGCTGCCTGGCCGTCCGAGAGCCCATTCCACCAGAGCGATCGCAGCTACCACGGCGTTCCTTTCTGGTGTGCCCCTGCTGGACATATGTAGGGCTGCTACGTGGAGGTCGACGCACACCTTCACGAGATTCTACTGCGTCGATTGGGATTCCAGGGAGGAGTCCAGGGTCGGCCAAGCAGTGCTGCGCAACCTGTTCGCCTGAGGTGAGCCTGGTGAGGAGGTAAGATGCTTAATGTTGAGTTTGATGTAATGCTTAATGTTGAGCCTTTGCCACCTCCCGTGGTTGTGCATTTGTGTACTGCTATGTATTCTTTATTCATGAGCATGTGAATCCATGCCAGACCCCATGCTGGAAAAGGAACAAGTTACTTACCTGTAACTGTTGTTCTCCAGCATGGGTCTGGCATGGATTCACATGCGAACCCTCCCGCCTACCCCTCTGCGGCTCTTCACTTGGTCATACTGCCACTTCACATGCTTCCAAATCTGAAGATGGCTGCCAGAGGCGGTGCTTAGGTAGAGGGCAGTCATTGGCTGTGGTCAGTATGACGCAGAGACCAGTGATTGGTTATTACTACGAAAGACAGATCAGAAACGAAACTGATACTGGTTTTTTTTCTTTACCGAGGATTCCCAGCCTGACGACGGGGAATATTCATGAGCATGTGAATCCATGCCAGACCCATGCTGGAGAACAACAGTTACAGGTAAGTAACTTGTTCCAACCTCCTGACTAAAGGCAAAAAAATGGAGTTAATAGAAAGGTTATTAGCTAACCAAAGTCTGGATGATGGGTCTGAGGAACCTACCATGCCAGAAAATGTAGATAACAGTATAGAAATTGATATTGATACAAATGTTGATAATCTTGAGGAAGGGTCAGAAGAGGAGGGTGAGGCTGCTGTGACTGTCCCCCCTATGCCTCTGTCTGCCCTACCTGCTGTACCTACTGGGCATTTACCAAGTCCCACACTAAGTCCTCAATATCTCGAATTAGAGAAAATGAAACTTGAACTAGAGTTCAAGAAACTGAATACTCTGGCTGAACAGAGACATCAGGAAATGAATCAAGAACTAAGGCTAAGGGAAATGGAGCTCAAGCATGAGCTAGAAATGAAGAAATTGTCTGTCGAAAATGCTTCTCTCTCTGGCTCCTCTAGAAGTTCCAGTCCTAAAAGACCCCGGATGCCTAAAGAATTGGTTGGTATGTATGAGCCTAAGTTGGATGTGTTGGATTGGTTGTCTCTGTTTGAATATAATCATGGGCTCCAGAACATCACAGGAAATGACTTACTCACCTGGTTGTGATATGATATGGCATTTGTAACGCGCTATATACACAGGTGTTTCAAGGCGCGACGAGGCAGGGAGGGGAGGAAACAAGGGGAGACAGACAACGATCCTACTAGGCCAGGTGTCATTCAGATCGCGCAAGTGCAGGGGTGGGGGAGGGGGAAAAGTGCAAGGGGAAGGGGAGGGGGGAAGTGCAGTACAAGGTAAGTGGCGTAAAGTAATAAATAAATAGGGCCAGCTGGTGGCAAGTGCAAGGTAAGTGCAGAACAAGTGCTGGAAAAGGGGGGGGGCTGTAGGGATACAGAGACAGTCCCGCAGTGCAGAGGGGTTCCAGGGAATCAGTGCAAGTGGAGAGTGGCTGGGCCCAGGACCGAGGCCGTTAAGAGTGGTCCAGTTGCAGAATCAGTGGTTGTTCTCTAGGCTTCCCCCTGTTGCAACTGATGTAGTAATGGAGTTGGGGGAGGAGGATAGGAAAGAGTATGAATGTGTGAAACTAGCTTTGATAGCTAGGTTTGGGAAGACCCCTCCCCAGTATCTTAAGAGGTTTAGGACCCTCAAAAAGAATGATGGTACCCCTTGGGCTACCTGGGTGAGTGAGTGTTTGAAAAACCTAGAGGGATGGATTAAGGGTTACAAGGTGAACACTTATGAAGGTATGAAAAATCTTTTTATGTTGGAGTCAATTTATGATGCCTGCTCTCCTGAGCTCAGACAGCACTTGGCTGATTCAAAGGAATTAGATTCCAGAAAACTAGCTAAGGCTGCTGACTTGTGGGTTGCCAACAGGGCCACTCACAAGGATTCAGGGGTCACTCAGAAAAAGGATGAGGGAAAGCAGCCACCTAAAGTGAATCCAGATAATTCTAATACCTCCCATACCAAAGAGGGCCACAAACAACCAAATAACCAGGGTAAGCCCCAGGGTAAACCGAATCAGGCTAGTGTACCTTCTGGTCAACAACCAGAAGGTCAGAACAAGCCACCCTTTCAAAGAGCATTTGGACAATGCTATATCTGTAAGGCTACTGACCATATCAAAGGGGATCCCAGATGCAAGGGTAAACCTGCAGGGATCAGCACAGTCTCCTTAGCCTTCACTCCTGAGGATGAAGTACAGATGGCTAGTGCCCACTTTGAACTCTTTGCTGAAGAACCCTTGGGTCTTCAAGCAACTGTAAACTTGGAGCCTATGGGTCTGGTTAGTCCCCAGAATAGGGTTGTGTATGACTCCCTACCTGTTAACTCTAAGGTGTATTATGTGGACAGTGTTCTTGTCAATGGCCAGGATACTCCTGCCAGCAGAACAGTAGTGGATGAAAGCTTCTTTCAACCTGAGGATGTGGCAAAAGCACCCAAAGGTCCCACTAAGATGTCTGGAGGCTCTGTCCAAATGGTTCCTATTCTACCAGCCCTCATTCAGTGTAACAACATGACAGTGAGGATCCCTGTCAGTGTGCAGACTGAGGTGCCTGGGAAAGTCCTGTTGGGGAATGACCTGAGAACTCTAGGAGTAGTGTCACATACCCCCAGGCCTCCCAGTATGGAGACCCAGAACCTAACCAAATTGGCTAGAGAGGCCACCTTAAGGGACCCCTCTAAGCCTGTGGGAACCTCTATTGAGACCCCCACTACAAGCCCTGGTGTTAGTAAGTTGACTTCTAACCCAGGCACATTTCAGGCTAATACATTAGGGAAATGGGAGCCCCAACCAAGCTCCATCATTGTTCCCCCAGTTTCAGAGTCTGTGACTCCCCCTGCTTCTGAGGAAGAGGAGGATAGACCTACTGGACCCTTACCTAGGCCTGAGAGAACTGGTAATTCTCAATGCTGGTGGAAAACCAGGAAAGAAAAGTCTAAGGCCAAAAACCTTCAGACTGTTGGACCTTCTACTGAAGACCCCAACTCAAATCCTAGTATTAGGGGGGAAACTCCTAAAGTAGGTAAAGTTAGATCTACAAGGAAGGGGAAGCAGGTACATTGCCTACCCCCAACCAAGAGGCCTAAGACCCAACCTGCTCCCACAAGAGAGGTGGTGAGGAACCTTGGAGGCCCCTCTAGATCTAAGGGAATCCTTTATAAGGACCCCTTGAAAAAGCCTAACACAGGTTTAGAAGTTGTAACCACTTCTGAGGGACTGGTCAACCAGGTCCCCTATAACTTTAAAAAGACTGATGTTCCTCCAAGGGTTTGTAGGTCATATAGCTTACAAAGGAAAACCTTTGCTTGGGCCATAGAACATAGGTCAAGGTGTCACCATCAAAATGCTGATGGACTCTCTAGGATGTATGTCATCGACTAGAGGTATGAGGTTCATCCAGGAGTGGATTAAATCCTCCTGTCCCTTAGTCTGGGGGGGGGGGGGCGCGAGTGTTAGGGAGAATTCTCTGTTTAGGCTGAATTTCCTAACCTAGTGAGTCCCCCAGCAGCTTTACTGGATTTTTGGGGTTTATTTTTTTCTCCTGCCAAGAGTGAGACTCTTTTACCCTCACTCTTGGACATGATTTGAGTGTATTTCTTTGAATCTAGATGTGTTTAATGGGCTTTGGGGTCTTTTACTCCATAGGGTTTCATTTGTTTTTGTGATGTGTGTTACACCGCACCCTCCGTGCAGTAACACAGGGGTGTCATAGTGACCCCCCAGTATAGACTCCATACCCTGGGACTGACTACTGTCTCCCAAGGCATGTAAAGTCACCCTTGACTTTACTAGTCTTAAATTCTGAACAGAACCAGTACAAACCATCATATTGTGGACGGACTGGCTGGGGCAATTCGATTGCCCCAGGGTCTGTTAGTCGAGGGGGCACGTCTCCGTCCCCCCTGATCGAGTTTTGGCTGGTGGCAGTGGATACTACTTTTTATATTCAACCGCAAATATTTTCCTATGGGATTTCCCATTGTTTTAGGCTACTATCTTTATTTAATTATTTACGGTAGCCTCGAACATACCCCCGGTTTATTTAATTAATATTAATTCTCCGGTTGGTATTTTTTTGCCAAAACTTGATTCTAAAATGGCGTTTGTGTTCTCTTCTGTGACTACAACCCAAGTCGAGCCCTTTGTTCCACTTTTTGGCGGGCTTCTCCACAGAAGCCCTCCAAAGTGGTGCCACTATGTCTGGGGTACTTAGGAGGGGTGGAGGGGAATTTAGGCACCCTGGACTGAGTTGCCTAGGCAACTCAAGTCGCACTCCGTCCTGATTGGCCCAAGTGGTGAGCCGGCCGGCTCACCACTTAGCATGTTTGAGTGACAGCTAGGCTGAGTGAATGGGGGTTTGCTGCATAAAAGCAGGGCTTTGGGGACTGGAACTTCAGAAGTCGCCACAGGACCTAAGAATCCGACGAGGGAGAAGCTGAGCCGACCTGCCACGACACCACGACCGGTGGAGCCCTGCTGGACCTTCTCACCACTTTTCCCAACGACAGAGGAGATCTCCCGCCGGAGAGTCTTCTTCCTTTGACTGGTGGGGATAACCAGTTTCACCGTCTTTTCGCTTTCCCGACATACCTCGTGGCCGCCTTGCCCGTGCTAAGCACCCCGGCAACCGGGATACCACATTTTACCACGACCGCGAGATAAAGGTACCACCTTTTACCGGAAATCTCCGTGGCTGGTTTCTGCCCTGGTAGTGCAACGACCTGCATCTTTCCTCCACGTTGTGATCTTCTCTTCCCCTGGACGACGACGCAACTTGCAACCACTACCAGGAACAACTGTCACCACTGGAGGATCCTTCCCACTTAAGGTACCGTGTCCCGCCTGGCTTCCCTTGCAACCGACTGTACGGGGTAGATTTAGCCCCCGGCTTTCGAACCTGGGTTAGCCTGGGACACCCTGGCTAAACTTTTCTAAAGCCTCTCTAAACTCTTTTCTGAACCCTCTGCAAGACTTTCTAAGCCTAGTGTAACTGTGTGATCTTGGGCGCATTTGTGCTCTGCTCTCTCTAAGAGGGGGCCCAGCCTTTGGACTTTTGGCTCACCAGTGACTTTTTGCTCTCTGCCTTGCTAATAGTGTTCCTGAATCATAGAGTGGTGTAACCCTGCATATTATGCCTTTTTCCCTCCCTTTTTCACAACCTTAGTAGAGTGCAATCTAGTTAAGCGCTCACCTCTGTATGAAAATAAGTGGTGTTTTACTGTGATTTTCTAATAAGGGCAAAAGTGGTGTATATATCATAATAGTAACTGTGTTTAGAATATTTTACAATAAGAGTGCTGGAGTGTTTCAACTGTGTGTTTTTAAATAAATAATTATATACTTTGATACCAAAGCTCTGGTCACTGTTTGCTTGTATTTTTGTATCTGAGTGCCTATTGAGTATACTTTGCATACAACCTAACTCTTCTTGAGGGAAGTCTGACTGCTCAGCCACAGCTACCAGGTAAATCTGGGTGGTGCGGACTGCTACCAAGTGGGTTTACTGCCAACACCTGTAGTCTTAAATCTTTTGCAGTGGTCCCTAAGGGAACTGCACAGGTTTCTGCCTAACACTCGCACTAAAGACTTTCGCAAAACTTCTCACCTTTTTGTTAATTTTGGACCTGTTTGAAGGCCGTGTTTAAGGCTTCCGTATCCAGGTGCTCTCCGGATGTATCATTCATTGCTATCGTCTAGCCAACAGACAACTTCTAGGCAAACCGAGAGCCCACTCCACCAGAGTCATCGCAGCAATGGTGGTGTTTCTCTCTGGTGTTCCCCTGCTTGACATCTGCATGGCTGCTATGTTGAGGACTACCCACACCATTACAAGATTCTACTGTGTCAACATGGATTCCAGGGAGGAGTCCCGGTTTGGCCAAGCAGTGCTGCACAACGTGTTTGTTTGCAGTGAGTCTGTTTCAGGGGGTAAGTGTATTTCTTCTTTTGGGATGGTCAGGAAAGTGCCCATGATCAAGAGGGGTTCATGTTGCACACCCTATATTGACTGGTGGTGCGGTGAACGGGGCGCGATTTTGCAATTTCATATGTATCCAGAGTAGTTTATTGTGAATGGGATATGCTACTTTAGTGTTAGTTTTTGGTTAAAGTTGATACATATTAGATTGCACGTATGTAGAAAGGTACGATGCTAAAACCTACGATTCAGTCATAATGTTCTATAGAGTGCCCAGAAGCAGGCAATGAGGAGTTTTCCAAATGTGCTTGCGAGAAAAGGGGCCTGTCCTGAAGGACCCACTGTAAAGGAAGGATAGTATTTATTAAACATGCATGCGCACCGAGGAAACATATAAAGGGGATTTATAAATCTGTATGCAGTGGGTTTTTAAGAATTCATTCAGACTCTGTAGCCAGCAGTTTGTGCAGGGACTTTCAGGTGGCTGGGAAGTTCTAATTCTACAGGTTTGCGGCCTGGGAAAGGAACAATGATTAACCACGCACATGGTCAGCCGTTGAACAGGACGCAGTGGTAGTTTCTCAGGAGGCAGATGAAATCTCCTTCAAGTCCATTGAAGGCTGCAGAGGGACCTGGCCAATATTGTTGACCAGCAATAAACATGGGGTGAATTAGCGTCCGAGCCTAAAGCGATCAATACCTAGGAGTTTAAATTGTATTCCCAGATGTGCTGTGCGTGTTGAAATGGTAGTTTAGATTACAATGTTCCCGGACGACAGTCAAAGTTCGGGTGGATGAAATCCGTTCAAAGGGAACTTGTTTTTTTTTCTGCTTTCCTCATGTTGTTGAAATATCCTTGCGGACCATATGCAATTATGATTAAGATTAAAGGGCTCAAGCCAGTTGTTACTGGTAATGAATTATGTTTGCATACAAATGTAATGAATTATGTTTGCATACAAATGTTTAACTATTTGATTATGTCATAAGAAGGGATGTTTTTAATACAATCTGAATATGGTAGTGAAGATTACAAGTGACCAATGACAATGGAAGAATTGGAGAAAGATGGGTTTTGTTTGTAATAGATTTGCCCAATCATATGTGGGGGTGGAGTGTAATAAAATATATAGGAATGATTTATCTTTTGCAAAAATGTAAATAATGTGGCTTAGTGAGACTTGGGTTAGTTTGGCTCAATAGTAATCTTGCTGCTCCCCAGACGATTGTACAATAAACTTGCTTTACGTACAAAACATAAACACGTTCTTCAGGTGGTGGGCCCGCTTTGGGTTAAGGTGATTAGGGACCCGCCCCTACACTTCTGTGAGCCTTGCCAACTCCTGTGGTTGTGTATATGTGCTGCTATGTAATTGTATTCATGAGCATGTGAATCCATGCAAGACCCCATACTGGTGTAGGAACAAGTTACTCATCTTTAACTCTTGCTCTCCATCATGGGTCTTGCATGTATTCACATGCAAACTGTCCCTCCTACCGCTCTCTGCCTCTTCTTGGTTCATACTGCCACTTTACCTGTGCTACCAAATCTGAAGATGGCCACCAGGGGTGGAGCTTATGAAGCGTGTCATTTGCCGGGGGAAGTATGACCCAAAGGACACTAATAGGCTACAGAGGAGACGTACAGTTTTAGTTTGAAGATAAACTGCTTTAATTTGTACCGAGGATTCCCAGCCTGATAACTGGGAATATTCATGAGCTTGTGAATCCATGCAAGACTCATGCTGGAGAACAAGAGTTACAGGTAAGTAACTTGTTCCACATTATATGTGCTTATCAAAAGTGTTTATTGTACCTTTAAGCCATACGTCACTTGATATGTTACCCTGACCGCTCAGTCACACTGTGTATCATCACACCCCAATGTTTAATTTTTTTTTTTTTTTTTTTTTATTGTTTAAAGTGCTTTTGGTTAATTAAAACCTTATACACTACAAAATTTTAACATTGACCATACATAGTTACATATTTCACATAGAAAATCATTAATAAACACATTTTAAAATTAATTCTTGTTTACAAACTAAATTCTAAAAAACACATTTACCAAATACCTCCCATTACACACTTCCAAATATAAAAGGCTGCCCCAATAAAAACCTTAATTTCTCCGTCATAAATAACTGACCAGAATTGGTCTGATTCAATTCTTTGCATGTCCCCTACTAAATTTGAGTACCCTTTAGTGTAGTATTATTTTAAGTTTGAGCAAAGAGTTAAAATATGTCTTACTGTCTCCACCTCGATATTACAGTATCTACACAATCTTTCTGCACGAGGAATTTTTGTTCTTACCCCGATAATTTCATTACACGGGAGAATGTTCAACCATAATTGTAATATGAATCTTCTCATAGCTTTATTTCCCGTGCTAAGCAGATACTGTCTTGGTGTAGCAGGCTTGAGGCCTTGGAGAGCATAAGAAGAATATCTAGACTTTTTGTATAAATAGGACTGATTGTCGCATAAATCCCAGATAAAAGCCTTATCTTTAAGGCTTTTCTTAATGTACATAATGTTATCTTTTCCCATATGTACATTATATCCTAGGACTTCTAGAAATGTTAATACTATTTTTTGTAAATTTAAAAAATAGGAATTCTTAAATCTGCCTTCACTTTTATTTTTACCTATAAGGTTGAGCATGTTACCTTCATCCCCATCCCCCAAAATTATTCTTAAATAAAGTTTGCAACATTCTATTTTCCATAGGGTCGAGAGGGATATTAGCCCCAATTCGCATCTTATCGCTTGTATTGGTACCGAATTTGGGAGTCCTAAAGCTGGTCTCCAAATCTTCCCTTCAAGTAGATGCAGTTTGCACAAATATTTGCTTTCTACAGTTTCCAATGCATACATAATTCCAGGAATAATACAACTTTTATATATCTCGAGTAGACCTTCGACAGAGTGACCTCCTTTACTGGTGATATATTTTCTTATAACTTTCCATTTCTTTACTATTTTTAAACTTACCGCCTCTTGGAAAGATTGTATGCAGGGATTGCTCAGAATAGGCATCCCCAAATAAGGGTAGGCCTCCACTACCTCTAGTTTTATCGAGTTTATCTGCCACCTAGAAATAAGCCTTTTCTTTTCAAGCCTGGTGGCTCCAAATACCATAACCTTAGTTTTGTTTATATTGATACTTAGGTTATTCTTTTCGGAATACAATAATAGTCCATTCAACATTCTTTGCAACCCTACTGGAGTTTTATCCAAGAGGACGGTATCATCCGCATACATCAGGCCACAGATGGGTTTTCCCGCTACTATTGGTGGAAAGTTATTTATAGTCGAAAAACTTTCCCACATATCTGAGACATACAAATTGTATAGTATGGGAGATGTCACACATCCCTGCTTTAGACCGGTGTTAGTGGCGATCTCTGGAGATATCATCCCCCCTTTGCCCAAACAGATGGAAACCGTGGTTTCCCTATACATTTCCCTCAAAAAGTGCAAAATTTTGGGACAGATATTTTTCTCACTTAGTTTCTTCCACAACAACCCCCTATTGACACTATCAAAAGCTTTTGAATAATCTACAAAGCACACATACAGTTTTTCCCCCTTATCCTTTGCCCCTGCTATAATGTAATTCAGCATTGTTAGGTTATCAATGGTACTGTACCCTTTCCGAAAGCCAGTTTGAAGAGTAGATAGAAGTCCCTTTTCCTCTATCCAAATGTTTAACCTCTCCACTAAAAGGGAGCAGAAGATCTTACAACTGCTGTCTGCCATAGCCAGCAGTCTATAATTATCAGGCAGTTTTCTATCTCCCTTTTTAAAAATAGGGACCACTATGGCTTTCCTCCAGCTATCCGGTATGCGGCCTGTCTCCCATATACCAGTAAACAGCTGGAGCAAAATCACTGCCCATTTCTTAGGATTTTGTTTTATGACAGCATTTGCAAGCCCATCCGGGCCTGGGGCACGTGAGGATTTCATTTTAGAAATCACTTTCAGAATATCTAGGATACCAAATGGGATAATGTCTTAGTCATATGAGTTTATCCCATTGAAATTAGCAGACATGTCGCTTGTCTTGAAATAGAGGTCAGTAATATAATGCTTCCATGCATCTTGGCTCACATTAGTATTTTCCCTACTATCCTCATCCATCAGATACTGTCTATATAGGTACCAAATTTTTTTTGAATCATGGGTTTTACATATCGTGTATAAACACCTCCAATTAGCATTGCTGGTGTTATACTTGTAATCCTTGATCCAATTTTTGTAATGAGTCTTTATGTTTTTAATTCTCTTACTTCTCTCTTCTTCATCCAAGTCACATGTCTGCTTAAGTTTACAAATCTCACCCAACATTTCTTTTTTTCTATCATAGATCATTTGATCATATTTATGGGAGTGATTTTTGCCCCTTATATTTTTCACAATAACCTTGCTGTTTAACCTCCGAATTATACCCAACAGATTAGTTATTGGATTAAGACCATTCAATGCAATATCCTGCCCCTCAATGGGCAGCCGATCAAACAGCTCATTAAAGATGGTTAAATTTTTATCCGACCATGTGATCCTATTTCCGGATGCTGAGAATTGTATGTCCATCTCATTGCACACTTCCCAACATTTACTTTCCGGGCCCTTAGTAAATGTGCCCCTAATGGGTGTATGGTCACTCAGAGTGGTAGCAATATGTTCAAAGGAGATAGTGGATAGGCTTAATTGTTTACTTACAAACATATAGTCTAACCTATAACCTACCTTCCCATTAGTCCAAGTTGCCCCCACACCTGGACCCAAGTGAGGTTCTAGATATTCTAAGTCCCAACTGGTCATAAGGTTCATCCACCGACAACCCTGCCTAATCTGTGTATTTAAACCCGCCATCAGGTTACCCTCTTGAGTTTCCAATGATGCGATAATGGCCGTTTCATCCCACAATTCTTTGCATCTATTCATCTCCTTTACGGCGGAGTCACAGTGGGCATTGAAATCTCCCACTATACAAATATCAGACTCAGGGAAATCCCGGGTCCAGCTTTCAATAGTATGGTTTATATATTCCCCAATCTCTTGTATATCTTCCCGCCCTGGTTGAGAGTATATATTAATGAGAAGGAAACTCCCTAATTGGTTTCCCCTGTCTATACTTGCGCACATAACATTAGGTAGATTCCCATGCATCTCATACTGTTTAAATGATAAATTATTTTTTACCCCAATACATAATCCTCCATAAGGCCTGCCTTTTTCACCTTTGTGGGCAGCTTTATTCCAAATACTATATCCATCTAATAAAATTTCCCCAGTTACCCAAGTTTCTTGTAAGGCAAAGATGTCACTCTCCATCAACATTTGTATGCCTTCCTTGTGTAGTAGAGATTTGAAACCTCTACTATTCCAAGAGAGGAGGTTGAATGTATTATTATATGCCTTATCTCAATTCTGGATTATAGTGTTTGCCTCCTGGGAGTTAGCTTGTACGTTTTTATTTCTTAGTTCCATATTAGTAGGAGTAACTCCCACCCCTTCCGTGTGTTTCATTCCAATCATTATGAATAGCAGAGTGGCATATCATAATTTCATATTTATTGCCCCATATTCCATCAGAGTATTCTCTTATGAGGTCCACAAAAACCGCAGATCTAAATTGGACAATAACCCAATATTCCCAGCTTCCATATTCAGGTAGGATAATAGTTTCAATATCCCCTGAATTAATATTTTGAAGCTGCGAAATATGTGATAATTTATTAAGTAGCCAGGCCCGGTTAAGAAAAGGGCTTTCATCTGTCGACGATTTTTCTATAATTTTAATACTTTTCCCCACTATAAGTAGGGATTCTTCATTTGTTCCCACAATATTTACCCTACTTGTTTTTTGCTTACTGTGCATGGCCAGTCGTTCCATCTCTTTGGAATAAATTTCCTTCTCCCTTTTGGTAAGGGGCCCAATATTACTATTATATGGGATTTCAACATATTTAAAGTTATTTTCAATGTGTACCGTATCCTCTAGTTCACTTTCCTCAATAATATCGTCCTTCCCCTTTAGCCAATTTTCTAGGCCCGTACTTTTAATTGCCACTTTTTTCCTTTCATCCAACTTCTTTTGATGTTCCATGATTTCATAGTGGTTCCCTACTTCTACACATTCCGAGTCTAATGGGGCGGTGTTAGCAAGAGACATGGAGTTTCTTTTCATAATTTTATTCACTTTAGTCTTGGCCATCACCATCCTTTTACGAGGTGCTTTCTTATTTTTCCTATTTCGCCTAGTGCGCCTCTTAGAGCCTTGGGCTACCCTTATTTCTATCTCACTCACACTATTATTAATCTCTTCAACCAGGTTATCCCTGAGGTTGAGTTGTTCCATATGGGAAGTATTAGTCGGTGTCATAATATTCTCAATTTCTTTTTCCACCGCCATAACCAACTCACTCAGATCTCCTAAAACCTGATTTGGCTCCATGGTATGTCTTTTCTGCTTGTTAAAGTCATTACCACAGTATTCCTCTATCATAATCCCAAGTGATCTAGTATTATCAATATTCTGTAATACCATTGATTTTATATCACTATGTTCATTAAGCAATTTGGTGCAGATGGTCAAGAGGACATCCATCATAGTAGTTAGGGCGTCTAATTTCTCACCTGATATAAGTGAGTTTTCACACCCCCTACTTCTATTGCTTTTATCATCACTTTCAAAGTGGTTTCCCCTAGAGTTAAATGACTCATCACACGAATGTGAGTCCTCTTCTCCTTGAGCAAATATATTCAAGTCTGGGGAAGCTGACAAGTTGGACCCAATTTTGTTATTCATATCGGTATCTTCAACCACAGAAATTTCCAAATTAGTACCTGTTCCCATAGATTGTCGCCTAAAGTTATGTACTAATGTCAATAGTGAATTATTATCTATCATGGAGCTATAAGTGGGAGATGGGAGAGATTGTATTTTATCAGATACCATTACTTTTTCCTTAATGGTTAAAAAACTGAGTATTTTTGGTTGGTCTAATACACCTTTACCATCACCAGTAGTTTCATTCTTACCACCCTTCTTAGATTTTCCCCCATTACCAGGCTTCTGAGTGGCTAGTTTGGTATTTGGTGCAGGTATATTATTCTTCCCCTTTTTAGATCGTGTACTTGGGGCCATATTAGTGTAGCACCAAGTAATAGGTATGTACAGGTGTAGTATAAAAAGAACTAGAAGAAGTTAATAATAATATTATATATCATTTATCCTTAAAGAGTCACGTCACCATAAAAACCAACAAGTAAAATATTAAATCAGTCCTACTATAGCAAAGCCTTAAGTATACCTATACCCAAAGTGTACTGCGTCTGTTTATAATATATAAAACTGGGGAGAGGAAAAATCCTTCGCAATACTGGGCAGCCGATACCATCAATTGATAGGTAAACAATTAAAAAGCAAGTGTTAACAATTAAATACAACTTTTAGGTTATAAGTTAAAATCACATAACATATTAGAGAATGTCCAAAGCGTTGGATGAGAAATAATAAATTCAATCCAGATCAATATGATGTCAAACTGTTGGTGGAAAGAACCCACCCGGAAAGGGAACGCCCGACAGCTTGAGGAGCGGCCTTAGTCCGACTCTCCCCCCCACCAGGTAGTGAAAGAGTATTCGCCTGTAGAGGTGTGGTTAGCTTACTTCGGTTCCTGGGTGTTAATAGTTTATTTTTCACACTCCACAGCACGTCCAACAGCCGTATAACAGCCGACACCCTTTACCCCTAACGGGCTTAACGCCGCGAGGGTGGATGGCAGAGGGTTTAAAGGCTGAGGTGGATCACGTGATGGATCACGTGGCAGGCCCTAGCCCCGCCTCCTCAGCACAGCGTTTTTAGTGCCAGCACCTGCAAGAGCCCCCTCACAGCTCGCAGTGCAGGTTAGTTCCACAAATAAAAAACGAACGTTTTTTTTCCCTTTTCCGAATCTCCAAAGCACTTTTCACAATCAGCAAGCACGCCGCTCGGGCGGATGGCAAAGGGTTTAAAGGCTGAGGTGGATCACGTGATGGATCACGTGGCAGGCCCTAGCCCCGCCTCCTCAGCACAGCGTTTTTAGTGCCAGCACCTGCAAGAGCCCCCTCACAGCTCGCAGTGCAGGTTAGTTCCACAAATAACAAACGAACGTT
Source organism: Ambystoma mexicanum (assembly GCF_040938575.1). Classification (NCBI taxonomy): domain Eukaryota; kingdom Metazoa; phylum Chordata; class Amphibia; order Caudata; family Ambystomatidae; genus Ambystoma; species Ambystoma mexicanum. The sequence continues at coordinate 1,266,955,522 of NC_090928.1, read as the reverse complement.
TTTTTTCCCTTTTCCCAATCTCCAAAGCACTTTTCACAATCAGCAAGCACCTGCACCATGCATTACTCAAGAGTCATAAGGGTATCAATGGGGATTTGTGTGTCCTGTTAGTTGTTATTGGAGCAAGATTTGGGTATTGCGGTCCCCTGCAGAGCAACATATATAGGTGGTAATAGCCGCTTCGGTTTGCTGCACTTAGAGGATTACAGTACTAGCAATTCACTTCCAGACCTCTGTGGCCATCCTGAAGAAAGCTTCAAAGGAAAAACGCAGCTAAAACCGGTCAAGATTTAAGCTTGATGGTGTCATCTAATAGAGGGCACCCTGATGACGCAACCTGACTACGTGGTGTTTTATTTCTATAGGGCAGAGTGTCAGCTGCTGAAATTAACAATTGTAAGCACCTCATGGGATCTCTTTCATTTTAAATAGGTGTTTGATTTAAACTCGCTTGCCTGCCATTTTGGAAATTTGAAGGGCAGAATATGTCAGATCGCTTTATCAAAAGTCTGCACCTCTTTACTTTGGATTTGCAGCACACCACTGCACTCACAGGGATAGGCAGCTCTGTGAGTATACATGGAGTTGCTTCCTTTATTTCATCCACCAAGGAGATTTTAACTGAACTGTTCTGTCAAATGTTAACTCTGTTCTACCCTATTTTTTGCCTGTGATGCATTAATTTTTAGAATTATCACCAATAACTGTGTTGTTGACTTATATGGGATTAATGCCAAACCAAGGTCAACCGCAAATACTGAGGGTAATTGGCAAAAAAGGGAGTGGTTGAGCATGCAGCACAACAAGGTTAACACCAGCACACCAGAAGTACTCTACTGGAGGGCCCTGGCCCTCTGCCCTGACCACCAGTTCTCCTGTATAGTACAGATAACTATCCCACAATGTACAGGGTTCGAATTTGGTGGAGCTATGTAGCTTCTGCTTATAGCCTAGGAGAGCCTGGTTTGCTTTAAACCAACACTTACCAGGAGCTACTTTTGTCTCCCCATCCAAACTGGTGCCTTACAAAGATGCATATGTGACTCTAACTTGAAGTTTGAGAATGTACATAAAGAGGAATTGGGACCCATTTAAATATAACGAATCCTACATAATGGTCAACAAGTCAAATTGTGAATCTCACATGGAAGTTTTGTTCACTCCCGGTTCTGGAGTGGTAGCGCCTGCCTACTGGCGGATGCCTGACATCCTGGACCTGTTTTTGAAATAGCATATCATGACATGGAAAATAGGATAACCTAACATGCCATGACATTGCACATGGTATGTCGTGACATGACGTGGGTCATATCAGACTAGGCCATGCTATGCAATACTATCATAACTCATCTTGACTGATATGACCTATCCTGACATGAGACAGCATTGTATAATTGCATGTCATGACATATTATAGTATGACCTGTTATGATATAGATATATCATATGTCATGACATGACCTAGCATGACATTGCAAATGACTACATCATAAAATCACACGACACAGCTGATCTATCATGACATGGCATATCACAGTAATGTGCCATTCATTATGTGTTATATGTTGTGTGTCACAGATGGCCTCAAGAACACACCAACTTTCTTTGTTAAAGTGAAATAGTTGAGAAGGGGCTCATTAAGGGAAGGGCTGTGTCCTCCCATAGTCACTTTCCTTTTAAATCTTCTAGTTAATCTCATTGGCCTCTATCTGTTAGTCTCACACCCTCACCTTACTTGTACTCACATCCAAGTACTCCTTTCTTCCACCAATCGATGTCTCAGCTTGCACATGCTTCCTGGAATCTTCCTCCATTCTCCTGTGCACCGTCCTTCCGGTTGGTATTTTGCCCTTCCTTCACCCTTGACTTCACCTGAACATCCCACACTGCTTTGACTCAAAGGTCCCTTTTAAGCCACCCCCTCCCTCTTGGTACTTTTCTCTCAGCTTGTTTCTTAGGGCAACCAATGTCTTCCTTCTTTCCTTGGTCTGGGTTATAGGTAAGAAAACACATAACATACTTTCAGCCCCACTCCCTTTTTGATCACGGACCTGCTGCTATTTGTTAATGCGGACCGCTAGAAGGATATTCAATTTCATAGTCAGTATGATTGCTGGTGTTTGATAATTGGTGGTTTGTGAGTGGTGTCATTGATTCCAGAGTTGGTATCTGCAGAAAACAGAGTGGGCAGCTTCAGGTTAAGACCCTGCCACAGTCCTGCTAAAGGTATAATGTCCCAGTTCATGATGCACAGAGTTTTTGGATTGCTAGTTTGCTGTGTGGATCGCTCTGCAGTCCTACAGTTTCTTGCTGGCTCTCTCCCAGTTTAGGTGCTTGCTCTCTCCTCCACCGACTGGCCTTCTGGGGGATGTAGTGCTACGGGAGAAATATAAAGTGGGTCAATACAAAGTGGTACTCCGTCCACTCAGCCAGGCGCAGGTAGAAGGGACAGAGACTGCGGCCCTCCCAACTCCCAAAGCCTGCCTCTGGGGCAGGACTGGCTGTGGTAACACACTGGTAGACATGCCCCAGGTTGATAGGGGTCCCCTTCTCAACTTAACAGGGCCAGGTTCCTAGCCCTGTAAACACGTGCCCTGTATAAGCAGAATATAACACGACGGTGCAAACGGTAGGTTTTCAGAGAATTGCATATGGGACTACTTTTATTGCACTTACGGTTATTGGGGCCTGCAAAAAGTCTAGATTAACGCTGCTCATGGCACTGACACACTAACTTTGTATGACTGTAAGGGCTGGCACAATGCGCCCGCTTGTGCTGGCGTTAGTTTACTGTTAACAGTAGTGCAAATGCTATTGCATCATGGATAAGATCAGCCATATGTGGTAATTTAGCTGTAGCTACAGTTCGTAGTGCAGGTGCCCTGACCAGGTCTATTTTGTCATAGTGATGCTGCACAGTGAGGATTTGCGCTCCTGTTTTCAGTGCTGCAGATCTTGTTTGTTTGTTTGTTTGTTTGTTTGTTTATTTATTTATATTGCGCACCAGACCCTTAGGTTACCGTTGACAACGTGCCAGTGCGAAAGCAGCCATATTTAGTCATTTCACTTCCACAACATCTTGCACAATTGTGTTTACTGCTTTATCACTAAGATAATTGTAAAGTTATTTCCCCGATGAGATTACCAGTAATGTATCACCAGGGCCCTGGTGTCTATGGTCTCGCTCTGGCTCATATCTGTGCAGGCTGTTGACTGGTAGATAAGCGCATCAAGGCCATTCTGCAAGTCAGTAGAATACACTGGTTGTGGTGCACAGTTTTTACTGCTGTGGCAGTGCTTATTTCAGCGCCTCTGCCTGAAAACTGTTGACCCCCGTGGGGAGCTTTGGCTTCCGCCCCCTTGTAGTGACATTTCCACTTTGCTGTATGTCCTCTTGCAATTCCTTGCCTGAAATTGTAAAGTTCTTTGTTTTTAATGGGGTTTGTTCTTTGTTTTTAATGGGGGTTAATTCTTCTGCAATCATACAATTTCTGACTTCCCAGCACTTTGCCGTCTTGAGTAATGTATTACTGCCTCCTTTTTGTTACAGGGTGGAATAGACACTCGTGTGCGTGGTATTGAGGTGCTCGGTCCTAAACCCACCTTCTGGCCTGTGTTCAAGGAGCAGCTCTGTCGACGTACATACCTTTTCTACACCACAAAAGCTCACACCTGGTGCCAAGAGATTTCTGAAGACCGGATGCAGCTACTGCAACTCTTTAACAAGTAAGCCACTGCCCACTCTTTTAGCTTTTGGTCTCTGAAGCCATAGAGGAGAGACTTGAAGAGTCCAACATTAATTTCCATCAACAAGGAGCTTTTAGGTTTTGTGCCGCTAAGCAGGGGAGATTGTGTGCATCAGATTTCTTCACTTGAGCTACTGCACATCCTTCACCTTTTGTATTTGTCCAGTTACATACTCTCCGAAGAGCCTCCACTGAAGTTACCCACTTTAAGGGGGCTGTACACAGAGTAATTTAAATCTGTATTAGGTGAATATCTTTTGTTGCATTTTTGGAGAGGCATGTCGGGCCAGACGTAAGCCCACAGTTTGCAGTGCATATTACCTCCTGTCTTTTTCGACAGCTGATCCATTGTTTTATTTATTTGTGAGGTTTTTCTAAGGTGCAAACCTAGCTGGCTAGCAATGGATCACTGTGCCTCGTGGGAACAATGCATACATCATAAAGCTCTGGAAGATGCTAGAAGGCGTTCTGACTGATTTAGCGCACCTCTCTGAGGCACAATTTGAACAGTGGGCTTTTCCTGCTAGGTAACGTTATGCTTGTGTTGATGTGACTGTTAAGCAGTCTGTGTTCAAGATGATGGTCTCGTATCTGCAACCATTGTAGCTCCCTGATTGTAGGGCTGATGCTCACACATAATCTTGCAGCAACATGTTGTACTCCATAGGAAGGGTGGGTGGAGTGATATGGACATTAAAGAGGTGAGTGTTAACCAACACCTTCACCCCTAGTCATCTTCTCTGTCTAGCTAGGACAGTACAAGGTATTGGATGGTCGTCTTAAAGTCAGGGAATTTGGGGGTGGAGGGAGATTTTACGGTGCGCTACAGTAATGGTTGTTATTTTGCTTGGGGGGTCTTTTTGAAGGTGTATTTTAAGACAGCAGTTTGCAGTTGGTTGTGTAACCCAGAGATTTGATGACGTGGGCTTGTTTCAACGTGAACCTTTCAAGATACATAGCAGGTTGTCATGATTGGAGGAGCAGTTGTTTAGCTGGTTTCCTGAGGTCACAAACTCAGTTTGTAGTGAGGCTGTGTTTGAGGTGTGTGGTAGTCCTTGATTGAATGAGATCAGGACAGTGTGTTTCCCACTAGATGTCTTAATTGCAGCAACATTTTAAGTATAGGTGTCTCATCAGTGTCCGGGTTTTTGGGTCTTTGAGTAGAGCTACTGCAGCTTTCTTGTATAGGGCATCCATAACAAACCACAAAGATGGACCCTTGTGCGACTTTGCACATCACTAGACAGCTCAATGACTTGAATCTCCCTGTCTGGATGAGTTGCTGTCTGTCCACCAGGTAGGAGGAAAACAAGTGGCATACAGAGTCAATGAACCTCATTTGTGTCATGAACAGTTCTTGGACAGAATTACATTGTCAGGTTTCCTTTTGGTAACCCTGTGTTTCCGAATCTTTTCACTAGCTTTCATGGACATTAGACTTGTACATATGTCCACCAGCTTGGGGGTGCACCTTGAGTACCCCATGTTGTCCTGGGGAGCATAGCTACTGCCTTGTGCTGAGCCTCTCTCCACTCTCAAGCTAACTGTAATGTGCCTTTGTGGCATCCCAGTGCCTCTTGTCACTGCTACTGAGGCTGCCCTGACCTTCTCACCTTAGGTCATCTTTGTGTTGGATCCTTTGTTCTGGCCCTAGTACCCTCTGGTAGCCGAACCAGACCCAGTCCTGCATATCTAGTAGACCGCTGCACCGGCACTCCCTGGACCCTCTCCACTGCGCATCTCAGCCTGCGGTGCGTTAGACAACTGTAGGGTATGTCATGTTAAGCCCTATTGTTGGGGGCAGAATGTCATTTGTGGGACATCTGTTTTTGCTGTTTAGTGACTGTAACCCATTCTGACTGACAGTAGATTGTCCTATATTGCCCTAAGGCTACCAGGCCCAGGGGTGCTTCTCAAGCGCCTCATTTGTGCCCCAGGGTGGCCGTCGCCCTACATTGCTTTTGGGGAGTCAACTGGTGGCAGCTGTAATTTAGTTTTGGCTTCACCAGTGGCGCAAGCCAATTTACCAGATTGCTTATTCTATGTACCTCTTTAGTAGTCATTATTGTACCAACGTATTTTCTTTATTAGTCCTTCAGTTGGCTGTTTTGTTTTTGTATACACGTGGCTGCTTTCTGAGCTCGGCCATGCACCCCCTATAGTAGTGTTAATTCATGTATTACAGTCCTGCTGCTGAGCAAGCCATATCACACCCGTGGCAGCGGTCTGGGGCAAGTGACAGAATTCGGCGCCTAACAGATTTGCTGACTGCCTAGCAATTTTTCTGCCCCCCTAGTGTGATTGGTTGGTTGGTTGGCTGGCTTGGGCAAGCCCTATGTATGTGTGGGTATACTTAGGGGAGACCCTATGACTACACTCGGTTCTAGCCAGCGTTTCTTGGAAGTCAGGTTAGTTACTTACCTGCTGCAGGATTCCCGCTGTTGATGCATTTTAAGGGCTAGATCTGGCCATAATGGCTGGGACCCTGTGTGCTCGGCTGATCTCTGATTGGGATTTTTGGCTTTTGGTTATCCTTCCTTGTCCTGCTAACTCCCTTTGGTGACTGAGCCAAGCCTTCCGTGCTGAACCGTCTTCAGGCCACTTCACCGCCAGCTTCCTGCTTTAACCGTTATTGTCATACCTTGGTGTAAGTTGTTGCCGTCACCTTAAAGGGTGTTGGGACCCCAACACCAGACCTCATCAGCTCTTCAGGACAGTCCTGGATCGCCCATGCTGTAATTGTCATGGGAAAGTTTTCTGTGCCTTGGCTGCCCTCCTTTGTTTCTAGAGCCACCAAAACCTGCTTTTCAGGGTTCTCCTACCTTTTCAGTCTCCTCCTCTCCACTTATTTTGCTTCTGCCTTGAGGGTCCCACTCTTAGAAATCACAATTCTTCTTCGCAGCCATTTGCACCTGGGCCTTGCTTTTATTTGAGTTCATGTCTGTGGCTTTTTTGGATCAGGTAAACCACACCTGGAAAATATGTTTTGTACTTACTGGGTTGTTTCGTCCTTCTACTGACTTTTTAGGAACCGAAATTGTGAGTACATACCTTTTGTGTCCTAGGGTGGTGGGTTATTTGCAATTGTTACCCTATGGATCCATGTGGTCTAAACCTTTTGATGGTAAGTTAAAACTGCATTTCTCGATTAATTTCCATTGCGGCTTATCCTGCTGTGCTGCATCTTCTCCTGTGCTTGCTGGTTCACAAATCTACCTCTGGAGCTCTTTTTTGGGTATCCTCTGGTGTCCCCTGGGGTAACTTGCTGCTGGATCTACAGCTGTGACATGCCTTCTTTTCTCCATACACGTGGATTTGCCTTTTAACATTATCCTGTTGGCATCTAAGGGGAAATTTTATCTCACCTGCAACTCTTCTTCTAAAGTGATTTTGGGGTTACTTGCCTGCCCCTGGACATTTTATCCAGCATCCAATTTGGGTCTAGTGAGTTCTAGTATGAAGATTAGAATTTTAGCTTGCACCTGTGGTTTTATATTTTCCAGATACTTTGACCTAGAGCTTTAGAAATACTGTGACTGTTGGTGTTAGCTATTGGGATTCTTTTTAACTATTACACCTGTGTTGCTATGCCTGGGTCGCTTCTTTCCCACCCATGCCTTTATATAGATAGTGGCTCTACAATATAGTATAGCAGTGTATTTTGTTTTTCATGAAATTCACTGTTCTACATACAGTAGGTATTTTTATTGTTATGTCTACCTAAAGTACTTAATAAACTTACATAATCACTATCAAGGTGTATTTTTCAGTGTACCAGTGTAGTTTGTTTTTTAAGGATAAGTGGGTGGATAATTGTAACTTGGTGTCAGCCTATTTGCATTCCCTTGAGCTATGCCCAACTGCTCTGCCGTGCTACTTTTCTTAAGATAGATTTGGCTGTACTTGCCCCACCTTAAGGTTAGTGGTTGTAGAGCCCTCAGCGGAGGGTAGGCAAACATGGCTTTGACACTTATTGACAAACAGTCTTCAACTTCTTAAAGCCACTAAAAGTACCAGATGCAATAATGTTAGGCAGAAACCTGTGCAGTTCCCTCTGGGACCACTGCAAAAGGTTTAGGACTACAGGTGTTTGGCAGTAAACCCACTTGGTAGCAGTCTGTACCACACAGATTCCCTTGGTAGCTGTGGCTGAGCAGTCAGACTTCCCTCAAGAAGAGTTAGGCAGTATACAAAGTATTCACAATAGGTCAAAAGAACACAGTAGAACAAGTAAACACTGACCAGGGCTTGGTGCAAAAGAGATATAATTATTTATTTAAAACCACATCTAAAAAAACACAGGCACTAATAGTAAGCAATTCAAAAAACATGGTCACTAAAAGATATACACTCCCTTAAAAGAATATTAGACAAGTCTTAAGTAAAGCCCCACTTATTTTCAGACAGCGGTGAGCGCTTAACGTAGATGGCACTCTAATAATTCGTTTTAAAAAGGGAGAAAAAAGCAGAGAATAAATTGAAACAGATCCCAACACTTTTTCACGAACACAACAAGAGAGGAAGGCAAAGTAACACTGTGAATTCAGAGTCAGTAGGCCGGATCCGCTTTAAGAGGATCAAAACGAAATGTGTCCAAGGTCACACGGTTGCAGTGCATAAAAGTCTTGTAAAGGTTCAAAAAGGAGTTGGACCAAAGAAAGGGACCAGTTAGAGGGTCAAGGCGGCCAGCCCAGTCCAGAAGGTTAAGGGTTTATTATTACCTTGTAGCAATCTTTAGAAAGGGAGGCCTGTCGGACACGGTACCTTAAGTGGTGAGAACACTCCAGCGGGGGCAGTTGTTCCTGGCAGCGGATGCAAGTCGGTGCTTTGTCCGGGGGAAGAAAGGATCTTGTCGGGGAGGAAGACAGGAGTCCGTTGCACTGCCAGGGAAGAAACCAGCCGCAGAGTTCATCAGGTACAAGGAGCGGTCCGTTGATTCGCGGTTAAGTGGTAAATGGCTATCCGGCCGCCGGGGTGCTTGGCACAGGCAGTTCGACTACAAACAGGTCTGGGGTGCGTAGAAAAGAAGGTAAACTGGTTGTGCCCACCAGTCAGGGGAAGAAGCCTCTCCAGCCGGGAGATCTTCTCTGTCGTCGGGAAGTGGTGAGTCGGTTCCGCAGGGCTCCACCGGTGGTGTCGTCGTGGTAGGTCGGCTCAGCTTCTCCCTCGTCGGATTCTCGGGTCCTGTGGCGACTTCTGAAGTTCCAGTCCCCAAAGCCCTGCTTTTATGCAGCATACCCCCATTCACTCAGCCTAGCTGTCAATCAAACATGCTAAGTGGTGAGCCGGCCGGCTCACCACTTGGGCCAATCACACAAGAGTGCGACTTGAGTTACCAAGGTAACTCGGTCCAGGGTGCCTAAACCCCCTCCCACACCCCCTGTGGTACCCAGACAGAGTGGCACCACTTTTGGAGGCTTCTGTGGAGAAGCCTGCCAAAAAGTGGACCAAAGGGCTCGACTTGGGTTGGAGTCACAGAAGAGAACACAAACGCCATTTTAGAATCGAGTCCTGGCAGAAAAATACCAACCGGCGAATTAATATCAAATAAACCGGCGGTATGTTCGAGGCTATGAGAATTAAATAATTAAAGTTGGTAGCCTCGAACAATGGGAAAATCCCATAGGGAAATATTTGCGGTCGAATATAAAAAGTAGTATCCACTGCCACCAGCCAAAACTTGATCAGGGGGGACGGAGACGTGCCCCCTCGACTAACAGACCCCGGGGCAATCGAATTGCCCCGACCAGTACGTCTACAATATGATGGTTTGTACTGGTTTCTGTTAATAATTTGGGACTAGTAAAGCCAATAGTGACTTTACATGCCCTGGGAGACAGTAGTCAGTCCCAGGGTATGGAGTCTATGGTGGGGTGTCACTATGACACCCCTGTGTTACTGCACGGAGGGTGCTGTGTAACACACATAGTAAAAACACATGAGACCCTATGGAGTAAAGGACCCCATAGCCCAGAAAACACATTAACAGTCAAAGGAACACCATAAATCATGTCCAAGAGTGGGAGAAAAAGAGTCTCACTCTTGGCAGAAGAAAAAAACAAACTCCAGAAATCCAGCAAAGCTGCTGGGGGACTCACTAGGTTAGGAAATTCAGCCTAAAGAGAGAATTCTCCATAACAAATAACATAACTCTGAAAAGTAACTGTGTCTTTATTTCCAATATGCTGCTGAACCTTTCACAGCTTCACTGTATTTTAATGCATCCCTGAGATTTTATGACTTATTTTGCGGTAAGGCACTGCAACTCAGTCTTAGCCTTCCAAAGCACATAGGATTGTGTTACTATTTACGTGTCTTTACCTACTGGTTATAGGTGTGCGTGTGTCTTTTCTGGACCGCTTTATTACTAAACTGTGCTTTGACCAGTCTTAAGCAATTTGCAGTGAAGTCATGCAATTAAACAATTAAGAGTACAGATTTTTCAGTGTATACTATCTGGACTGTTTTGTTGTTTGCTTGTGTTTGAGAGTATCTCTACTTCGCTAAAAGGCCATCTACCTCTTAATAGTGTAACCACGCTGCTCTTTCACGTTACCAATAATTTGGTGAAACTTGGAGGACTCCCTGTGCACTCTTTACAACTTTCCAGCTCGTGCACCCCTCGCCCCAGAGGGCTTAATAAAGGCCTCCCTAGCATCCGTGTTGGTGGACTAAAGGGCAGCAGCAAGGACCAGTAGTGAGCCATTGAATCATGTTGGTGGATGTTCTGTGCAACGAAGGGCAGCTGCAGCAGTAGAGCCTTAAAAGTCTTGGATGAGGACTCATGTAGAGTGGAAAAAAAGAGCAAGATTGTTGATCTATGGCAGAGGAAGCCGTAAAGTGTGTGCCGAAGTTCTATTTTGAGATGAATGATGGGGACAGAATAGTGATTAGAGGAACTAAGGCATACGTATGAGAGTACTTGGTCAATGGGGAAAGAGTTTGTAGCATGTTTGGCTCTGGTAAGGGTAGATGATAGAAAGATGAGGATAAAGGCATTGCTTTGAGTGTGGAGGTTATGAAGGGGTGTGTGTGTACAGTCTGGTGGGAGAGAAACGAGTTGAAGTTAGTGGCAGTTGAAGATGCTTAAGAGGTAAACTCACCCAGAGAGAGATTTGGAGCACATTTGGATGGGAGCTGAGCAGACAGTTAAGGTCGGTGATTAATGAGGTTATGGTTAGTCTGTTTAGGAGAGTAGAGAGAGTTACTTTGGGGAGTAGGTATGTGGTTATGTTTAAAGGGGAGCGGGAGAAAGGCAAATGGTGCTTTATTTGTCAATAGGCCAAATTTGCTGTGGAAAGCTGTAAGTTTGGCAGTATCGTTGGGGGCTGGATGGGCAATCTTGTTTCAGGTGATCCCTGAGACTACAATGTTGGGGTTGTTAGGGTCAAAGTGATTGCAGAATGATTGGACATTCCAGAGTCCTAGGGAAAGAGTAGCCTGTGTGGTGAAGAAAGAGTAAGCGTGTTGGGTCGGAAATCCACTGCCTCCTTTTGATCCACTTCCTTAGCCCCCTTCTATATTATACTAGCTCTTTTGTTCCCTGGTCTTTTTCCCTTCAGTGAGGCTTAATCCAAGCATCTCTATAGACTCTAGCCTTTTTTAAATGTTCATTATGTTTTAGTTTATATGGTTACCAGGTCACGGCACTCCAAAAGGACCAAGTATTCGCTACTGGTGAAGGTCTATATTTATTTAGTTTCACTGTGGTGTCCCCTTTTTGCTGCATCTTACTCCCTGAAAAAGGACTAAATGCGTATTGTAGGGAAGGCATGGTATCACAAGTATGGAACTGACAGAATGGGTACAACTGGAAAAACCTTTTATAGTTTCATAGGGTGGAAAACTCCTACTCTGCCCTATAACTAAGAGGGAGTAGTCTCGACCATCAAATGATAAACAAAACAGTCCTAGTAGAATCCGTCAAATCAAAATGGCCTATGCTAATCAAAACCTAATCCCTGCCCTACAGTGTATAAACAGGGAAATGTATGCAAAGGAGAAATTAGTGTTCAAATTAATTAAGGTTTCTAAATCGGCTCTCCTCCCCACGTTCGACCCCACAGAGTAAGGTGGTCTTTGTAGGCAGGATGACACGCTCTGGCTCGGGTTCTCAGTACAATAAACGGTTCCAAAACGTGGATCAAGGCCCACCTGGCCTTCCACGTTAAAGTCTGTCCTTCAGACCGCCAAATACTGTTTCAACACAAAGTTCACGTAGGGCGCCCTCTGTCCAACTCAGACCTCTTCAAACACAAAGTTTAACAAAACTTGCAAAGGGGCTTCCTTCCCCAACTTATTACACTTCGAGTCTCCCTCATCTGGTCTCAGATCACTTTCGGGTGTTGAAGATTTTGAATTGTGCATGGCTTTCTTTACAGACCTCTGCAGGACCACTTCGACGTATAGTTCAAGATTCATCTTCCACTCTCCCCTTCTCTAGGGGGTAATTCTGCTTACCCTGGTTTTGCACTTAATTTGCTTTATTACAAACAATGCACCTCTCACTGAGACTTTTGAGTGGGCTACTTCCTTTCGCCGGACCACTCCGTTACTTGGTATTGCTGATTCGACAGCTGTCTTTTTACTTTAAAGTTCATTCACAGGTCTGCCTTTCTTTGCGTTTCATCCACACGCATGCAGCCTTTAATTGCGATATTTTGTTGCCACTTGAAACTTTCTTTACCACCCACCGGTCTCTGAGGTCGCTTGCCAACTCACCGGTGGTGTGCGTTTCTTTTCTGGTTTTACGATTTCCACTTCACGAGTCAAGGTTAGTACCACAGGCTTGGCCTCGCCTTCCCAACTCTGCCGATGCCCAGGAGGGTCGCTGGCGTACTTGAAACACAATGCAGTCTTCATTTGCGGGATCTGGTCTTCTCCATGTGTCTTTGGAGCCTGTTGGAGGCAACAACCTCAAGTGGGGAATAGTTGGGGTTTCTGACCCGCTGCTCTTGTCACTTGGTCCGTTGCTCTGCTTCAGTAGGTTTGCCTTCGCCCTGGAATTCCTGCTCATAGTCCTGTTCCGCCTTGCTCCGTGTCTGTCTTTAGGTGTTGCCTTTTATTAGTTTGAGAGTTAATTGGTATCTGGTGTATGGACTTGAAGCCTGACTCATGGTTGCATGTTCGAGATCTGCCGGAGTGACCAAATCGGCTCTTATGGCTGTCTGTTTACTGTCCAAATCAACTGATGCTTTTGCTACTCTCCCATTTACCAGCGCGCTCTCATATGTAAAATCAACTGAGGATCGGCATAAACATATACTAAAGGTTTCTAGATCTTCCTCTTGTTCTTCACATTCCCCTCCTCTTAGGCATCTTATTTCCATAGGCTCCTCCTCTAATTTTTTGGGAACAATGCCGGGCTAAATGACCCGTCTCCCTACATGAGAACCAGATGGATCGTGATGGTTTAATCCCTCTGGGATCTTCTCTCCTTAGTTCTTCCTTAATCCTTTTGTCGGGTTTTTTTATTGCTATCTTTTCTTTCGGTGTCCACTCTCGGGTCTTAGGGGAGTCCTCCTCGTTCTGATAGCCAAAGCATCTCTATAGACTGTACCATTTTTTAAATGTTCATTTGTGGTAGTTTATATGGTTATCAGGGCACAATTTTTCCTTTGGGTGGATTTTCTTACCCAGAAAGTGTATCAGTATTCGATACTGGTGAAGCTCTATATTTGGTTGCACTATGGTGTGCCCTTTTTGCTGCATCTTACTCTTTGAAACGGGACTAAATGCCTATTGTAGGGAAAGCATGGTATCAAAATTATGACACTGACACAATGGGTACAACTTAAAAAAACCTTTATTTTTTTTATTGTGTCTCGTTCACACAAAGTAAACCTTTACAAAACAGAATAAAATATTTTTCACATTAAAATACCAAGAAACATGTAAAATCAGAAATGCTTAAAATGACAAAATAAGAAAACTAAAAAGGACCAGCAAATTAAATACCATATTTCACATTCATTAATTAGGCAAGTGAAGATATCCCTCATCATACATGTTGTCCTTTCACCAGTGTTTAACAGGGCTCTTGTTCAAGTTGCACACCATTTTTACCTGTTGCTACCAGGCCACACACACTTCTGTTAGAAAATTCACCACAGCTATTTTGAGGGCATTTAATTTACCATGCAACATGTTCCACCATAGAGTCTCAATAAAAACCCTAGAGGGGTCGTGAATGAATCCACCAAAAGCCGCTAGCCGCTGTGGAGCCATTACTTCGCACGCCAGAAGTAGATCTTTAAGTGATTCGGTAGTCGTTCCAAAATGGCAAAAGCGGGAGGGGATTTGTTGACATAATCCAGATCTGATTTCTAATATTTCCCCCGTGAGGAGAACATTAAACCGAAATCTTAGATAAACTGCTCTTTTTACTGGATCTGGAAATTTAATCAGATAAGATTCTAACATACCTAATTTCTTCCCCTCATTGAATAGTTGCTTAGATCTTAGATGCACCCACCATTTCCGTTGTCCTCATCCAATCCAATCATTGTATTCTTTTTTTTAACACCCATAGGGTTGGAAATCAGAGTTTCATGCGAGTGGTTAATAGCTTCAAGGACGTTTACACATTCTCTCTGTAATTTCAGCAACCAAAATTATGACACTGACACAATGGGTACAACTTAAAAAACCTTTATTATAGTTTATAGGGTTGGGAAACTCCTACTCTGCCCTATAATTAAGATGGGAGTAGTCTCAATCATCAAACAATAAACAGTCCTAGAAGAGTCCGTCCAATCAAAATGGCCTATGCTAACAAAAACCTAATGTGTGCCTGAACTGATTAACGGGACATGCCCATTATGATGTATAAAAGTTAGTCTTGTTGCTCTGTCACCCTTTTCCTCGGCCCAGTGTTAGTGTAAAAAGGGGGAGGGTAGTTGCGACCTCAGAGAATCCTACAAAATAGGATGCGGTAGCTGAACAAAAAAGTGGGGAATACTGTGTCTCACCATCGGCTGCCTCACCCCCACTTCCCGAAGACCCAACACCCAGGTGATCCTCTCGCACTGGTCCATCCCCAGGAACTGAATCCAAAAGTGATGGCCGTGTCCTGGCCACCTGGATGACCAGTCCCAGAGGACTAGCGGGTGAGACCTTTGGTTTCTCACACGATCAGTGAGCATTTATGCACAATCAGAGTGTAGATGGTGACCGAAAACCACCAATAATACTCATACACCATTCAGAAAAGTTTCTGCCAGCAAATAAGTTCTGGCCTCCACACGCAGTCTGTGTCTGTGTGTTTATTCACGGCATCCACCAGGATAGTCCAAGCACTCTTAATGGCATTGTGGCAGAGCAGTCTGGCTTCTCTCCTAGTAGGGGGAGAGGGCTGGTATCGAGATATTTTGCACTACACAAGCACACAGTACAATACTTTACTTTATATATTGATATACATTGAAAACACGTAGCCTGTTAAATAGAAGAGGTGCATTTAGTACATGGACACTGGAGGAGATGACCCATGATGAACCCCTTAAAGCAATAGCTACGGCAAAAACAGACTAGGAAGTGTGTGGGGGGGGGGGTGGTGAGGAAGGAGTCTGGTTCGAGATTGGGTCTGATCAGGTGCTGATACGAGAGCTGCTTATGAATAGTTAAGACCCAGAAGGTGGCAGGACCTGGACACAAACCTAGGACCCACTGAAGTCACCATAGCAGCAACCAAACCCACAGATTCTCAAGGAGGGCCCAACAAGCAGGTCAGGTGACTCAGGTGGAGACAGGTCAGCCAGGAAGCAGGAATGGTCCTTGAATAACAGCTGCAGAAGGTGATTCCAAGTGTCCCACAATGGAGAAAAGTGGAGGCCTAGCAGCAAAAGCCACTCGGGGGTTCTAGCAAGGCACCACATGGGCTTTAACCTTCTGTCTAGTTAATACCAAAAGGACAAATACTTCATGTGAGCATAAGAGGTTGTATGCTTGGAGGTAGTGCAGGGGTCTGCATCATTTGGCTCTCCAGATGTTTTTGACTCCCATGGTTCCCCAGCCTTAACTATGCTGATAGTTGTAGTCCGGAACATCTGGAGAGACAAAGGATGCAGACCCCATAGTCGGTGCAACGAATGCCGTAGGGAAGGAGAAGGGGAGTGTAACCAAGGATTCTTCAAACACAAAGACATTCACAAAAGGATAGGAGCCAATCCAAGACAGCAATGATCAGGTGTCCTCCAATTCAACATAACCTACTTTTTCTGATGTTTGCTAATCTGCTTAGAATCACATGCTGTGCATAGTCCGACATCCAGTGGTCACTGCGGAGTATTGCATTTTGTTTTTCGTAGTCGAAAATGGGACGTCGACAAGGTGTGTCTGTAACACTATCCCTATAGTGACGTGCAGTGTACCCACAATCCCTCACGTGTCGAGGTCCCTCAGATTGTTTTTTTCCGCCCAGATATTGGTCGCCTATACGCGGACCTCCTCGAGAGACATTGCAAAAAACTTTATTCGACCTTTGGTCGTCCTTAACTTATATTATTACTTACATCCCTCCTTCGGCGTCGTAGCTGCGAAGCTGTTCACCGCCGATCAAGATCTCTGACGGCGGTGCCTTCGACGGAGGAGGTTGTTTGGCGTTCGCAGAACACGTGGCCTGGCTTCGACAGCCAAATACAGTAGGGAGAGTGGGGTTGTGGGACAGTTATTGTTTCTCTTTGAGAATGCCTTTCCCTTTCCCCTCCCTTTCCTTTGGGGTTGTTGTCACATGCAATCGGTTCCTCAGCTATGGAGAGGACACCCTTTAGGTTTTGCCCGCGTTGCAAAGGCAAGTTTACCTGGAAAGACCAGCATAAACGGTGTAACCGTTGCTTGCCCCTCGGCCACAAAGAAGACGGCTCTGCGGCCTGTCAGCTCCTTAAGCCGAAGACTTTAAAAGACCGTAGGGTCAAAAGGTGGGCAGCCTACGCCATGTCTAGGTCTGATTCATCACCCGCCGCTGCCGAAAGTGACGAGGAATGTGACAACCCGACGTCGGTTTCGGAAGTCGTAGACCTCTCTAAGGAGCGTTCACGCTCCTCGTCTGTCCCCGGCCCCGACCAGCTCGGCTCAAGCCCTGCTTATGGGGATGAACACCCCGGCGACAAGGACGCACACAGAAAACACTCCCATAAACACACAACCCACGGCTCTTCCTCGTCAAAGACAAAGAGGGCATTAGCGCCAACGGAGACGCAGGTCCTACCGGCGGCCTCCTCAGACCGTAAGAGTCTGAAGCCCCCCTCGCAACCGCGACTAGCGACTGGGCTACCCCCAGATAAGGGCACATCACTAAACCGGCAGACGGCGCGCACCGTCAGAGCGCCCGTCGGCGTAGAGCAAGCGAAGCCTGTAACGTTGACGCCGGAGGTACCCTCGACGGACAGTTTAGTTGTCGAGAGCTTGGCGCAGATTTCCACCGATAGCTAGAGACGGACGGTGAAAGAAACGTCGATCACCGCTCATAAAGCCCGGGAGATGCCGAAAAGGTCAGAAGGAAGGCAGGAACTGCCCCCTCCGTCGAGAGGGACTCCTAGCCTACCAGAAGGCTTTTCAGAAGGCAAGGGGAACCTCTCTTCGACGTTATGGGATAGGTTGAAGCGTTTTCTAATGGAAGGCCCTCTATTTTCCCCCCCTGACCACTATGGACAAAATGGAGAGGTTTATGGAGACTCAGAACCTTCCAACACCCAAGAGATCAAGAGAGGGACCTCAGGAGGATCCCAGGGCCAAGTACCCCAGGCTGTTTTATCCCCCCAAGAGGATGTAGATTTATATGACCTCACTGGAGAGGACCCCCACTTTCAGGAGGATGATGAAATCCTAGGCAATGAAGGGGATCAAAACCTAGAGGAGAAAGGTTTTGACGACAGTCCGGAAATGGGTGATGGGGGATTCGGAGAAGACCCAGAAGAAGGCGCTTCACAGCCCTGGCAGTCCCCATCAGCGTTTTCAGACACTGACGCCATAAACATGTCCCCACCCAAATACTCACCTATTTGGAATACATCACCAATAGACGATCAACCTACCTTTAATGGATTTCTACGCAAGGCAGATCGAGACCGGGGAAACTTCTCCTGACATCGACTTTGTAGAAAAGATCATTAAGGAGTAATCCCTGTCAGCCAAACCATTCCCCTTCTCGCCTCAGTAAAGAGACAAATTATTCCTTCACTATCCACTCCCGCGTTGATCAGAAGGTCAACCCGAGGATAGAAAAATGTAGTCCTTCTCCATCTGACCCGTTATACATCAGGGGCCACTCTGTACCAGACTCCTTAGTGGTGACAAATACCAGAAAGAGAGCAGGGGTCCCGCTGTCAACTAGCGAGGCGCCACCAGATAAAGAGGGTAAAAAATTGGATGCCCTAGGAAAGAGGATTACAGCCTCGGCTGCCTTTTCCGCAAGAATTGCCAACAACAACTCTTTGCTGGCAAGTTACGCAGATGCAAAATGGAGCAAACTACGTAAGGACATGGAGGTACCGGAACCCCTACGTACTTGGCTTCTAGCCACGGTGACTGAAGGGACCTTAGTCAACCAAAGCATCATTAAAAATACTCTGGATGCTGCAGAAACGGCTGGCCGTTCCCTAGTCCAAGGAATCCTCCTCAAACACCATGTATGGCTACCTAATTCAGGCTTTAAATCTGAAACACAAGCATCTCTAATTAACAAACCTATAGAAGATGCAAACCTCTTTGGTAAGGCGGTGGATGAGGCACTAGAGACCGCAAAGAAAGAATTTGACACAATCAAAACACTAGACCAAATTTCAAGGCCTCCCAACAAACGTGGTTATGGCAACAAACGCTTTTTTCGAGGCCAACGCCAGCAGCAGCAACAACAGCAGCTTCAATACTCTGCAGGTATCTGGTCCTCTAACCAAGGCACCAGTGAACAATATAACGAAAGAGGACGTCGTCGTCGCAAGGGAAGAGGTCGGGGTCCCACCCTTAGAGGTTCCCAAGCCACCAACACCAAATGACTCAAAGATTTGGGTCCCTTCCCATGCTTCGCCGGTCGGGGGCCGGTTAACATCCTTTCTTCCAGCATGGGAGGTTATAACATCAGACCGCTGGGTACTATCAACCTTAGCCTGCGGTTACTGTATAGAATTCAACAGTTCCCCTACGTACAGACCCCCAAGGGGACGACGCATCTCGCCAGAACACCTCGCCATCCTTCTTCAAGAAGTGGACCAACTACTAGAAAAAGGAGCTATAGAGGTTGTGCCTTAATCCCAGGTAACGGAAGGTATTTATTCAGTGTACTTCCTTGTACTGAAAAAGGACTTAACTATTCGCCCTGTACTAGATCTGCGCCCAGCGAACATATTTGTCAAACCTCAAAAGTTTCGTATGGTGACTCTACAGGAGGTAATCCCCCTGCTTTCACAGGGAGATTACATGACAGCACTGGACATGAAAGATGCATACTTTCATATTTTAATGTTGCCAGCGCACAGGAAATACCTGAGGTTCATGATAGAGGGAAAACACTACCAGTGCAGAGTGCAGTTCCTTCGGCATAGCATCAGCGCCGAGAGTATTCACGAAGGTACTGGCAGTGGCAGCGGCCCACATGCGCAGGTTGTCCATCCTGGTATACCCTTACCTCGACGATTGGCTCATAACAGGAGATTCTTACGAAACATGCTTTTCAAATACCCAAAAGACTGTAGACCTTTTGTTTCAACTGGGCTTCTCATCAACGAGAAGAAGTCCAGTTTAGACCCCAGCCAGATCAAACAATTCCTAGGGGCTCTAATTCGAACAAAGGACGGCCTCGTCTTCCCCTCCAACGAGAGGGTCCAAAACATGCTGTTTCAAATCCCTCAATATGTGGCTGGTCGAGAGGTGACGGTACGCAAAGCAATGCGCTTACTAGGAATGATGGCGTCATGTATTTATTTGGTACCTCATGCGCGCCTGCGCCCAATGCAAGAGTGGTTCAACAGCCAGTGGTTTCAGGCCAGCGGACAATGGGACGATCTAGTGGTGGTCTCGCAGGCCTTGGTCCTCTCGCTATGGTGGTGGTCGAAGGAAAACCTGGTAATAGGGAAACCATTCGCCACCCCCGCAGTGGAAGCCACTCTAAACACAGATGCATCCCTCACAGGATGGGGTGGCTCACCTATCCCATCAGACTGCTCACGGAGTCTGGACTCCGAGCGTAGCATCCAAGCACATAAACTTACTGGAGCTACTAGCTGTGTTCAAGGCACTGAAAGCCTTCCAGGCACGCCTGCAAGGGAAGACAGTGATGGTCCTCACAGACAGCACCACAGTCATGTACTACCTCAACAAGCAGAGGGCACTCACTCTCCAGGACTGTCCAAGCTGTCCCAGCACATCTGGAAGTGGGCTCTCAAACACATGTTCCTACTGTCACAACATGTACCAGGGGAACTCAATCTGCTAGCAGAATAACTCAGCAGAGATTTCCCTCTGCCCTCAGAGTACGAATGGCGGTTACACGAAGACATCGTCTTCGACGTCTTCACACAATGGGGATTCCCAGAAATAGACGTGTTCGCAACTCTGGAGAACTCACAATGCCAAGATTACGCCTCCAGGTACCCCCGGAAACAATCCAAGGGGAACGGTCTATCGATACCATGGTCACAGAAATTTGTTTATACTTTCCCCCCCCGACTCCCCTTCTCAACAAGATTGTGCACAAGATGCACCAGGAACAAGTTACCATGATACTGGTGCCCCCTATGTGGGCCAGACAGCCTTGGTTCGCTCACTTGATGGAGATGTCCCTATCTCCTCCAGTGAAATTTCCCTGCCCGTACAACATGCTGTCACAGGACAAGGGCAGGACATTGCATCCATGCCCTCAGACCATGATCTTAGCTGCCTGGCTCCTGAGATCATAGAATCTGGACATTTACAACTCCCGCAGAGATGCATGGACACTCTCGGGGAGGCTAGAAAGCCTAACACTCGTCACTGTTATTCTAGCAAATGGAAAAGATATTTGTCATCTGGTGTAAGGGAAGGAGCATGAACCCAGTTGACTGCTCTCCCACACAAATTGTTCTGTACCTAACTCACCTACTAGACTCAGGCTTGATGTTTAACTCTATTAAAGTCCATTTAGCTGCACTTTCCGCATACACCACTTCCCAACTTAGTGTCATGGTGGAAAGTCCCAGTTATTAAAGCCTACATGGAAGGAGTGAAGAGGATCCACCCTCCTATAGCTAACCCCGCTCCCGGATGGGACCTAAATTTGGTACTAACCAGGCTCATGGGGTCACCCTTTGAACCCATGCACAAAGCAACACTTAAAGACCTCACTCTTAAGACTGCTTTTCTAATAGCTATCACCTCCATTAGGAGAGTAAGTGAACTACAAGCGCTCTCTGTACTAGACCCCTTTGTAACAGTTCACAAGGATAAGGTGGTTCTATGCACACATCCTAGGTTTGCACCAAAGTTTATCTCTAAATTCCATGTCAACCAGTCAATAGAACTACCAACGTTCTTTCAAAATCCTTCAAACTTAGGTGAGAAGAGCCTGCATACACTGTATGTTCGCAGAGCAGTGACGTTTTATATGGAAAGAACTAGACCATTTAGAAAGACTAATCAGTTCTTTGTCTCAGTGGCAGCAGGAAGAGAAGGAGATGCAGTTTCGAAATCCACTATTTCTAGATGGATTGTACAATGCATCACTCTGTTACACTCCTGCTAAGAGAGAACTACCCATCAAGCCAAGCGCACACTGCATTCGAGGCACCGGGGCTTCCATAGCTTTCATTGCAAATGTCCCTCTTGAGTCCATTTGCAAAGCGGCAACCTGGAGTTCTGATCACACCTTTACAAAACACTACTGTCTAGATGCCCACTCTAGAGCTGATTCCCAGGTGGGACAAGCAATATTAAGACATCTTTTCTCTACTATTCCTTCTCACAACCCACCTCCAACTCCGGGTTCTGCTCGCTAGTCTATGCACAGCATGTGATTCTAAGCAGATGAACAAACATCAGAAGACAATGCATTACTTACCGTAAAAGCATTTCTGATGGTTGTATCTGCTTAAATTCACATGCGCCCACCCTTCGTCCCCGCTCGGATGGAAGGAACATAGACTTTCTTCTATATCTCTCTTTTCTGTACTCACTCACGTCTAATAGGCTCCCTCAGGGCAGACAAAATACAAACAGAGGGACCTCGACGCGTGAGGGATTGTGGGTACACTACACGTCACTATAGGGATAGTGTTACAGACACGCCTTGTCGACGTCCCCTTTTCGACTACGAAAAACAACATGCAATACTCTGAAGTGAGCACTGGATGTCGGACTATGCACAGCATGTGAATCTAAGCAGATACATTACCTATTAAGTGTCAAGCAGTTACATACCCTGAACCATTAGTGTGCACTGTCAATGACAAATAATCTCAGCAGATACAACCATCAGAAATGCTTTTACGGTAAGTAATGCATTGTCATTTCAGTTAATGACCTGTAAATGTGCATCCATATCGCCAGCTGAGCCTCCAGGTTTTTGCGCCTTGAAACATGTGTGTATAGGCGCATTATTATTATTATTTTTTTTTTTTTTATTAAACTGCATATGGTTTATAACTTTAAACCTTACATTTATCAAAGAAAATCTCATTACATTAGGTCTCACAAAAGTTTAACAAGTTGATCTGCATTTATCCAAGGCAAGGCGATTGTCCATGATCAGGTATTACTTGTGTCTGGATTGTTTGCCAGAAGCGGATAACCGCAGTCGTCATAGAAATATTATTGCCAGATAGAATGTGTGCCCATCGTTCTTTGGGGTCCATAGGTTTGTTGGATTTCATATAGAGCGTAGCAACTGCAAGGCGTTTGTTTGCTAAGGCTGGGCATTGCATTAGTAAATGATGCAGACTTTCCATAATGTCATCTTCCTTGCAATACCTGCATATTTGATGTTGGAGGGATTTCTGTGCTCGTATCGCAAGGATTTGCTGTGTTGGGAGTACATTGAGACGCAGCCTCATGAAGCTGTCTCTAATAAGACGGTCGGGAAATAGCTTCAGATAGCGAGGGATCACATTTAAGGCTCTAACTTCGGTGGTACAATTTAACGTAAGTTTGTATCCATTTTTTTCATTTATTGTTGATATCCAATCAAATCTTTCAATTTGAATTTTGGCTCTTTGGGGTCTGCAGAGTAGGGTTTCAAGTGATATATCATATCTTATCCTTTCTTGGTTAAGGAATTCCTTCCATTTGTTCAGAGCCATTGCATTGATATTTCCAGCGATTGGACGGAGAATATTCAAGGCGGGAATCTTCTCGTTGTTGTTTATTTTCCTGAGAAGATCCAGTTGTTTCCACCGTATGATTGAGTGTAGGGATTGGAGGCCAAGTTCGAATCGGATTCTAGATGTTGGAATACATTTCGGGATGGCTAAGACCTTTGTCCAAAAGATTCGCTCCAGTTGGTCCCATACGGTTATTGATAGGTTTATCAATGACTCTCCGCCGTAGGTTAAGATGGGAACAACATTTTGTTTGAAAAGAATTATGATTGGTTTCGTAGAATATTTCCCAAATTTTTTATGTAGTACTAAGCCCTGACGCGCTAGAGAATGTGCTTTGCTTTTCAGATGGTCAATCCATGGTTGTTCGACTGAGGATTTATTGAGCCAGACCCCTAGATATTTGATTGTTTGCACTTGCTCGATTTTTTCCTTCTGTAGAAAAAATGATGGTGTTTTCTGAGAGGGACCCTTTTGTGTGGTTAACGACATGATCTTAGTTTTTCTGGTATTTATTTCCAGCTGATTTGTGTCCATGTATTTTTGAAGGTTATTCAGGGCAATCTGCAGACCTCTCGGTGTTTTGGCAAAGATTGCAATATCATCGGCATAAAGAATCATTGGAATTAATGTGGAGTTTAATTTTGGCGGATTCATTTGTGGAGTAGCTATAGTCTCTTCAAAATCTGATGTGTACAAATTGTACAAGGCTGCAGCCAGTGGGCAGCCTTGTTTGAGTCCATGCCAGGTTTTGATCGGTTGTGTGACAAGACCACTCTTACTCAAACGGATCTGCACTTGTTTAGATGAATATAGCAGTTTTATTGGTTCCAGTATGTTGTCTGGGCAACCCCATTTTGACAATTTTTCCCATAAGATGTTTCTATTAATTTTATCAAAAGCGAGATGGAGGTCAATGAAGGCCGCATAGGTCGGGGTGTTGGATCTGATGGTTTCGTGTTTGAGCAGGTTTAAGATGAGTAAGTTGATATTGGTCCCAACATTTTTTACGAACCCAGTTTGCCGAATGGCGTGTCTGTTTGCTGTAGTGGCCCATTGGTTCAGTTTCAAAAGAAGGATGTTTGCGAAAACTTTTCCCAATGGGTCCAAAAGCGCAATGGGCCTATAGTTTGATGGATTCTCAGTTGGTCCTTGCTTGTAGATGGGGATTGTCGCTCTTTGCCATGACGCAGGGATTTTTTTGGTGCGATTTATCAGTACAAATAGATGGCTGCAGAATGCTGCCCATGTGTCGGGATTCTTTTTAATAATGGCATTAGATAAGCCATCCGGGCCGGGGGCCCGAGATACATTTAGATGACGTATTGCATCGTTTATATCCCGAAGATCCCACTCGAACGTCCAGTCTGGTTGTCGGGGTGCTGATTCGTCGCAGTTGATCACGGGGCGCTTTTGATATAGCTGGTTGTAATGGGTGATCCAGCTTGTTTCAGGGACCTCGGAGATCATATGGTCAGCTGTAGTTGTTGTTTCATTCAACAGTTTCCAAAGATCTCGTGTATTTCGCGTCCCCATAGCTCTTAACATGGACTCTGCGTCATTTTGTTCGAGTGTCATCTTAGCGTTTTTCAACCAATTCTTATAACTTTGTTTTAGGTGTTTAATCTGAATATCCTTGGTTGGATTTAGTTGTTTCTTCAGTTGCCTGATCTGAGATTTTAGGGCTTTTTTCCTTAGAGCTATCATGCAGCTGTATGCATGATGAGGTTGTTTTCTCGGTTGAAGTCCAGCAGTTGGACAATGGTGAAAATTTTGTAGTATCCATTCATAATTTAGTTTGGATTCGTCTATCATCGTTGTGCTGGTGAATTTGTCTGGGAGGGATTTTATTTCAGGTTGTGATAGTTTCAGTCTTGTTGCCCTAAAATTGACTTCCAAATCAGGCAATTGGAGTCGCAGTGGGGGTTCTTTGCTGTTGGACCATGATCTAATCAAGATGTAATGGTCGCTATCCTTCGTGGCAATATTTTCCATCAGGCGTATGGGCTCTGTGATGCTCCGTGAACGATAAATGTAGTCGATGATCCCAGAGCTAGTTCCGCGTGACCACGTTGGGGTGAATGAATTAGAGGATGCATTAAAGGCATCAAGCCGCATCATATTTCGATCTGTCATTTCTTTAGACCATCGCCGAGCACAAGGTTCTAGCCAGTGGTCGGATAGCTCTTCGCCATTGGAGGAAAAAAGGTGGATATTCAAGTCACCGCATATGATAAATATAGTTCCGGGATATTTCAATGAGCCTTCGTCCATTGTTGTAAAGAAAGAGTCTAAAAAGAGGTTGTCAGATATTTTATTGGGATTCCAATATAGATTGAAGATGCCCATGTATTGCTTGTGGCCAGGTATCAAAAGGTCTTGTATAGAGTTCTTCTCCAGAGTCCCCTCTTGTTGTATAATGAGTCTCTGGATCCACGGAGAGATGTCTTGCGCTTCCACTACATTAAGATGAGAGCCCATTTTGATGAAAGTTAGAAGGCCAGCGGAGGGGCGTCCTTTTTGCCGGCAAATCGCTGGATTCATATAAGCAGTGTATCCATCACTTACTGGTTTTTGATGAAGCCATGTTTCCTGGAGACAAATTATATCGGAGTTTGTTAGTTCAGGTCTCGTCGATTGGTACAGATGAAGGTGACCGCGGGTGTTCCATGAGCAAATTGTCAAAGAGCATGGGTGTTGATCCAGTCGTTGCTAAGTAGCTTCTTGGACGCTCATGTTTGTAGATGTGGATGTGTAACTCCTGTCTCTCCATATTGGCTGACGGTCCTTCGTCGACTGATGTCTATGATAAAGGGTAGACTTCGTCACAAGATTTATTGATCGCGCTTGGCGATCCGGTTTGCTAAGTAATGGCTGTCACAGGAGCTAAATGAAGAGTATATTGTTGTGTTACTCGTTTCATCAGTCTCTTGTTCAAGGTTAGAGTTGTTTGTCATATCTGTGACGCTGAGATGAAAACCCAACGTGCGGAGATCTTCGGTATGGGCTTCAATCAAGCGCAGAATCTTCAGTGTAGCACATTCGATCGCAATTTTGTCAAGTTTTTTATGATCTATAAATTCGATTAGGTGTAAGTCTTTCGTAGTAACTCTAGTCAGTGCTGGAATAGCGTGAAAGAGACGTAAGGTATTTGTCCTATTAAGGATTAAGTTGTCATATTGAGTGTCAATTCTTGCGAGTTGGAGTCTGTTTTTTGAAGATTTCTCTCGTGGATTGATGAAAGAAGGAAGTTTCAAGATGGCGGGCATCGGTTGATTAAGAATTGAAAAATCTAATGAAGTTTGCGAGATGGTAGAACCATCCAAATCAATGGTAGGGACGTGAAAATCAGGATCTCCGAGGGTCTCATCAACAGGATTTATCATGGATTGGAGGTCTGACTGTGTCCGTTCATAATGATCGATGGTGAGTTGGGCAGATACATCGAATTGGAGCTCTTCTTGAGTGCTAGCTTCATTATGATTGCTTGAATATGTAGATAAATTTAGTAAAAGTTCTGTCTCAGCTTGCTATATTTTAGGTAAGTCGGCTTCACTCGAAATACTTGATGGAATTGTCAGCAGTTGCTGTTGCTGCAGAGGCCTGATTGTAAGATCCGGTTCGAGAATAGGTCGGGTCAGAGTCTGTTGTGGTATGAGTCTTGATAGTTTAGTGGTATGATTTACTGGGAAATTGAGATTGCGTAAAAAAGCTTGTGAGCCTTTTTGATGCTGTTTATATTGTTTCTTTGGTTTCGGGTGACTGGAATTGGCGCTGATGTGTGGCCACGTTGGATCGAAGATACTGTAAGAGTCCTTCGTTTTTACGGGGCGGTCAGCGAGTGCTTCTGGACAGTTAGCTGGCTCTCTTGTTGAATCTTTCGGATCAATGGTTAAGTCGATTAAGCAATCAACAGTGCTTCCTCTATTGTTTAATTCCGTGGAAAAGCGCGTGGCTGTCTCGTGGTGGCGTTGATTGTTCTGGTCCGTTTGTGTTGCCATGTTTTTTGAACTATATATCGTGTCTCGCTGGGGGGCTAGATTTTGTGCAGAATTTGCTATGTTGGTATGCATCAGTTGTATCAGTGCATCGGTAATATGTGCTTTTTCGATTCTTTCCTTTTGTGCTATATCAGCTAGCCTTTGTTGCCAGGAGGCACTGGATTCAGCCTCCGCTTGGATCCAGCCTTCTATTTTAATCATCAGTACCTCTTGGATTTTTTGTTTAGAGTAGATTGAGGCTAGGATTGAGGCATGATCCTGTGCTGTATCTGCCTGTACTTCTTGTAGTTTCATGTACGGAATTAGAGCTTGAGTGCAAACTGTTACCAACATATTTTGAAGATCCACCATCGTCGTAGGGATCGACTCTTGGTGTTGAGGTGGATTGGGCACAGGGAGAGGTTGGTAGGGATCAGATGTGGAAAATAGATTCTCGCATTTAGGCTGCCGTAATGGTTGCATGCTTGCATTCATGACCGGCAATGGTGTGCTTGTTGTTTGATGTGTTTTGGCACTTGTAAATGGTCCACAGCTATCACTATTTGAAGTTTGCAGTCGGTCCCAAGTGTTTTTAGAGGTCTTCCTTTTGTTTTCTTGAAGCTCCATTAGGGCTTCAATCTCCGTTAAGCCTAGCGATAAACGCTGCAGACGTTGCTTCGAGACTGCTTGCGGCAGTAAATCGTGCAGTTCTGATTTGGTTCTGCGTTCATGCAGAGATTTCCATTTTGCTTTGGCCAGTTTTGCTCTAGCTTTTTGGTGTTCCCGAGTTTGTGGGGGAGTTGTGTTAAGTTGAGGATCGGCTTGGTGATTAGGTAGTAGAGTTACTTTTGGTTGAAGAGTAGTGAAATGCTGTAGGTTGGAAAGAATAGAGTTATCAGGATTCTGTTGTTGGTGGGTGCTATTTGGGTCTGGGCACAGAGCGTCATTTTTCTCCAAGTGAATTGTCCGAGGCGTGACTTCTGTATGTTGAGATTCAAGATCTATTGGTGGTATTGATTTAGATAACTGTGGCAATGTTGTCTGTAATGTGGTGGATACCGCAGAGGAGATGTCATCAGTAGTTGCTGGTTCAGCTATGGTATCTAAAGTAGAGGTTTGTTGAAGGGCTTCTGACATCTTCATATATGTAGTGGTTTCACTAAGAATTGTTTTTGGTATAAGGCAGATATTTTCATTAGACATAAGTGTAATATTTTGTTTGATGTTTTGAACATTGCATTGGATGCAATTTGCCGGATTGCTGTCTTGTTTGCTTCCGCAGTGTACCAACTTGACCACTAGGGGGCTGATTTGTTGAAGCTCCCTGCTTAGCTAACATAGCAGGATCTAGACGTTTATTCATGGGCGGGGCCTCCTCAGTGCCAGGAAGCCGCCGAAATCGCTTGACTTTCCGCACAGGGAAGAGAAACCTCAAAAACAATGGGTGCCACTGGGCCCAGCAAGCACCCCGCACTTAACGCGGGGACAACTGCCGACAGATCCGCCAGACAGACCCCTCGCACACGCAGCAGGGCACCAGACGGCCCAAGGGAGATGCGCGGCACCGGGGGGCACCCGCCGCGGTCACAGCCACAGCGCTCCAGGAGCAGCGGGGGCGGCAGGAGAGTCCGTCCGCCAAAAGAAAACGCTGGGAAAATGGTGAATCAGAAGCGGCAAGGTAACAGCTGCGGGATTTAACTTGGATGAGACTAATTGGGGTTGGGGAAAAGCAGTCTGGTGTCAAGACAAGGGCAAGATGGGGCTATTGGTCGTGGGTCTAGGAAGAGAGGGGCAGAAGAAGAAAGGGAGAAGAAGAAAAAAAAAAAAAAAGCTCCTTGGACACTGCAAGAGAGCAAGAACTTTATGTCCAGTAGTTCCGCACGTTTAAGATGTTATCGGTTAAATGTTTCCTCGCATTTTGCTAGGGGCTGTCTGGTGAACAGCCACGTGGGTCAAAGGTTTCCCCGCAGTCCCCACGCGGCGTAGCTTCCAAGTATAGTGAGTTCAAGTAAAATGCCGAGTGGCACAGATTTACCTGCAAAACGGTTTGAAACGTCGTACTATATTGCTGGTGCTGCAGATATTAGAAGCGCACCGCGAACTTCCGTGGACTTCCAGGGACTCCGCTCCCCTCCGCGGGTCTAGGTGGCTTAAGAGTCCTGGAACCTCCCTCTTGCAGTAGAGAGAGAAGATAGACTCCAGGTGGGTACAGCAGAAAAAACACGAGTTCAGAGCAGCAAAGGTCCACGCTTCCACTCACTCCAGTGACTCTGCACCGACTCCGCGTAAATATAAATACCATATATCCTATCAGGTATGTCCCCACCGGATCTGAGCATGATACAGCGACTTCACCAGATAAACCCATGCACTTACTGGCAGGGGCAACCATTCCCACCAATCCACAAACAAAGTATTTATGGTTTGGTGGCCAGCCAATAGGAGCTGGCCATGTATACTCATACATTTGTGGATTGGGAAGTCTGGCAGACTGGCAGGATGGCTATTTTGTCTGCATGGCCATTTTGGCTGTCCCTCGTGGCCTAGGCAAATGGCCGACGTGTAGGTATTTCAGAATACAATAGTAACCTAATAACCACTGTGTATGAACTTTTGGCTACCATGGTCAAAAGCTACAGCCATGTTGCGTAAACAATTCAATGGCACCGCTCCTACTCTTCAACCCGTATTCTGGGTGATGGAAATCACTCCAAATCAAAATGATGTGCTTACCAAGCACTGCTGCCCTGGTTATGGCCTAGCAAGGGCAGTACATCCAAAAGGATTTTCAGGGTCGCAAGGAAGTCCCTCTGACCATGAATGGAAAAGTCAGGCCACAAAATCCAGCAAGCGGTTTAGGTGATTCGGGAAGGGAAATAGTAGAAATGGACTTCTGCCCCAACATTACGTTACAGAATTCTTTGGGATTACTCCTAACGGTTAGTATGTTTCTTAACTCAACAAGTAGGCTGGGTGGTGTGTCTTCATGATGGCATTTGTGTAGGTTCATTTCTCCATCCTGGCAACTGTTTTAGATTCACAGGTGCATAGTCCACTATCTAAATGTTAGCTTGTTCATGAAACTTTAGTCATAGTTGGTGTAGTAAGAACTATGCATGATGTGTGCAAATAAGAAAGAAGACGCACTCAGAGATGAGCTTTCTCAAAGAATAAACAACAGTGAAATTGCGCGCATACTGAAATCCCAGAATGCTCTGTAAAGACGCATTTAAAAATAATGAAAAGACAACCTTTTACATCGAGCTTTACATTGGTCTTCCACCAACACTGTTCTTTGCATGCAGCTCCCTCCTCATATTGCTTTTGTTGCCATTGGTTTTGGTCACAGAGAACAGGTGTGGGAAAAAAGACCACCTCAACATGCCTAAATGTTGGGGTCATCCTCATTTTAGTGCTGAAAAGACAGGTTCTATTAAAGAGAATGATAATTTTGAAAATTCTAAGTCTTGTTTTTAGTTTCTCAGGCTCATGGATAGAACTCAGTTGATGTTTTGCCCCTCTTTTAACCATTAGGTCCCATGGATAGACAAGCACTGGGTTTGTAATCGCTGTCTATTGTGAAAACTCAATGAAAGTAAGTGCCCAGCCTGTAAAATGTTTGAGCCGAATACACTAAAAACAAGGAAGGAACAGTGTTGGATGCAGCCATAGCAGCCATATCAGATGCACAGGCACAGTTGGAAGATAATGCTCTCATCGATGACTGGGAAGCAGGCATGCTGCTGGAACCAGAAAGTGGCTTCTAAAATCGTGAGTCAGTAATGACGGAATGGATGTTGAATCTCATTTGGCAAAGGACAGAAGTCCCACTACCAAGGCTTCCCAGAGTGATCTCGAAAAATCACACAACGTAATCACACACTCCCCAAATGGTCATTGAGAAAACGCATGGCTTAGTGCAAGAGTTGCAAGCAAGCAAATCCAAAAAAACCTGTATTGATGGAAAATGCCCTGAAAAAGCACTTGATTAAATAAATGAGCTCTGTAATGTTTGGCATAGATAAACATGACCCCCAAAAAACAAGAAGTGGCTATCTGCAAAAACTGCCCAATATGCCAAAAGGTGTCAAAGAACCGAGTGGCCAAAATCCACAAAGCCCCATAATAGCCGTCAGGCCGCTAGACCCTTTTCAGTACCAAAAAGCAGATTTGCATAGAAAAGGCAACAACGATGCATGGCATTGTAGCTCACATTGTAGGAAAACATGCACTCAGTTTAGCGGACCTACTGTGAGTAAAGTTCATGACACAATAAGCCATTCATATAACTCCCAAGAGGCCACAAATAGCCTCCAAGGCATTTATGGAAGCTTGTGATCTAAAAGGTGTTCGGTTTTTCAGAACCACTATTTGTGCAGGGTTTGGTGAAGCTAACCTTAGCGGACCGGCAAAGTTCTACGACAGAAGACTAGCCAAAGTCTCACTTTCTAACAAGGCGGAGCAAGTAAGGCTTAGACTAAGGAGTTTAGGGGCTTCATGTAAAGTACAATTTACACTGCATAACATTGTTGTTAGATTTTTGCACAGCCTTCTGATGAGGGTTGTGCAACTAACCTAATAAAGAAAAATCAGATCCAACCAAAATGGTAGCCTACACTTTCTAAAGGGGTAGGAGTGGCAGAGCAGTCACTCTGCTCAGGGGTGTAATTACCAGCTGGTAATTCAGATACTCAGTAAGGTTAACCAAAGAGAATGCTGGTATACTGAAGAAATGTACTCTTAATTGAAATTACACATGTAAACTCTTATAAGATAAGATCAAAATAATCCTTTCAGGTAAATGAGACCCAATCAGCCCCTACTACTAACATGTGAGACCTAGCAGTGATCTGGTAGTACGATCTGTACGTAATGTCTAAGGCGGATTTTGGGGATAGGAAGCAGACCAGGGAGCCCTAGATGCAGTAACACATTATTTAACTTTATTGCGCATTTGTAAGGCATTTATACATCAAGTAAATTGTGTTTCAAGGCGCCCACAGGGCAACGGGGAGGGAACATGGGAATGAAAGGCAATGTCATGCCACCCAATATTTCACTGGTAACTACAACCACAAAAAGGATACGAGTATGTTAAGAAAAGGATACACGAAGGATCCGGGTCTTTCTTCTCAACCTCCAGTGACAAATCCTTTCCACTCATTCCCCTCACTGCCTGAAGTAATATACAGCCAGAGTGAAGAATCAATTGAAATAATGAATAACTATGCACAGCCTCCAATCTGTTACAAGAAAACAATTGGTAAATAACAGCACTTCCACTGGGATATCCTAATTCGCCACTAAGTTCTGCACTAACCTTAATTGATTAGATGACTTGATAAAGAACCGTGATGCTCCAGATGAATCCAAAGTAAAAAACAACGGCAAGGAAGGGAAGGTTAGTAGGAAGCTAATCCCGAACGGAACAAGGGCCGAACTAGAGTCGGGATGGTACAGTCTGGATAGCGTTCATTGTTCAATGCTCAAGACATAATCCTTAATTCTCCAACATGGTAAGTTCTCACTTAAGTGCAGTACATTAATCACCCTTGAAGATTTAATGAGTCCAAACTAATATTCTCCAATGATGGAAACAGTAAAAAATAGGAACTCAAAAACCCCACTGGGTTGTAAGGCAGTTTCACCCAATGGAGCAAAAAATAGCACTCCCGTACTTCCGGAAGGAAGTTGGAGGATTCTATAAGGAAATTAGTAATGACAAAGTCTCATACCTTTAATAAACATAACCAGCCTCTGCGGTTGAAACAGCCCCTGGCAAAACAGCCGCGTAGTATGCTCTGCAGCTGGTAGTTCAAGGAGGGAAGCTGGAATCGTCCCGCGTATAAGGCCGCTGACAGGGAAAAACGATGTGGCCGGCAGGGAAGCCGCCTCTTCAATGAACGTGCTCTGTAATTGCACGCAGCCAGTAGAATCCTTCGCGTGTAAGAGGTGAACACGAGGAGTTGTCGATGAAAGCTGACGTGGCCAGCAAGGAAGCACCCGTATGGAAATGATGCAGTAGCAGATGAAAGCCTCCAGAATGAAGCTTCCGAAATGGCTGTAACAGAATACTCCAGGAAGATGAAGGAAAGCAGTTTGGGAGTAACCGAACGGTCCAGGAGGAAAAACTTCAATCAGAAGCACGGAACGTTCTGAGGAAAGGACCTAAATACGTGCCCTAGACACGCGACTGATCATGTGAACCAACTCAGATTTCAATATCGTTTGGCAGGAAGCTGGAGAACAGTCTCCATTTCGTATAGAACGGTTTGGCTGCTGTTCTTAAGGCGTAAGGATTCTTGCTGCTACCATGCCTCACAGGTGAGTGCATGACAGTACCATCCCCCAAAGGCATCTCCACACCCCTTTTTGCATGGAACCTACGGAGTAACCATGGAGCATGAATGTTGTCCATCGGTTCCCATATCCGATCTTCAGGGCCATAACCCTTCCAGTCAATCAAATAGTAAGGTTTGCCCTGACGCAGTCTCATGTCCATGATCGATTTCACCTCGTATTCATCGGAACCTCTAACCTATACAGCTAAAGGTCTAACAGCCAATCTGGTTTTAGTATCACATGGTTTGTTTAAAGAAACATGAAATACGGGATGTACTCCATCGAGTAGGTAGCTCCAGACCAACAGCTACAGGATTAATAATTCTGTTAATGTCAAACGGACCATTGAACCCTGCAAGGAGTTTCTTCTTGCTAGGTGTCTTCAAATTTTTTCCAGATAACCACACTTTCATCCCAACCCGATAGACGGGTGCAGATGTTCTCTTGGCATCAGCGTAACGTTTGGTAGTCCGCTGAGAATGGACCAATTGTTGTTGGACTCTTGTATGCAAAGATGTTAAATCTCTGAGTGCATTTTGATGCTGGATGGTCCGACGTCAGGTCAAGATCCAATGGAATGGACCTGGGATGTTGTCCATAAAGGGCAAAAACGGAGTGGTTCCAATAGACGAAGAAGTGAATTGTTGTACGCAAACTCCGCTGCTGGTAACATAGACAACCAATCGGACTGATACTGCAAACACAGACATCGTAAATACTGTTCAATGGTATTATTAGTTCTTTCGGTTTGTCCATCCGTTTGAGGATCAAAAGAACTAGACCTTCTGTCATCAATCAGCAGAGCAGAAGTAAGCGCTTTCCAAAAATGTGAAGAAAACTGAGAGCCTCTGTCAGTAATGATGATAGATGGTAAGCCGAAAAAGCGAAAAACATGTCGTAAAAATAGATCTGCTAGTACCGCAGCAGTTGGTAGGCCCTTACATGGTATGAACAGGGCAAGTTTGGTAAAGTAATCCACTACAACCCATATGGTGTTAAAACCATGTTCTAGCGGCAACTCGACCACGAAATCCATAGAAATCATATAGCATGGTTTATGAGGTACGGGTAGTTTTTGCATCAACCCCATGGGTTTGCCAGGCCGGTTTTTGCACTGAGCGCATACGGAACATGAGTTGACATAGTCGATCACATCTCTGGACATGGTAGGCCACCAACACCATCTTTTCAGTAGTTCAACAGTCTTCTTTTGCCCGGGATGAGCCGCCATAACTGAATCATGTCCCCAATGTATGGCTCTGTACCGAATGTCTTCAGTAGGAAGATACAAGAGCCTTTGCATAAACGGGAGACCCTTTTGGATATTCAAATTCTGTGAATGTATTTCCTGCGGGTGATGCAATACCCACTCCTGCAAATCATGTTTTAATGAAGACTGGGCAGAACAGGTACAAACAACATGATTTGCGACTAAAGGATGGGGTTCTGTTCTGACTTTATCAGTTCCCAAACGTGACAATGCATCTGCTTTGAGTACTTCACGTAAAGGACGGTAGGTAATCTGGAAATCAAACTGAGAAAAGAACGCATGCCATCTGGCTTGACGTGTAGTTAGACATTTCATTGTCTTGAAGGCTTGGAGGTTACGATGATCCGAATATATCGTCACCGGATGTTTGGCTCCTAAAAGATGATAGCGCCATTCTTGTAATGCGTCTTTGATCGCTAGAAGTTCTCGTTCTGTCACTGTATAATTGTGTTAATATGGATTAAGCTTGCGTGAGAAAAAAGCCACAGGGTGCTCTTCATTACTGTCTGGACAGATTTGAGAAAGGATAGCCCCTACTGCAATATTAGAAGCGTCCGCCTCTACAAAAAATGGTAGATCTATATCAGGATGTTGTAAAACAGGCGCAGTGGTAAAGGCCTCCTTCAAGGTTTCAAATGACCTCTGTGCTTCTTTGTTCCAGACAAAAGACGTTTTTGAACTGGTGAGGGCTGTTAACGGCGCTACCATCTGTGAGAAGGACTTGATAAAGCGCCGGTAGAAATTGGCGAATCCTAAAAAGGACTGCAAAGCTTTCGTATTGTTGGGTGTCGGCCAGTTCTAAATGGCCTTAACCTTAGAATTACTCATATGTACTCCTGTACTGGTAATGTCATAACCTAAGAATTCTACCTCATGAGTATGAAATACGCACTTTTCTGCCTTCACAAACAATTTGTGCTCTCGTAGTTTGCTTAACACTTGAGTGACATGACGTATATGTTCTTGGAGTGATGAAGAGTAAATGAGGATATCATCTAAATAGATGACCACAAACTGATCTAGAATATCTCTAAAAATGTCATCCATAAGAAACTGAAAAGTAGCGGGGGGATTGCATAGTCCGAATGGCATAACAAGATACTCAGAGTCCATATCGAGTTTTGAAAGCAGTTTTCCATTCGCCGCCCACACGAATGCGTACCAGATTGTATGCCCCTCGGAGATCTAGCTTTGTGAAAATGATTGATGAGCCCAATTGGTCTAACAAGACACTGATTAATGGTAATGGATATTGATTTTTTACAGTTATCTCATTGATGGCTCTGTAGTCAATACAAGGTCTAAGATCTCCCTCTTTTTCGGGACAAAAAACAATGGAGAGGCTGCAGGTGACTGTGATGGACGAATGAAACCCATCTTGAGTGCCTTATCGATGTATTCCTTGAGAACTGCATCTTCCTTCTGAGTTAAAGAATAAACTCTCCCTGTTGGAACCTCAGAACCTGGAAGCAATTCTATTGGACAGTCGTAAGGACGATGGGGTGGTAGATGTTCAGCCCTGCCTTTGTCAAAAACATCACAAAAGGTGTGGTACTCTTGTGGAACTTGAATATCAGGTGTAGACACTGCTCCGATAGTAAACGCTGTGTCTAAAAGGGAAGCAACAGACGATTCTCTGACCAATTCCTTGTCTTTGAAGCAATGCTCATT
This sequence comes from Ambystoma mexicanum, assembly GCF_040938575.1. Taxonomy (NCBI): domain Eukaryota; kingdom Metazoa; phylum Chordata; class Amphibia; order Caudata; family Ambystomatidae; genus Ambystoma; species Ambystoma mexicanum. The sequence goes on along the minus strand of NC_090928.1, from coordinate 1,266,919,230 downwards.
GCAAAATGAGGAAGGATACTGTATTTGACCTGTCCTCGCATCAATGAAGGGATTATGGAGGCTCAACCAAGTGATACTAAGAATTAGTTTATACTGAGCTGCAATGACATCGAATACTACTTCCTCAGTATGTCCATTGCCTTGCGTCACCTCAATGGGAATAGTTTCTTTAGTAACCAACCCAGAAGTAAGAATAGAAAGGTCAACGGTGTTAACGGTTTCAGGTACCTTCTTAGTCACTGTAGGTATGGCAGCCTGTTTCAGAAAAGACTGATCAATATAATTGTTAGTAGCCCCTGAATCAATCATTGCCTGAGTTTGTATCTTACCACTGTGGAAGCGTAATTCCACTGTGATTGCAATGGGAGCAGTCTTACTGGTGTCCATTTTAAAACTCGGTACAGGGACCCCTACTGAGGCCGAGTCTTGCCGATTTGGTTTCTTTGGGCATGCGACCAACAAATGATCTGCAGAACCACAATACATGCAGAGATTGTTCTTTCGTCTGTTCTCCCTTTCAGCATTCGAAAGACGCCCACGTATGGCCCCTATCTGCATGGGCTCTGGGTCACTGGGAGCCACGACTGGAGGATCAGACCATGCCATTGAGGGCAAAAACTGTTTCTTTTCTCCCTTATGAGCCTTTCTGCGAGCGTCTATTTGTAGAATGAGATCAAGCAGCTCATTAAACCCCGCAGGTACCACCGGTACAGTGGATATTGCGTCTTTAAGATCCTCCGACAGCCCTTTGTAAAAAACAGCTGCCTTCTTCTCCTCAGGCCAACTTGTTTCGGCAGTTAACTGATTGAATCTGGCCAGATAGGACAAAAAGGGTTGAGTCCTCTGTTGAAGGTTCAATAACTCCAAATCATTAGATTGAGTGGCACATTGCATGTCGAATACCTTACTCATTGCTTCTAATAAAGCATCACAGTCATATAACAATGGACTGTTGTTTTCTAGCAACAGATTTGCCCATGCTGCTGCTGTGCCACCCAAATAGGACAACACAAATGCCACCTTGGTGGTTAAATCCGGAAATGAACTTGCCAGACACAAAAAAATGCAACCAGCACTGGTTAAAAAACGTGCGATATGTTTTGGGATCTCCAGTGAACCTCTCTGGAGGAGCGAGAGGAAATTGAGTATGCATCAGCACTTGTACTAATTCCCTTGGAGGTATAGATGAGCCTGAAGCCGAAGCGCCAGCTACGGGAATCCCACTACCTCGTTGCGGAGATACACGCATTGAATCCTGAAGGACATCCATGCGATGGCGCAACGTATCCTGGGCAGTTATCATCTCATTCCGTAGATCTGCTATCAGCCTTGTTATGGCTTCTAGAGGATCTACTACCTCCATTGTTATGGCTTCTGATTCTGTCATGCCACCCAATATTTCACTGGTAACTACAACCACAAAAAGGATACGAGTATGTTAAGAAAAGGATACACGAAGGATCCGGGTCTTTCTTCTCAAACTTCAGTGACGAATCCTCAAGGAAGAATACTTTCCACTGATTCCCCTCACTGCCTGAAGTAATATACAGCCAGAGTGAAGAATCGATTGAAAGGATGAAGAACTATGCACAGCCTCCAATCTGTTACAAGAAAACAATTGGTAAATAACAGCACTTCCACTGGGATATCCTAATTTGCCACTAAGTTCTGCACTAACCTTAATTGATTAGATGACTTGATGATGAAGAACCGTGATGCTCCAGATGAATCCAAAGTAAAAAACAACGGCAAGGAAGGGAAGGTTAGTAGGAAGCTAATCCCGAATGGAACGAGGGCCGAACTAGAGTCGGGATGGGGCAGTCTGGATAGCGTTCATTATTCAATGCACAAAACATAATCCTTAATTTTCCAACATGGTAAGCTGTTAGATTCTCACTTAAGTGCAGTACATTAATCACCCTTGAAGATTTAATGAGTCCAAACTAATATTCTCCAATGATGGAAACAGTAAAAAATAGGAACTCAAAAACCCCACTGGGTTGTAAGGCAGTTTCACCCAATGGAGCAAAAAATAGCACTCCTGTACTTCCGGAAGTAAGTTGGAGGATTCTATTAGGAAATTAGTAATGTCAAAGTCTCATACTTTTATTTATTTTATTTATTTAAATTTATATAGCGCGCAAGTAACCCATGGGCATTGAGGCGCTGTTACTTGCAAGAGCTTAGTTACAGGCATAGAGTCATTCAGTGGTACATTATGCATTCGACAAAGCATAGAGCTGACATTTTGGTTGGTACAGTTGGTCATTACAGTACAGTTTATGCATTAGGAACAAATGAGATGTATTCGACTGGTGCGAGGCATCTTACGTGAATAAGATGGTTTTCATGGTTTTGCGGAAGGTGCTGAGGGAGGCCTCACCTCAGATTGTGGGGGGTAGGGCGTTCCAGTGAGTGGGTGCGAGATATGGGAAGCTGGATCCGCCCGCTCTGACTTTTTTTTTACTAATGGCACAGAGAGCATGTTAGTATATGGTGATCTGGTTGGTCTCGTAGAAGAGACGGGATGGATCCTTTGGGAGAGGTAGTCAGGGGCAGTAAGGTGAATGCACTTGTGGGTCAGTGTCAGAGACTTGAAGATGATCCTTTCTTTTATTGGGAGCCAGTGTGCTAGTTTTCTAGCCTCCGAGATGTGTTTTCTTTTGGCAATGCCTTGGGCTGCCCGGAGAGCACTATTCTGAATGATTTGTAGCCTCTCTAGGTTTTTGTTAGAGGTGCCTAGAAATAGTACATTACAAGAGTCAAGCCTAGATCCAGTGATGGCTCTGGCTATGTTAGTGCAGTTCTCTCTGGAGAGAAAGGGCCTGACTGCGTTGATAAGTTTGGCATGGTATGCAGCTGCCGAGGCTATAGCGTTGACTTGTTTATCCATGGATAGGTTGGAATCCAAGTAGACTCCCAAGGGTTTTGACTGATTCTGAGACAGGTATTTTGATGGAGTCAATGGTGAAATGACTGATTTGGGAGTCTAGATTTTTCAGCGTGTCGGGTGAGCCTACCAGAAGGAGTTCGGTCTTGTCTGAGTTGAGGCATAGTCCATTGTCTGCCATCCAGGCTTGGATGGTGTTGTAGAGGTTGTTGAGAGTCATGGAGTCAGTGTCATAGTTGCCAGTGAGAGTGAGGAGGATCTGTGTGTCGTTGGCGTAGTTAGTGTATGAAATGCCCATGGCGTCGAGGATGAGAAAAAGTGGTCGTGTGAAGATGTTGTAGAGGGTGGGTGAAAGGCAGGAGCCTTGGGGCACACCGCAGAGAATGATGGTTGGTGATGCGGATGCTAAGTCCGAGAATACTTGCATGGTTCTGTCTTGTAGGAAGAAAGTGATCCATGCTGTGGCTTCAGGGGAGAATTTGGCAGTAGAGGAGAGGTGGTGGCATAGGACATCATGATCCACGAGGTCGAAAGCCGCGGAAAGGTCAAGAAGTAAGAGAAGTGCTGGTTTGCCCATGTCTCTGGCATCATCCATTTGGTTTTTCAGGTCAAGTAGGGCGGTTTCAGTCCCGTGTTTAGGGCGGAAGCCTGATTGGCGGAGTCCTAGAAGTTTGTTCTCTTCAATGAAGTGTTGAAGCTGCAGGTGTAATACACATAACCAGCCTCCGTGGTTGAAACAGCCCCATGCAAAACAGCCGCATAGTATGCTCTGAAGCTGGTAGTTCAAGGAGGGAAGCTGGAATCGTCCCGCGTATAAGGCTGCTGACAGGGAAAAACGATGTGGCCGGCAGGGAAGCTGCCTCCTCAATGAACGTGCTCTGTAATTGCAAGCAGCCGGTAGAATCCTTTGCATGTAAGAGGTGAACACGAGGAGTTGTCGATGGAAGCTGACGTGGCCGGCAAGGAAGCCGCCGTATGGAATGGTGGAGTAGCAAATGAAAGCCGCCCGAATGAAGCGTCAGAAATGGCTGTAACAGAATACTCCAGGAAGATGAAGGAAAGCAGTTCGGGAGTAACCAAACGGTCCACGAGGAAAAACATCAATCAGAAGCACGGAGCGTTCTGAGGAAAGGACCTAAATACGAGGCGGAAGGAAAAGGTGAAAAGGAAAGTCTTGAGGAGCTTCTGGAATTTGAGGATGTCCAGCTCAAGACAGAGCGGAAGGGCGAGGCTTTTCCAGAGGAGGGAGCCAGCTGAGGAAATTTATCGGCCACCAGCTCGCAGCTCGCTGTTTAGAGAAGTGTCGACACGCAGAGAGTTGGCGCCAGAAGAGCGTAAAGATTTGGTGGGAGAGTATTTGGTGAGAGCCAGTTGTTGATAGTTTGGTCCCCGGCCCCAGACAGTCTTATGGATGATGCAGAGGGTTTTGAATTTGATCCTTGTAGCAACCGGGAGCCAGTGGATTGATTTTAGGGCTGGAGAGATGCAGTCACTGGGCTTGAGGCCAAGGAGAAGTCTTGCAGCCCTATTCTGGATAATCTGGAGGGGGACATAGAGAGGAAGAGAGTAGATTAAGGAAGAGGCTGTTGCAGTAGTCCAGCCTAGAGAATGACAGGCCTCTAGAGACATTGAGATTCTGGGGGAAAGTGAGACAAGGAAGGATTCCTTTGAGGATGTGGAATTGAAAGTGGGCCCTCTTGGCAAGGCCCTGAATGTGAGGGAGGGAGGAAGGAAAGAGAGGAGTCGAAGATTATCAAAGTTATCTGGCTTCAAATAGAGAAGGGGGAGAGCCCATAGAAGGTGGCCAGAGTGAAGAGAAGAAAGAGAGAGCGGGAGTCCCATTGGGAAGGATCTCAGTCTTGCTGATGTTGAGGCGGAGATCATTGGAAGCACAGTAGGACTGGATGGCAGAGAGGCAGTCGGGAATGATCGAGGAAGTAAGGAGAGGATCAGACGGAAGTTTGAAGAAGAGTTGTGCGTCATCTGCATAACACTGGAAGTAAGGGAGAAAGTGGAAATTAGGTGTGCAAGATAGATGTTGAAGAGCCAGGAAAAAGGTTGAGGCCTGGGGTACGAGATAGAGGTGGGAGGGGAGAAAGAGCCCAGGATAACCACAGAGGGGCGGTCAGTGAGGAAGGTCGTCAGCCAGGCCAGTGCCAGCCACGAGATACCAAGGGTTTTGTAGAGCTGTTTTATGAGGATGGAGTGGTTGACCATATCAAATTCAGATGAGAGATCAAGTAGAATGAGAGCAGCTGGAGAATTACAGTTAAGAGATGCAAGTAGTTCTTCATGCGTATTCAGGAGAGCAGTGTCCGTGCCTGTGGATGCTCGTAATCCAGATTGATGGTCGTGTAGGCAACTGACAAGCTCAGTATGCTGGGTCAGTTGGGGGAAGACCAACTTCTCCAAGGGTTTCCCAAAGAAGGCTGTGAAAGAGATGGGGCAGTAGTTAGCCAGACGCAAGGGGTCGGTGGAAGTTTTTTTCAAGTCACAAGAGCGTAATTGTAGAAATCAGCAAGTGCGAAGGCAAGGGAGCCGGTATTGTCCTTAACACTTCATCATTCTTAGGGTCCCGCCAGAGCCCATACACCAACAACCATAGTATTGCTAGCCCTTTGGACATCGTAACATGGTTGACACAAATACACACTATGCATTCAATGTATTTAGACCAAGAAGGGAGCAAGGGGTGGGGTTAAAACTTTAAAAACCAACCCCAAATGGCAGGATCTGGTCCAAATCACAGTACCAGCTAAGGGCATTTTACACTCTTAAAAATGACAATGATTGAAAGATAGCCACAAGTGTAACAAGGTATTTCTAGAAGTAGGAGTGTTATGCAGATAAAATCAGGAGTACTAGCTAGGGAGTACTCATCTTTGTCCTAAAACTCCAGGGACACAGACAAAATGCTGATGCCTTGGTAAGTAACTGTAAATGCCACTTCAGAGGAGCATTAGGAAAGTTTTAAAGTATGTCAGATGAATAACAGGGCAGTCGGGCAGATCTGTGTTTATGATGAAAAGCCAGGCAAGTCCCAGTTCTATTGCACAGCTACAAAAATTATGACATCCATCAAACCCGAGGGAATGCCAGAGAAGTCCTTTTTGAAGTGATTCAGTGCCAGGTTCAAGACCCAGCAGGACCATGTAGATCTGAACCAGAGCCTATACAAACGAATGGCAAAATGTTGTCTAAGGGGGACCTGCAAGACACAACATTCATGGACTCTGGAGACCTCCTGGGATTTGTTTCCTGAACAACTCAAAAACCTGGCCCAGGAATAGCAAAACAACTCAGTCAGTAAAGTGTCTTGCTTTGCAAGCGAAAAGCAGGATCTGAGGAACTTGAACCCCCCCACACCAATAATGACACGGCCACCCCAAAAGAACAATCTTGTCTTCCTAGTGTGGCATCTGACCAGCTAGAAGTAGAAGCAATGGCAAAGATTGCTCAAGAAAGATGCAAGAAACAGGTTACAACGGCTCGAAGGACATAAAGACAGTCCACCAACGAGAGAGGGTTCCAACAACATTGGGACTGACGCAGGCGGGCCAGACGGCAGAGGAGGTGGGCTAGCAGAGAAGGCGGGTTAGACAGCTCAGGAAGGAAGTCCAACAGCAGAAAACAAACTGAACTGCAGCCAAGTCCATGATGTAGGATCCAGCCAATATGCCTGATCTGCTCCTTAAAATGCAGCAACAGGCTCTTCATTGTCAAAAACCTGCTGCAGATAGGCAAACCTACTGCAACCCTGAATGTTTAGACAGAATTAAGGTTATGCACATTGTTTCCACCAGATGTACCATACACATGAGCTAGACTAAGCCAACCCTTCAATCACCCAAGGGGATGTTAAACAAATGTACTGACAGCCAGCTAAACTGGTTGGCCTCAAAAACAGCCAAAGACCCCCACTGAATGTGTAATGATGTTTGAGGCCAGGGTCTTGTCTCAATCAGCCTACACCACTATCGTGGTGCAAGGATGGGCTCAGATGTGAGCCCATGTGTGTACAGCAGCCTCTTTGGGAAAAACTACATGGCTTTCCGGAAAGCACTAAAAACTTGCATCGTTGCCTAAAAACACACAAGGGAAGGCAGAGAACCACCCGACCTACCACCGCGACCTACGCCAAATGTGGTAACCCGCTAATTACAGACCCTGCCATAGACCGTCAGGCCTGATGCTATCTCACTTTGCCCAGTCTTGAACCCGAATCATAGCGGAATCGTGACAGAAGTCTGTACTTGACTGAATGTATTCTTCACCTCATCCTTATGAATTCAGTACGCTCCGAGGCCTAAAGCGATCTGAGCGATTGTTCTTGAGCCGTAACCCAAGAACCAATAACATTCATGTTCCTGATTAAGGTTATCCAATTATGCACTATGAAATCAGCCAAAGGAGGCACTTGCCTGCTAATTCTACACACCTGGAAATGTAAGAGCAGAACTAGATACCAGCAGCCGTCCAGCAGTTACTCTGCTAATCACACCTACCATCATGTGAATATATCAGAACCACTCGCCGGTAATCTATCTAGCACAGCCAACAAACTAGCACCAATAGCACTTATGAACCTGATATTTGCCTGGCAAATGTGCAGTACACTATGAAAGCAGGCAATTACCTTGGCTGTTAATCCCACATACCTGGAAATCCCAGTGGGGATTTATAAAGCAAGGAACGGTCTAGGATTTATTCGTGGCAATCCCAACTTTTCTGGTAATGCCCTAATATTCAGACCTTTCAATTTGCCTACCGAGGATGCCAATAGCACCTATACAATGACAACATGAGGTTTTTGGGACAGATCTGCCTGTCACCACCCATCAGTCTTCGCCAAACAATCTGACCCGTCAAACAAGGAACTACCACACCCTCAACAGGCACTGGAAGCAGAACTGGAACAAGTTTCCCCTGGACAACACACATACACTCAACCACACCACTATGCCAACTCTTGCCTCTGCACAAACAAACAATAGAACACACCTACACCTCTCGATTAATTTGGCCTAGCAGGCACTCACACTTGCACACCTTCACGTTTGCCTCAACAGTCTTTAAAACGCAGCTAATGGCCCTCGACATTTGGCCTAGCTTCAATGTTCTCAAGCAACCGCCGCTGCCAGAATGCAGATACCATAGTCCATTGGTCTTGCTGCACACATTCTACTGATTTTACACAACCACAGCATCACACCTAGCTCTAGAATGCAGCTACAAACCACCTATTGCACTCTACTGCACACACACCGATTGTACCCAAGCACCTTGTACTACACTACCCTCTCTACTGACCTGGTCTGCGGTCCCTGAGGGAGTTCAACCCACAGCGCTTTGGAATAATAGCGATGGTAAAAGGCGGTATACAAATGCAAAATAACATATCATCCTCTGAGCTCCTCCTCTGCTGTCCTGTCCCCATGGGGTTGAGCCTCTCTGTTTCAATATCGCTGCCTTAGAGAAGATTCTCTCATATTTTAAAAGGACCGTACTAGTTTACATCTTGGACACAGCAGTCATGGACTGGTTCCCACTGGGACAGTTTTGCATTATTTTTATGAAGAGTTTGAGGGCACCATGATTCTTTGGTAGCTTTGAAAGGGCCAGTGTTTTCATCTGTGTATCTGAGTGTATCCGGAGAAGGGACGAAGTGAGGGTCACCAGAGAATCCTGCCAGTCACCCTCTAGCTTGGAGGTACCTGGCTAACTAGTTTATCCAAATGAAAGGTTCCGTAACCAGTCGGTGGGTGAAGGGAGTATTGAGGGGTGTCGTGGGAGGTCCTAATCACAGTATATACATTCAAAAGGTTGTCAAACAGTTCATAAAGAGTTTATCATTTTAAGTGAAACGAAAACTGAAATGTATGGATTTAAGCACTATTACACGGCTCACCAGTGTCACATTTCAAGGAGGCCAAATTGATAGCTCAAAAGCAAGGTGCCTGCATCGGGAACGGGACAATGCTGTGTGACGGGTTCAAATCCCTGGCCACGGCCTACACAGCCCTTCATTCTTCCCATGGTGATAAATAGGTATCACAAGTCGGCCATTACAACATTCATTGTTACAGTGCTTAGAGGCAGTCTGTTTGTAATAGTGCTATATAAAGCCCCAAAAATGAAAAAGCCCAAGGGCAAAGTAGGGTCCCAGGATAATGTAACATTGGGTTCAGGAGAATAGAAATTGGGACACATGTTCCTATGGTTCGTCCATTTGTTATAGCTAATAATGTGCATACCACACATATACCAGGCGATATCCTTGTCTAATTTGAACAGGTGCCAATGTTTTAAAATTATGAACACTGTCTTGTTTTGAGCATTGCAAGCAGTGATGCATTTTAGTGCTGGTCTTGTTTTATGACATTTTTATCGAAGTATGTGGACATTGGTTCTGATTTAATGTTGGTTAGGCTATGTGGAAGATGATACTGATCGCTGCCTGTTTAGTTGCAGTTTCTGTTTCAAGCTTATCGTAACAGTTTCTTTGAATCCTCAGTTCACCAAGTGGGGTGGCATGCTTTTTTCCTTCAACGGTGGGCACATGTATAATGGAGAGTACCATTCCATATTCCTGTCTCCTACGGGGTCCCACAGGGGTCATGCCTCTCTCCCACACTGTACAATGTGTACACTAAGCCTCTCTTCAATCACCTGGACAACCTCAACATAACCTATGCTAACTTTGACGTCACAACGCAGTTCCTCCTTAAACTCACGGGCTCCCACGAGCTTGACACTGCCAACCTTAACCGCATTTACAGCATCATTCAGGTATGATGGCTAACCACCATCTCTGCCTGCCTGAATGATGATAAAATGGAACTGCTCATTGTCAGCTCTCCGCACCGCCTCAAACACCTTGACCCCGCCTTCACATCCTTTCTCATCGATGGGAACAGCATCCCAGTTTCTCTGCATGTCAAAACTCTAGGGGTCTACCTTGACGCTGTACTCGACATGGACAAACATGTGAAGCAGTTGCCTTATCCGCAGCATACTCCACTAAACTCATTAACCTCTCTAGAAAGTTCCTCACTCCTAACAACTGCCTTACTCTAGCCAGAGCCATCATCAGCAGCAAACTAGACTACTGTAATGCCACCCTCGCAGGAACCTCATCCAAAAATCTCAATAAGCTATAGCTGACCCAAAAAAACGCCCTCAGAGCGGTGTGGGGCCTCAAACGATCAGATCAATCTCCTTAATCAGAGACGTAGCACGCTGGCTTCCTATCAAGGCCTGCATTGAATTTAAAATCCTGTTCATCACTCATTGATGCCTCCACAGCACCGCCCCATTCCCTCACCCATTGCATCACCAGAAAGTTCAGTGTACGCAACGGGAAAGAGGGGTGCAATTGTGCCGATGAGGAGGATCACTGTCTTGCTTGTATTGAGGCAGAGATCATTGGCGGCGCACCACTCCTGGATTGCAGTCAGGCAAGCCCGCGCCTAGATGAAACTTGAATGTCAGCATGTGCCACACTTAGAATTTTGAACACCAGCCTGCGTAGCACCTAGATAGAATTGTGAATGTTGGCGTGCCCACATTTAGACAGATTTCTAAACGCTGGCCTGCGCCGCATCTAGATGGGATTGTGAATGTTGCCATGCCCACACCTGGATGGAATTCTAAACATTGGTTTGCGCTGCATCTAGATAGGATTGTGAAGTGCCACACTTTGTGAATGTTAGCACACTAAAGGTCAGGTAACTTACTAACCAATATAAGCTCAAACTCTGCATACCTATCTCACTCAAAAAACTCACACAACTATCTCTCGCACAACAAGGCGCACACACTTCACAACACTGCAACAACACATAAGCCGGAGCAACAGCACACGCGGACTGACACCGATCCAATACCCGCACCAAAGCTCAGCACCCGGTGTATACCTAGTTGAAGCTGCCAACAGAACACCACTCCTCTCACTATCCTACTCCCTCTTCACCTTACTAACCTTACTAACCCATCCCACCTTATCGTTTACAGATCCGCCAGAGCGCCTGGGGACCAATTCCGTTGGTGACGGTGCGCGATACAAATACCTTTAACATTTAACAATCCGGGATGAGAGAGGGGAGAATAGGTGGACGAGGGGAGCCTGAATGCGAGCTGAGTATCATCCGCATAGCACTGGAAATTGGAGCAGAGAGCAGCAATGCGTTGGCCGAGAGGTGCGAAGTGTTCCTTGAACAACCAGGGAGAAAGGTTCGACCCATGGGGAACACCACAGATGGAGATGGAGATAGAGGAGAGGAAGGACCCAAGTTGGACCTGGGAGGGTCTGTCAGAGAGGAAAGAAGGCTGCTATGCCAGAGCCTGATCAGTGATACCCTGGTTATCACAGAGACGTTTGAGCAGGATGGCATGGTTGACCGTATCAAAGACAGAAGAGAGATCAAGCAGGATGAGGACAGAGGGGAGATTAGAATCAAGGTTAGAGAGCAGGACTTCATAGATGTTCAGGAGAGCAGTTTCTGTGGTTCACTTCTGCCTGCTCTGAAGCCAGACTGATGGTCATGGAGACAACCAACAGATTCAGTGTGAAGATTTAGCTGGGAGATAATCAACCTTTCTAGGAGTTTGCCCAGGAAAGGAGTGATGGAGATCGGGCGATAGTTAGCCGGGCAGGAGGCGTCGGCTGAGGGTTTCTTGAGAGGAGGGTTCACAAGAGAGTTCTTCAGGGGGGGAATGGAAGACTCCAGTTGTGAAGGAGTGGTTGCAGAAGTCTGCCAGGGCAGGAGCGAGGGTGTCAATGTGGTCCTTGATGGTTTTGGAAGAACAGTTAAGAACATGTTTTGGCAAGACTTTCATAGATCAGACTTGTCTAGAAACCTTGTCAGGGGAGAACAGAAGAAAGGAAGAAAGAGGGAGGAGTGGTTGCCACACGGTGGCTGGAGGTGGAGAAGAGAACGAGCAGGTAGACAGAATGTCCTGGGTTTTAGAGATGAAATGAGAAGCCAGGGCCATGCAGTGGGCCTGGCAGGAGACGGGAGAGGTAGAGACTGCAGCAGGATTGGGCAGATTTGAGAGAGTTCGGCCAAGTTTTTAGATGCTGCAGAGATGCAGGCTTGGATGTGGGCTCTTTTCTTAGTGCGGACAGAGAGCCGGTATTGCCTTTGGAGCAGGCCACAGGCCAGTTTGTCAGAGGATGCCATTTCCTCTCAGCCACCCTGCATTTGCGTTTAAAGGTGTCGAGGTCAGAGTCATACCAGGAGTTGCACATGGCTTTGGGCTTCAAGCGGATCCTCATGACGGGGGCAAGAACATCAAGAGTATCAGAGATTTTTTTTATTTTATTTGTATTTGTAGAGCGCACTACAGCCCACGGGCATCGAGGCGCTGAGAACTTGGAAGAACGAGGGCTTACTTAAAGGGTTACAGTGAAGCCGCCCAAGGACATTAATAACTACGGTACATGATTACACATATAGATACTTGGCCACCCAAAATGTGACTAAGGTACAGGCAAGTTACACAAACAGGCTGGTTTTGATGCTTTGCGAAAGGAAGCATAGGAGACAGAAGAGTGGAGCATGGAAAGGGCTGTGTCTGGATGTGAGTCAGCCAGAGGAGGCGGGGGAGAGAAAGTGGCGGCGAAAGCCTCAACTGACACATGCTTCATGGGTCGGATGACCGAGAAGGTAGGTGGCAGTGCTGGAATTGGTTTTGCCTGAGGGGTAGAGAGTGAGAGATGGGAGGAAAGGAGAAAGTGATCACTCCAGAAGAGGGGAGTGGTGAGGGGGATACAGAGGGGGAGGTCAGAACATCCAGTGTGTGCCCTGCAGAGTGAGCCGGACCAGAGGGGAGAATGGAAAGAGAGTTGAGAGGTCGTGAAAGAGTCCAGAGGAGGGACAGGAAGCATCCAGGTGGATGTTAGTCTCCAAGAAGGAGGAATTCAGTGGTCGAGGCCAGGAGGGAGGAGGAGAGGTCCGCCCACTCGGAGAGGAAGGAGGCGATCTGACCAGGGGGCCGATGGATGGTAGCCACGGTAAGAGAGTGGCCAGAAGAGAGAGAGAGAGAACCTGCAGACAAGTTATTCGAAAGAGGAGTAGGCCTGCATAGGAATGACAGAGGCAGGAATCCACTCTGGGAAGATCCAGGGTACACCCCCTCCACACCGGTTGGATCTGGGCACAGAAAGGATCTTATACGGAGGAGAGTGTCAAAGCTTGTAACAGAGCTGGCCGTGAACCATGTCTCGGTGAGACTGAGGTCATTGAGATCAAGTTCTTCCAGGAGGCAGCAGATGGCAGAGGAGTGTTTGACAGCTCAGCAGGAGTTGAGAGTGGCAATATGGAGAAGGTTGCCAACCTTGAAAGACTTCTGGGGAGGAGTACAAATCAGAAGTATGCCCTGCAGAGGTGTAGAAGGAGCCTGAGGGGAGGGGGGGCGAAGAGGAAGGAAGAGAGGGCAAGGTAGCCAAGTAGGAGACAGGGGCAACGGGGGCAGGGGGAGGCAAGAAAGCGAAGAAGGGACAGCAGGAGAAGAAAGGAAATTGATGAGGCACGGGAAACATCTTTCAAAGAGAAGGTTGGCCTGAGGGCCTTGGACTAAGACTGTGCTATTCAGGTAAACATTAATGATGACCTTAGAAGAGTAGAAGAAGGCCAGGAGGGCCTCCCACCGGGTGCCACATTTATTGGGAGAAGAAGAGAAAGGAGAGAGCACAGAGACCCTATGAAAGTCCATAGGTCTGGCAAGGGAACGACAAAGAGGATGTCGGTGAGGGTCTGGTATAGGTGTCAGCGATAGGGAGGCCTGGGTTGGAGACCAGTATATCCTTTTTTAACAACTTCTTACCAGACTTAATGAGGAGAGCAGGATAGTCAATAGAGAAGCAGTTTGAAAAGATTGGAGAAACAGAGAGCACCATAGAGTAGGTGGGGGAAGAGGAGAGTGGACGAGGGGTGGAGGGGATAGGTGTGGGGACACTAGGGAAGGACAGAAGAAGGGGTGCAAGCAGACAAGACAGAAAGGGATGAGACAATCGTGGACGATTGACTAAGTAGTCGAGCTCATATGAAAGAGCAGGCAGAAAACAAGGCTGTCCGGTATGCAAATCAGGTCACCAGGGCATCAGGAACAGAGCAGTCATTAAAAAGAGAACCTAGAGGAGGGTGGAGCACAGCAGAACACAGAACAATTTGCAAAAGATAAAAGCAGTTGACAAATGTAAACCTAGAAGAAGGAAGAATGCAGCAGAACACTGAGCAATACAATGCATAACAGGGCAGTCAATGAGGAAGAGCAAAGGGGGCACGTGGGTGCAGAAGGATGTTAAAGGTGGGGCGCAAGGTACACGCAATATGGAGTTGAGGGACCAGGCGGTAAAGGATACGCAATGCGACGAACCAAGAATGGAAAGTGCGAGGAACGCGCAGTCGGGGAGTTGCGAGGGACCGCGCAGTCAAGGAGGTGCTGCTGTGAGCGTACCCAGGGTGGAATTGAGAGGAAGCACACGATCTGGGATTACGAGGGACCAAGCAAGTCGGGACGCGCAGCGCGCACAAGGGCAACGCAATGAAAGATTGCAAGGGGCCACGCATGTAAAGGAGGCAAAGCGAGAGCGGTGCGAGGATAGAGGTGGTGAGGGGGTGCGCGCAGCAAGCCGGGATAGAGGGGCGTGGATGGGTGCCATCCACCTCGATCGCCAGCCAGTGATCAAGCTCCAGCTCAAAATGGAAATCGGCCAAGCCGACTAAGCTGCGGGAGAAGCCCGCCAAGGGCTGAGTAAAATGCGGCCGACCATCCCAAGAAGGTCCAGGCAGCGCAGGAGAAGTCTTGTCGACGATGGAGCTGGTAGCAGCAGCTCTCAAAGGCAAAAGGGGCTGACCCAGTGAAGGTTACCCCCTACTGCGTCCAAGGTGTCTCTGCCTCAGAGGCAGAAAGCCTCCACTGTGACGGTGGCAAAGCAAGCCCTCAGGGGTCCAAAAATGGGGTGGGAGGGTGAGTCCCAGGCCGTGCCCCAGGCCATGGACGTTTTGTACACGGATGACGTTGACCTGGAGTCCCTACACATGGTCCACGAGGAAATGGAGGAGGAGGAAGACGACGGCGGCGGCAACACCGGAGATGATGTGGGCCTAGTGTCCTGGTCATGCCAGCTCCACCGAGAGATGTATCCGTGGACATCCTATCCACCCTGCACACTTTGGTGTCTGAAATCCAGAAAAGGATGCCGCAAGGCTCTGTTCCTGTGGCCCCCGATCAGCCTCCGGCTAAGAAGAGGAAGCGTCATCTGATGCCCCTGTATAAGCCTCCACATCCTCATCTGGTGTACCCACCCCCCCCCCCGCGTGGACCAGGACACGGGACGGACACAGCGACGATATCTTCACGACGGGCGGATCTCCGCAGCCGATGGCGGCGTCCCCACTGGATTAGGTGGAGTCGTTCCATTTCATGGTCACCAAAACCTCTGAGCTTTTCCACCTTGAGCCCTTAGCAGACCAAGAAGGAGGGTTTTCTGTACCGGAGGCAGAAGGCCATGGCGGTACCCCTTCTGGATGATGTGTGGAAAGACAGCCTGGCCCTCTGAGAAAGAACCCCTGCACGGCCCCGACCAAGCGGGATAGTCTGGAGAAAAGGAACTGGGTGCCGGAGTCCGCACCCAAGTGCCTACAGTCGCATCCATCGCCGGACTCTGTGGTTTCGGTGACCGCAAGTGAAAAGTAGTCAGACCCTTCCTCAGTCCCTCCGGACAGCGAGGGGAAGAAGTTGTACGCCTAGGGGATGAAGGTTATTTACACTGCTGTGTCTACCATCAAGATGGCCAACGCACTGGCGATCCTGGCCATGTACGACAGGGAGCTGTTGTACAAGCTAGGTCCGATTCGGGAGTAGCTCCCAGATGACAAGAGGGTGGAGGCGATCGCCCTCTTCCAGGAAGAAGAGGTGGCCTCAGACCATGCCATCATGGTAGCGCTGGACATCGCTGACACAGGCTTCCAGCATATGGGGAACGGTATCTGCCTCTGTCGTCAAGGCTGGCTGAAGGCCACAAATTTCCACCAGGAGGTCCAGGCGAAGGTTCTGGACATGCTGTTCGACGGAGATAACCTTTTTGGCACAGTTACCGACGGATCCCTGCAGGCCATCAAGGCAGGTACAGAGACGACCTGTACCCTGAGCATGCTCCTGCAACACTGATCTTCCTTTCACTCCTCCGGAGAAAAGTTACAGATGCCGTTCCAAGGCAGAACGCCAGTGCCAAAGCAGGATGATGTTCTACACCTGGAAGCAGGGGGCCACTCCTTCCCTGGCGCTCACCAAGGAGGCACAGGACTTGTGGCACTGGGCCGTCGGACAAGAGATGTTCTTCGTCCCCTTTCACCTGGCTGGAGTCAAGACACCATTGGCTGGAGTCAAGACACCATTGCCGACTTCCTCATCAGGGAATTGCACTCCTGCCATGAGTGGGAGCTTCTAAACAGAAAAACAACGGTTCCACCGTAATAGAGAACAAATTCTTAAAGAATCTCAAAAAATAGATTTGATATTTCAGTGTTAGTTAATTCACTGAGATTTTGATGGATGCCAAATCAAGATTCAAGAAGCCTACAAGAAAATATATTTGGATTCAATCAATGAGTTACAAAAAAGAGAAAAACTTATATCAACTGTATATGTGCAAATAGATACTCACAATGAAAAAGAGAAAACATATTATGATTATGACATAATTCAACCAAATCACACTTACGCCAGTGAATAATGTCCAAAAATGAGAAGTTAAGGACAGAGAAAAGTGTGAATAAAACATTTGTTAAATAAAGAAAGGGAATTTTGAGAAAAAGAGTATAAGGACAGGAAAGAGTATTTTCTTTCTTTGTCTAAACTCGTAATTTTTAAGGGTTGTTTGTCCTTCTTCACTCTTTATTCATAGTTCTCTTGGCAGGACCAGATTGACCACATCTTCATCAAGTGGGGCAGGCCCCAGATCGATCTGTTTGCGGCGAACTCCAAATGCCAGAAGTTTGCCAGCAGGTTCCACCAACCGAGGACCATGGGGGACGCGTTCTCCTTTCCGTGGGAAGGCCTGTTTCTGTACGCATTCCCGCCGTTGCCTCTCCTGCCGAGAGTCATCAACACACTCAGTGCTGATGCAGGATGATACTCATCGCCCCGGCATGGCAAGGGCAGATTTGGTACCCGGGCCTCGTCGCCTCTGGTCAAACTGCTGGTAGTCCCGGGTCTTCTCACCAGAAATGGAGGTGCAATCCTGCACCACGATCCAGAATTGCTGAACCTCAGGGTTTGGCTCCTGCAGCCCTAGAGTTTGGAGGATACCAGTTGCCAGGGAACTGCAGGGTGGTCCTTTCCAAGGCTAGAGCGTCGTCGACTCCAAGTGCTACGGTCACAAGTGGAAGCGTTTTGCGACATGGTGGCGGTTGCAGAAGATCACCCCTCTGAGGGTCACGGCCCCGCAGATTCTTCCACACTTGTTGTCCTTGGCAAAGGCGGGACTGGCGCACACCTCTATCAAGGTTCATCTGGCAGCTATCTCCCGCTACAGCAGGTTTCCAGGAAGATCTTCTCTTTGGTCCCATCATCACGTCAAGGAGTTCCTCAAAGGACTGTTTCGATCTTTCCTGTCGGTGAAGGCTCCTGCCCCGGCGTGGGAACTCAACGTGGTGCTGACTAGGCTCATGTGGGACCCCTTCCAGCCTATGCATCAGGACCCTCTCAAGTTCCTCTCACGGAAAACTGCTTTTCTTGTGGCCATCACCTCTGCCAGGAGGCTGGCTGAGATCCAGGCCCTATCCTGCAAACATTCATATCTGACTTTCCACAAGTCTAGGGTGCTGCTGCGGACGCACCCCTCCTTCATGCCGAAGGTTCCATCGGAATTCCACCTCAGTGAGCCTTTGATGTTACCTGTGTTTTTCCCAAAGCCTTTGTCACCGGCTGAAATGGTCTTGCACTCGCTGGACGTTGCTCCTGCCCTGAAGTTCTAGTTTTCAGAACATGTCTCAACTGTTCATGATCTTTGGTTCTGCGAACCATGGGAAGGCCTTGTCCAAGGCTTCCATCTCCAGGTGGCTCTCCGGCTGCATCACGCATGTTCACCGGTTGGTGAAATTACCGCTGCCTGGTCGTCTGAGAGGCTCCTCCACCAGAGCGATTGCTGCAACCACGGCGTTCCTGTCTGGTTTACCTCTGCTGGACATCTGCAGCGCTGTACGTGGAGGTCCACACACACCTTCACGAAATTCTTCTGCATTGACAGGGATTCCAGAGAGGAGTCCAGAGTCGGCCAAGCAGTGCTACGTAACCTATTAGCTTGAGGCGAGTATGTTCCAGAGGTAAGAGTAATTGCTTCTGTTGAGCCTTGCCTCCTCCCGTGGTTGTGTAATGTTGTACTGCTATGTATTCGTTATTCATGAGCATTTGAATCCATGCTAGACCACATGCTGGAAAAGGAACAGGTTACTTACCTGTAACTATTGTTCTCCAGCATAGGTATGGCATGGATTCACATGTGAACCCTCTCTCCTACTCTTTCTCTCTCCTACTTATCTGTGGCTCTTCTTAGTCATCCTGCCACCTTACGTGGTTACCAAATCTGAAGATGCGTGCCAAAGGAGGGGCTTATGGAGAGGACGGTCATTGGATGGGGCAGTATGACCCAGAGAGCAGTGATTGGTTTAGAGGAGAAATGCAGTTTTACCAAGGATTCCTGGCTTGACGACTGGAAATATTCATGATCATGTAAATCCATGCCAGACACATGCAGGAGAATAATAGTTACAGATCAGTAACTTGATCCTTACAGGTCTTCTCGATTTTCCCCCAATCCCCTCCTTCCCCCTCTCCACCCCCGGTCGAGGTGGTGGTCTGGTGATCATTTATCACACTTTTCTCACTCTCAAACGCCTGCATATCCCCATAGAACACACTCTGCCAGGTGAACTTCTACTGATAAGGGTGAAAGTGTCCCCTAGTGGTATATTGCGCACCCTCACAAAAAATAGCTAGTTTTTTTACCAACTTCTCTCAGCCTACCACTGATTTAGCATTGAAAAACCGTAATCTTGTTGTGTTGGGAGATAATCTTCATCCCAATGATCCCACTGACCTATATGCCAAAACTCTGGTAGCAAGTCCGACGGACTCCTCTTTTAGTTTTCGTAACTCCCTTCCTACTCGTTGCAGTGGAAACTCTCTTGATCTTATTTTTTCAGATAAAAACCGTCCAACTACCTTTGCTCCCCTCCCAGTATTATGGTCTGATCATTCTCTGATGCCTTTTATTGTGACAACCTTAGTCCAGCTGATAAAAGTCTCACACTGTTTCCAGACCTGGCGGTTCTGGAGCAGAGTTCACCCCTCCCTAATGGCAGATCAATTGGAGATGGCCACTAATCATTTAAGGACAGTGGAGGGACAGGATCCCTGTACTGCTCGCCTTACAGCATTGACTAAAGTAGCATATATTTTAGCACCAGTAGAATCTCGGTTTGGTCAGTCCAAGCCCCACGCACCCTGGTTCACCAGTATATTACGAGCCTGTGCAAGAGGGACGTTGTTTGGAGCGTAGATGGTGGACTAATTATGACCCTGAAGCCCGTCTAGCCTACAAACATGCAGTATTAGATTACTACAAAATGATTATTAGTGACATATCAAATTTTTATGCTAATCGGATCATGAAGGCAACATGCTCCTCGCAGGAGCTTTTTAGAGTGGCTAAAGTACTCTCCTCCCTCCCTTCGATAGCAAAGGATAAAGCTCATGATTCCCAGGTACAGTGTGAGGCTGTTAATGTCTTTTGTTTGGTATAATATCAGGCGTATCCGAGAGGCAGTCACCGACCAGAACCAGCCACATTGGTTAGCGGGCATGAAGGCTAGTCCCCCTATCAACCAAGAGATACCCACCTCAATCAGGCTTTTCACTTTGAACCTATAACTGTTCATATTGTTTCCAAGGCCCTGAGTCAGCTGAAATCTGCACCCCCCCTTGATCCAGGCCTGCTTCATGTTCTTAAGACCCCCCCAAAATTATTTCTGCATTATCCTCTGTGGTGATCCCAGTCTCTTTGAAGCATGCGTTGGTTACTCCCCTCTTAAAAAAATAAAGAATCTTGAATCCCACTATAGTGGACAGCGACCGGCCTATTTCTTTATTGCTGGTGATGATGAAACCTATGGAGGCTGTGGTTACCCCCCGCTTTTTCCCCATTTTTCTTGAAACTAATTGCTGCACTGCTACCAATCGGACTTTAGGCCCTTGATGGGTACAGAGTCTGTCATGGTTGCTATTCTGGATGACCTAGCCTTGCTTCAGGACCGTGGAGGGGTTGGATTATTGATTCTTCTCAATCTCCCAGTGGACTTCAATACTGTGGACCATGGCATGCTCCTGACTCAGCTGGAGCAAGCAGGGATCTCAGGGGTCCCCCTTGCCTGGTGTTCCTCATTTCTGACCGAGCGAACTCAGACTGTTTCTTTTCAGGCTTGTCGTTCCTCTCCTTCTTTTCTTTTTTATGGGGTGCCGCAAGGATCGGCTCTTCCTCCACTTTTGTTTAATCTATATCTACGCCCATTGGCAGATTTTGTCTCGGAGTGAGGAGTCCACTTTTATACGTATGCTGATGATACTCAGCTGGTGTTTCTGCTGGACTCTCCCACTAATGAGCCTATCTGTAAATTGAGAGACTGTGTGTCTTCTATTGGAAAATGGATGCCTGCCAACTGGTTGAAGCTAAACAGGGAACTAAACGAAGTTCTTATGTTCGGCCCCCAGACTGCCATTAACACTTGGAGCTCCCAGTTCTGGCCAGACTGCCTTGGCCAATGCCCTACCACCAGTATGTCTGTGAAAAGTCTGGGGGTAAGGCTTCTTCCTCTGACTCTCGTAAATCCTAGTTGTGGCAGTTTGTAATACTGGCTTAGGGAAACTCAAAGTATTGAAGAAGATTCTTCCTCTTCTCCCGGTTATTACTGCATTAAGGTAGTTACCTCGTCAATCATGTTTTTTTTTTACTATTGTAACAGGGTCTACCTGGGACAGCCGAAACAACTGGTGCAGCGGCTGCAAGTATTGCAAAAATCTGCAGCTCGGCTAGCCCGTAATGTTCCCAGATTGACCCCGTCTGTGGGCATGTTACAACATCTTCACTGGTTGCCAGTGAAGTCTCGAGTAGAGTTTAAAACCCTCTGTGTGACGCTTCGGGCTCTTCATGGCATAGGTGCCTTCTATTTGAAAAACAAGTTAGAACGCTACTATCCCACCAGGTTTCTTCGTTCATCTTCCCTTGCGCTTTTGAAAGTGCCTCGTTATCAATATGCTTGCCTTGGGGGCTGCTCCTTTTCAGTTCTGGCTCTGACTCTGTGGAACGGGCTTCCTGTCTTCCTTAGGGAAATTGAGGAAATCTTCTGTCCGCAAAGCTCTTAAGGCCTATTTGTTTTAACACACACTTCCGTTATTTGAACTTCCTAACCCCCCCAGCCCCTCACCCCCCCACCCAGATATCTCTGCCTTTATTCAGCTCCTAGACGCGTATGTTGCATAGTTGCGCTTTATCAAGTCCAGATACAATACAATATGACTTGCGCTGTTTATGTTGGATTCAGTTTCACATGTTCTCTCATTCTGACATATTAACTTATTGTCCTCCCTTTATGATTGTTTGTTTCAGAGTTGAGGTCTGCGAGATTATTTTCCTTTTTCATCCTGAAATCCAACTTAGTCTTGTACAATATGTTAATTGGGTTACTGTTATTTAATGTTAGCTTGTACTGTAATCCATCGTCCTATCAATGGACCTTCATATTCTGGGTCAACACTAAATGCTATCAGCGTGTATGCTGGTCTGTATACTGTGACACAACATCAGCTTTCACACAGTGAACACAGAGCTGGGACAGCAAACTTATATTAGCAACACAAGGTTACATAATGAAAGGTCGCTGTAGTGAAAGCATTTATAGAAGTAGTCAAATGCTTACTTCCACCTCTTTGCAAACCATCTTTGACTTGGGATCTCAACATGGTTCTTCATAGACTAATGCTTCTCGCATTTGAAACAATACCTAAATTCCTAAATGTTATGAAGACGCGGGGAAGCCAATCAAGATTAGATATATGATTTATTGAGATAACTTATAAGGAAAAGACCCCCAGCAATGCAGAGGCCCCCTTCCCCTTTGTAGCTTCTCCAACTGCCATAACATAGAACATAAACAAGAGCACAGCAAACGTTGTTCTATGACATCACATAGAACAGAGCGCATCAAATAGTCTTCCAGGCAGATCTCCCAGCATGCAGGCCATCTGCCATTTGGACAAGCATCATAACACATCAGGAAAAGCATCATAACACATCTTCCCCTCTTTTTTTAAAAATCAATTCAACAATTTATTTACACATCAGACTCCTTTCCCAACTCTACAACTCTTTCTCCTAATCATTCACCTCACTTATGACCTCTCCTCACTGTAACAATTCTATCTTTATTCCACACTTGCCCTCCAGTCACACGCAAAGCCCTTTTCATGACAGCTACGACTCTGACCGGATCAGAATGAAGGGAATCACCCTTACGCTTCACTACCCCTTTCTTTATCCTAACCCAATCTCCACTCTCCACATGCAATTCTTTCCTTCCTCTCCTCCTGTTTTCACGCATGACCCATTCAGTCTTTTTTTTTACTAGTGATTTTCTTGCTTCATCAATAATCACATCCGTCTCTCTACTCCTGCCGAGCCATGGCGGACACGCCAAGGAATATGGCTTTCGGCCCCTCATAAGTTCAAAAGGGCACAGTCCTGTAGTGGAATGTGGCGCCATCCTCAGAGCCCACATCCTACTTTCTATAGTGGCTAGCTTGTCGAATCCACACTCTTCTCCCATGCGAATGCTCTCCATTATACATCTATTCATCCTTTCAACTACTCCGTTTGTCTCCGGATGGTATAAGGAAGTTCTTTTGTGACCAATACCACACTTCCTTAAGTAATTTGCAAAACACCCTCCTACAAACTGGAGACCGTTATCAGTTAACACGCTTTCAGGCAAACCCTCATTTGCAAATATTTCCTGCAATACTTTAATCATGCTTTCTCCCGTAATATCCCTCACAATCTTAAAATCTACCCACCTGGAGAACAATTCCTCAACCAAAACTATGAACTTCCCCCGTCCATAGCCTAATTCCACCGGGCCTAATATGTCCATAGCAAGATCACACCATATTCTCGATGGAAGACCAACATCCACCAACGGCTGTTTCTTAGCCACAATTCCCTTCCCGCCTTTGATACACAACTGACAATCAGCCAAACATTTTTCAATTTCTTTATCAAAGCCTGGCCACCAATAATCGGCTCTCAACACACCCTTGGTCTTGGTAACTCCAATGTGGCCTTCATGTGCTAAATTGATCACCTTTTTCCGTAAACCAATAGGCACCACTGCCCCTCCCCACCTGAACAAAATGTCATTGGCAACAGATAGTTCGTCCTTCACCTCCCAATATGGTTTCACCCCTTCTGCCAGTCCCATTTTACTAGGCCATGATGAGGAGACTACATACGGAATTACTTTGTTAATTGCTTCATCTCTTCTTATCTCATCCAACCACTCTTGCTTGGATACAATTCCATTGGTGTTCACAAACACTAATTCCATCTCCTCATCATCCACAACATCTGGAGCAATTACTCTCAGCCTGGACAAACTATCAGCAAGTACATTGTCCTTTCCAGGTATAACATCCATCCTAAAACAATGTGTCTGCATCCTGGTGACCCAACCAGCCACTCTACTTGAAACCTTGTCTAGGCCTTTGTTTTCAAAAATAGCTTTCAGAGGCTTGTGATCTGTTCGGATCACGAACTCCACGCCCCACACAAAATTCCTGAAACGCTCGACAGCCCAAAAACATGCCAGGGCCTCCTTTTCTAGAACAGAATATCTCAATTCTGCTCCCTTAAGACCTCTCGAGGCATGTGCTATTACCTCCTCTGACCCGTCCTCCTGCTTCTGGGATAATACCGCACCTAGTCCGCATTCACTAGCGTCTACTGTAATGATCGATAATTTCCTTGTATCGAAACACCCTAAAGGATGAGCCATGTTAATCTCTTCCTTTATTCTGGTAAATTCCAGGTCGCACTTTTGACTCCATACAAAATCGGCACCTTTCCTCAAAATTTTTCTCATCTCCTGCACTTTGTCCGCATAATTCTCTACAAACTTTTGGTAAAATTCAGTCATACCAAGAAAAGAACGGAGTTCGCTCTTATTGCTCGGTTTCTCAATGTCCTTTATAGAGTTCATCATGTCTTCCTTGGGTCTGATACCATCACCCGATACCTTGTGACCCAGATAATCCACTTTTGTCACAGCAAACTTACATTTCTCTTCTCTCAATGTAATGCCCCTCTCTTCAAATATTTTCAACACCCTGCCCAAATTCCTATCATGTTCTTCCAAAGTCGCTCCACTTACCAACACATCATCTTGAAAACAAAACACACCTTTCAAACCTCTCAAAAGTCGATCCATGATTTTCTGAAACACTGATGAGGCTGACGCCAAACCAAAAGGCATCCTCTTAAATTGAAACACTCCTTCGTGCGTCACAAAAGCCGTGACCTTCCTACATGCCTCCTCCAATTCCACCTGATGTTATGCGGACGTCATGTCGAGCTTCAAAGTATTTTCCCCCACCCACCATGGTTAACATCTCACCCATGTTGGGTAGTGGGTGCCTGTCCACCAAAACACACTTGTTTAACTCACGCATGTCTACACACAGTCTCAAATCTCCGGAACTTTTCTTGACAATTACAACTGGGGAGACACACTCAACTCCCCCCGCTCTTTCGATCACACCCGACCTTAACAGCTTCTCTAACTCTTTCTTTACACTATCTTGTAGGGCAAAATGTACCGGTCTGAGCTTCGCCACCACAGGCGTACTCCCCCTTCTTAGGATTATTTGATGTTGAAAACCTTTCACCTTTCCCAACACTTTATCAAATACCCCGCCATACCCTGAGGCATATTTGCTGGAAAATGGAGACAACTCTGATACTTGCAAAACCTGTTCTGGGTGATTGGGATCAAGTCCGATGCCAAGGTTCTTTTGTTCTCTCCATCCCAACAATGATTGGCCCTTCTTGGTAACATACACCTTGCCCTCACACCTGCGTCCTTTAAACTCGAACTTGCTCCACACATAACCCAGTAACTCAATCTTATCTTGGTTATAACCACCAGGATTGATGTCAGGTTCCGACAATGCTGATACCACACCTTTCATCTCAGGCTCAAATGCACCCCTAGACAGCAGAGTGATTTTTGACCCAGAGTCAGCCATCATCGATACTTTACGGCCATTCACTGTCAACACAGCATAGGGACGTTCACACTCATCTGAACTCCCTCCATTGGCAACCACATTTACAGTATTGACGTTAACATTCTGCAATGGCATCACTGTATCGTCCTCAGATGATCTTCCGTCTTCTTCCTCATTTACATAGAGAACCTTTCTTTGCCCTGCCTGGCCGAATTGGAAGTTCTTGCAGCATGTCGCAAAATGTCCTCTTCTCTTGCACTTGGTACATACAGTTTTCCGACCTGGACATATCACAGAAGACGCAAAATGTGATGCACTGGCTCAGCGATAACAAAGTCTCTCGTCTCTCTTCTCATTCTTCTGCGTTGGTTCTTGACTCTTCTTCTCTTCAGCGTTATTCCGATTCGTCGGTTTGTTTCTTCCTCTTCTTTTGCTTTTCGCTTCACCCACATTTAGTATCTCCGGTTTATTTTCTCTGGCTTCTCCACTCTCGGTCCTCGAAAGCTTTGCCACACATGCCAGAGAATGTTCTACCCGCTTGGCTAGATCCAACACTTCGTCCAGGCTTGGCTCATCTCTTAGCCAAAGTTCCTCCCGTATTTTGTTGGATCGACAGTGGGTCATGAATTGATCGCGGATGCGTTCATCAAATGCTCCTTGGAACTTAAATGTCAAGGCCAGATGCCGGAGTGCTGTCACATACTCTTCAACAGATTCCCCTTGGGCCTGCACTTGCATGCAAAAATTATATAACGCTCCAGGATCGTAGTGGTCTTGGGATTAAAATGCTTGTCGAGTTTCAATAGGGCTAACTCAAATTCATTCAGGTCATCACCACCACCATCTCCAGTTAGCTGAGGAAGAGTTTCAAAAATTCTCTGACCCTCGTACCCTAGGAAGTGCAACAATAAAGCCACCTTTCTCTCACTGGAATAAGATGTTCCTCCGGCAGCCTTCATATAGTGCATAAACCCCTTGCGCCATTGAGGCCAAGCTATCTTTGCTGCTCCTGGGGTGGGCATGAATATAGGTGGGCCCGCTATGCCTGGTAAAGCTGCCATCTTCCTCTCTGCTTGTATGACCCAGTAGGGGTAAATGAAATGCTTTGGACGGAAAGTTCACGTTTTAGTCCTAAAATACTAATCGCCAGAATGTGTCCTGTGCTTCTCAACAGATTTCCCCCTTAATATGCTGCCCGTGAATCAGGCGCACATCTTCATGTTCATCTCGCACCTCTATTGCAAGCCCAAAGGTAAAGTCATCATTCGCCTTGAAGTGTGCACCCACGGTACGTATTCCACGGTCGCTTGCGGTATAGATTTTGCCCTCTAGCAAACAAGCTTTGCAGGGCGCACAGCCCTCTTTATTACGTTTGCCTTGCGCCTTTATGGGAGGTCTTACGGTAATTGGCAAGCACCGCCGCTCGGCTCCCCTTTTCTCTCACGGTTGTAGCCGAAGATCGATCGGATCCTTGACACACTTGTGTGACTGCGGATCAGTCACTGGTTGCAGCGCGTACAAACACTTACTTGAGGAAATGCTGACAGCTCCGATGATGACTCGGCGTCCGCTCGACGCTGTGGGGAAGCGGAGCAGCCTGCCGAACGCTGGATCAGTTCGCGGCGGAGCGAGTGAAGTCTTCCTCGCCACAGGCCGCTCGACGCCGGGATGAGGCGGAGCAACCCGAGTAAGTAGGTAAGATTCGCCGCTCACGCTGGGGAAATGACCGCTCCTTCTCTTCCAGAACCGCCGCTGCAGCTGCACAGGGGGATTCAGGATGTCGCTGCTGGTGCTTTTCGGGCCGCTCGACGCCTAGCAGTGGCGGAGCAACCCGCGGAGGTCGGCAGGGGGGGGCAGGACTTTACTCCGCCGTGACCGCCGCTCTTCTCAGCGCAGGGCACCGCTTCAACGCCGGGGCAAAGCGGAGCGGGCCAACGGCGATACTGCTGGGGGTCTCCTTTCTCCCATGTCTTCGGCTCAACATCCCATCCTCGTCGCCATTGTTAGGAAGACGCGGGGAAGCCAATCAAGATTAGACATATGATTTATTGAGATAACTTATAAGGAAAAGACCCCCAGCAATGCAGAGGCCCCCTTCCCCTTTGTAGCTTCTCCAACTGCCATAACATAGAACATAAACAAGAGCACAGCAAACATTGTTCTATGACATCACATAGAACGCAGCGCATCAAATAGTCTTCCAGGCAGATCTCCCAGCATGCAGGCCATCTGCCATTTGGACAAGCATCATAACACATCAGGAAAAGCATCAAAACACTAAATGCTTGTTAAAGCATCTCGCTTTAAAAAAAGCTTTTTTTCACTTAAATAGGAAGGTAGAGGAGCCACTCCTTATAATATATAGAGATTTTCTGGTATTGATCACATACCCCGGGTTTGTCAAAACTCCACATCAGACAGTCGAGTTGACAGCGTTTTTCTAACACTGTCTTTCAAACAGCTTAAAACCAAAGCAAATGTAAAGAAAAGGTCTATACAAACTAGTACGTATGGAATTTCTTTTTCATTGACAGAACAAAGACTGTTGTGAAAGCCAGTCGGTTCTTTGTAGCCTACTCCATCGTTTAGGTAGGTAAAACAGGAATAGCTAAATAGATTGTATGATCTATACAAAAATTATTTTCGGTTAGCGAAAAATTGCAAGTTACACCCATGACAAAGTCACATGTGCAGCAAGATCAATGTTTGCTTTCTTGCTACTTGACTCCATATGCAACATTCTGACATGGAGCACACTAAATACTTTCACCAAACACTAGTAAATAGGCAAGGCAAAACCAGATTCCCAGGCGGGACAAACAGTAATGAGAAATGTGTTTTTCACTGTCCCTGTAACCCACTCTCCTCGAAAATACTGCTTACTAATTGACATTTTGCAGATTTGTTTAGTCCCTTGCACCCAACCTCGTAGTGAGTATGAGAAAAATTGGTTCACTTACGAGACATACATAGATGTGAATTTTAATCACTATAGAAGTACAATTAAATACTTGGCCAAACATTCAAACCTGGAACAAATCACTATTGTTCACAAAAACCCATTTACACAAAGGCAAAATCAATTGGAGGATTGATTCGACTGGTGCATTGTGGATAGCAGACCACTCATGTATGCTTCCTATTACAGGACTACCACAATAACCAATTACATTACAATGTCGAATCTAAAATGTCACCAAAAAGTTGAAACACTCCTCATCAACCACTCAAGGGCAGACTACACACAGAATATGACTCTAATTTGTCATGCTGAAGAAATACTGTTCTCCAGCATGGGGTCTGGCATGGATTCACATGCTCATGAATATTCCCCGTCGTCAGGCTGGGAATCCTCAGTAAAGAAAAAATCACTATCAGTTTTGTTTCTGATCTGTCTTTCTTAGTAGTAACCAATCACTGGTGTCTGGGTCATACTGCCCCCAGCCAATGACTGCCCTCTCCCTAAGTCCCGCCCCTGGAAGCCATCCTCAGATTTTTACCGCACATTCAAGTGTTGGGAGTCCTCGTGCTATAGCTCTCGAGCTTTTTTGTGTTTTCGCACTTTTCCAAAGAGATTTATCTCATTTTTCAGTTAAATCGAGCCTCAAGCTCCACCGTTTCTTCTTCTGATCAACGGGAACCCATTTCGGAATTTTCTACGCCTCTCAAGGGTGAAATTTTCATCGAGCTACACTTCTTGGAGGATTCCAGAAGTTCTGAGGCCTAACTCGTGGACATGGCCCAGGAGAAAGGAAGCTCGACACCCGGCAAGCTGTTCAGGAACTGCCCTGGATGCAAGCTACAGAACCTGTTCAAGGAGGACGAGCACTCGAGGTGCCTCTACTGCCTTCACGAGGACAAAACGCACGTGGAGAAGGACTGTGCGTTTTGCGTGAGCATGTCGGAACGGACCATGAGGGATCGTCAGACCCGTCTCGCCAACTGGCTGGAAGGCAAGAGCCCAGCAGGTGACAAGTAGTCGTCGGAGTGGTCTTCTAAATCCTGTGAGGGCGCCCCGGAGACGGGGACCCAACAGAAGGCAAAGCACTGGGAGTCCGCGGGCAACGGGGGCACCAAACAGTCGGGCTCCTCGGCTGCCAGGCAGGGCGCACCTTCATCGATGCCATCAATCACGAGCCAACGCTCTGGCTCGGGGAAGAGAAAATCTGAGAACCCGGCCAAGCTTCTGGAGAGGCCCCGGACGATCTCGAAGGAACTGGCCGAAGGGTAGCGAGGCGGTGACCCTCCCTCTAAGGTGAAGGCCTCAAGCGCGCCCAAGGTGGTGAAGGCCTTGATTCACCTGGCCAAGGCCTCTATTGAGGGATTCGCTGCGGCCCTGGCGGAGCCTGTGGAGGCTACCCCAGTGGAGGCGACCTCGGGGCCCAGAGTTTCCCTGCTTCTGCGGAGGGAATCCTCTTTTAGGCCCATCGAGAAGACCCCGGTGGAAAAAGAGTGGGGGGCTGGTGGCCATTACGGACATGGACACAGCCTTCGAGGAAGAGCTGGTCGAAATCGAAGAGGGACTCGACAAGCATTTGGAAGACGCCCGTTCCCACGGGAGGGATCCCGACGAGGGGGACGACAAGAGCGAGGGTGGAGGAGGAGCAAACGTCGCAGCCCGAGCCACAGGACAACTCAGCAGCCATTTTGACAGCAATCCAAGCCTTATGCACGGACATAAGGAGGAGATAGTCCCTACCCCCGACGGACAACCCGACTGAGCCGGGTCTGTCGGGAAGCCCTCCAAGCAAGAGGAGGAGGATTCATCAAACCCCACCTTTTTAGCCCTTGCGGTCCTCTCATCCTTTGTCTCCCTACCCTATCGCGATGGACGACACCGGAACAGATACGGCCATGACGGTAGACGGATGACGACGGCGGTGACGACGGGACTGACCTCTCGTCGCCGATTCCTCGGGCATCCCCGCCCGGCGAAATCGGCTCGTTTCACGCCATGATTGCCAGGGGGTCCGAGCTTTTCCAGCTCTGTCCCGAAGAGAAGAAGAAAGAAGGCTTCCTCTGCCAACAGCGTGAGGCCAAGAGGAAGACGGTCCTTGCAATGGTACGAGAAGAAGTACCGGGTCCCTGACGCCGCCCATTTGTACCTTAGAGCGCAACCGACTCCGGATTCGGTCGTCTCGGCAGCGGCCAAGAAGAAAGCGGGGGGGGGGGGGCATCGACTTCTACTTCCCCGCTGGACGGCGAGGGAAAGAAACTAGATACCATGAGACGACGAGTCATCTCTTCTGTGGCGACGACGATTAAGACGGCCAACACCCTAGCGATTGTGGCCCGCTACGACAGGGAGTTGTGGTACAAGATCGCCCCACTGTTGGACTTCATCCCGGACGACAAGAGGACAGAGGCCCTGGCGATCCTGCAGGAGGGTGAGGTGGCGTCAGACCACGCAATAACTGTGGCCGCGGACATTGCCGACACCTGTTTCCGCCAATTGGGCAACAGCGTTTGCCTTCGACGGCAGAGGTGGCTCAAGGCGACAGATTTCCGCCAAGACATTTGGACATGCCCTTCAACGGTAACAACCTGTTTGGGAAGATGGTGGATGAGTCCCTTCAGGCCATCAAGACCGACAAGGAGACGGCTCGGGCCTTGGGAGTTCTGCAGCAACGACGGCCGCCCTTTCGGAACTCCGGAGGCAAGCAAGGTGCCTCCAAGGGATTCGGCGGCGGCTCCTCGACGTACCATCAAGCGGCCCATTCCTCGTCGCAAGAAGCCTACAGGGGACGAGGCAAGTCAGGTGGATCTCACCGTCGTCGCCAAGGAGGCCAAGGCGGCAAGGCGGTTGCCAAGCAAGACTGAACCGGCCGATGCGTCGGGCCCCCACCGAAGCACCCCGGTTGGAGGCCGGCTGACAAGGTTCGTCAGTCTGTGGGAGTCCATCTCCACCGACCGTTGGGTGCTAGATTCCCTGGCCCAGGGGCACACACTCGAATTTCTAAAGAAGTGCCCCCGCATTCCTCTCGTGGCCAGGAATGAGAACCACGTCCCTCAACTGCTGTTGGAGGTAAAGGCGATGCTCAAAAAGGGTGCCATCGAGCTCGTCCCAAAGAGGCTGCGGGGCTCCGGAGTACACTCAAGATACTTCCTTGTCAGAAAGAAGACAGGCGGATGGCGTCCCATCCTGGACTTGCGTCGATTAAACAAGTACATCAAGGCATAGAAGTTCCGGATGGTCACCCTCCAGCACGTGCTGGGACAGCTGGAGGAAGGCGACTTCCTATCGTCTTTGGATTTGGAGGATGCATACTTTCACATCCCCATTCTAAAAGGACACCGCAAGTTCCTCAGGTTCGTGGTCCAAGGACGGCAGTACCAGTTCAAAGCCCTCCCATTCGGATTGAAGTCGGCGCCCAGGGTGTTCACCAAGTGCCCCCCCCAAATCCCACCTGGTCCCGTCGCAGGTCGCACTGTTTCTGGGAGCGACGCTCTATACAAGTGCGCGACTAGCTTCGCCGTCAGAGGAAAGGACAAAGGCTATCCTGGGCAAGGTGCAGCGTCTGCTGGCCACGGACCTGGCCAGGGTGAGGTCCATCAAGTCCCTTCTCGGGATGATGTCCTCATGCATATATCTAGTGCGCCTGTGCAGGCTTCGGATGCGTCCTCTACAGGAGTTCCTCGACGCCCGTTGGGTGCAAGCGACGGGCAGTTTCGAAGACAGGATCTCTCTCAATGAGACATTCCGCCAGGGAATCCGGTGGTGGGGTGCCCGCGAGCATATTGCGGCGGGCACCGACCTTCAGACCCCAGCTCACACGGTGACCACGGATGTCTCCCTGGAGGGGTGGGGAGCGCACACGGGAGATCTACTCTCGAGAGGCCTTTGGCTCCCGGAGGAGAAGCCACTCCACATCAACATCCTGGAGCTCCGAGCAGTCTTCTGGGCCCTCAGGTCTTTTCTCCCGTCCCTCAAGGGCAAGGTGGTGAGGATCTTCACCGACAACACCACCACGATGGTCTACATCCGGAAGCAGGGAGGAACCAGATCCCCAGCCCTATCCAAGGAAGCACAGGACCTGTGACATTGGGCCGTTGCCCAGGGGATGTTTCTGGTACCCTTTCATCTGGCAGGGATAAAGAACACCATCGCCGACTCACTCAGCAGGGAGCTGCGCTCGTGCCACGAGTGGGAACTACGCCAGGATCAAGTGGATCAACTCTTCCGGCGATGGGGCAAGCCCCAAGTCGACCTGTTTGCGACGGCGACCAACTCCAAGTGCCAGAGGTTCGCCAGGTTCCCCCAGCTGAGGAGCATGGGCGATGCTTCTCATTCCCCTGGCATGGCCTGTTCCTGTATGCGTTCCCGCCGTTGCTGCTCAGGCTCATCAACCAACTCAAGAGGTCCCGGTGCAGGATGATCCTCGTCGCACCGAGGTGGCCGAGACAGATCTGGTTCCCGGACCTTCTGGACTTGTCAGCGTCCCCACCAGTCAAACTGTCGTCGGACGCAGATCTTCTCTCCAGAGCAGGAGACGCCATTCTTCATCACAACCTGGAGTCGCTGAACTTGCAGGCCTGGCTCCTGCGGCGCTAGAGTTTGGAGGGTACGATATCCCGGCTGACTGCAGAGAGGTTTTGCAAAGGCCAGGGTATCCTCAACTCTCAAGTGCTACGGACACAAGTGGAAGAGGTTATCTGTCTGGTACCGTGCACAGAAGATTAACCCTCTACGGATTACAGCCCCTCAAGTGCTACCGTACTTACTGTCGCTGGCCAAAGCTGGACTAGCTCACGCCTCCATCAAGATACATCTGGCAGCGATTTCCCAATACACCAGAACTGCAGGACGGTAGTCCCTGTGGTCTCATCGCCTGGTGAAGGAGTTTATGAAAGGACTGTTCTGATCGTTCCCGCCGGTGAAGGCTCCAGCCCTGGCGTGGGAGCTCAGCGTGGTGCTGACCAGGCTCATGGGCCCGCCATTCGAGCCTTTGCATTCGGCTCCATTGAAGTTCCTGTCGTGGAAGACAGCGTTCCTTGTGGTCATCACCTCTGCACGATGCGTGGGAGAGATTCAGGCCCTTTCCTGCAAGCCTCCGTACTTGACTTTCCACGAGACGCGGGTGGTGCTGAGGGATGCACCCCTCCTTCATGCCCAAGGTGCCGTCGGACTTCCACCTCAACGAGCCCTTGGTGTTACCAGTCTTTTTCTCGTCGCCTTCGTTGCCGGCCGAGAGGACTTTGCACTCGCTGGATGTAGCTAGAGCGCTGAAGTTCTACGTGAACCGAACAAAGAGTTTTCGGAAGACATCACAGCTGTTTGTGAACTTTGGACCTGTGAACCAAGGGAAGGCTCTCTCGAAGGCTTCCATTTCCAGATGGCTCTCTGGCTGCATCATGCACTGTCATCGGTTGGCAAACCGACCGTTGCCCGTCCTAGAGCCCATTCGACCAGAGCGATCGCTGCTACCACGGCGTTCTTGTCTGGTGTGCCCCTGCTGGACATCTGCAGGGCTGCTACGTGGAGGTCGATGCACACCTTCACAAGATTCTACTGCGTTGACCGGGATTCCAGGGAGGAGTCCAGAGTCGGCCAGGCAGTGCTGCGCAACCTGTTTGCTTAAGGTGAGCCTGGTGAGGAGGTAGGAGATACTTAATGTTGAGTTTTATGTAATGCCTAATGTTTAGCCTTGCCACCTCCTGTGGTTGTGCATGTGTGTGCTGCTATGTATTCTTATATTCATGAGCATGTGAATCCATGGCAGACCCCATGCTGGAGAAGGAACAAGTTACTTACCTGTAACTCTTGTTCTCCAGCATGGGTCTGGCATGGATTCACATGCAAACCCTCTCTCCCTCCCCCTCTGTGGCTCTTCACTTGGTCATACTGCCACTTTACGTGCTACCAAATGTGAGGATGGCTGCCAGGGGCGGGGCTTAGAGAGAGGGAAGTCATTGGCTGGGGGCAGTATGTCCCAGAGATCAGTGATTGGTTACTACTAAGAAAGACAGATCAGAAACGAAACTGATAATGATTTTTTCTTTACCGAGGATTCCCAGCCTGACGACGGGGAATTTTCATGAGCATGTGAATCCATGCCAGACCCCATGCTGGAGAACAACAGCTACAGGTAAGTAACTTGTTCCTTACTGTTAAGTAATTTTTTTTTTCTCATAATTTTGCTGGACTTTTCTTGATGTAATGGACAGGAGGTTTGGTGCGTGTGTGTGTGTCTGTCAGAGAGTAGCCCGAAAATATTAGTTGGTGACATCATGTTAGATTTTATTTGGTGTAAAAAGTAAGCTGGTGGATGGGTTTGTGTAGGTGAGTTTGCATCATGTATTTTTATGATAAACCAGGTACTTGGTAAATGTTGTTCACTCCTGTACCTAACTTTTGTTGTATGCTTGGTTTAGGTTGAACAGTGCTCTACGCCATGAACAGGTGTTTGCAGACCGCTTCCTCCCTGACGATGAGGCCGCACAAGCTCTCGGCAGAACATGCTGGGAAGCCCTCATTAATCCACTGGTACAGAACATCACTACCTCCGGTACTTGACAATTTATAATACATCAAATTACAACTCATAGTGCCCACTGTGACATCTCTGAATGTGTGGATCAATTAGTGTGCCATCATTTATTTTTTAGCTTTTATCATTAGTGCAAACTGATATGTTTTCATTAGCTCTGTGGTTATGTATTGTCTGCTCATGAATGCTAAACACATCTATACCCAAACAGTTGAAATCACTCCCCTATGACACAAATCCTAAGTGCACACAGGACTATACTTTTTATAGATTTTTGGCATATCTGCCAACCCACCCTTTGCTCCAATAAAAGGCCATTTTTTTTGACGAATGGCCTCTGGAAAATGTTTTTCCTCCCTATTGTTTAAACAATGGCACCTCCCCACTGTGTGGCGCAAACCACACTACCCATGTACAACATTTTGACCAGCATCTTAAGTGCCTGGGTTTGTTAAGCCGATTTTCCCTTCTAAGGGCTTTTTAATCGACACATTTGTAGTGAAACCTTTGGACGGTCGCCACTGACAGCAAAACTCCATGAGAGTTGCTTTTGAATCTCTTCTCCTTAATGCCATTTTTTTAGTTGGCCCTACTTTCTTTTGTTTATTTGTCCACAAATAGTAAAAAAGTGATTGACAGTATGGATTTGATGCTTATGTAGGCCTGGGACAGCAGTTAGCCTAATGGCTTGTTAGACGAGAGGTCTGCCACTGTCTGTTTACTCTCCACAGACCCGAAGTGCTTGGGTGGCATTGAAAACCAACCCTATTAATCTAGTGCACACACCAGTAAGGAATTATTTCTAAGTTCTTTTTAGTCTTTTAAGACTGGAAGCATTTCTCCCCTGGCCATCCCGTATACATAAGCTTTAATGCAGGTTTTGGCCCTTTGTACCACAGTATGGGTTGCAGTTCTGTCTTTTGAGATATTATAATGCCTACTGATGGAGTGTAGCACATGGTGTTAAATGTGCTAGTCATGCTGATTTTAAATGCCCAAACCGCAGGCTGCCCACAATCCAAACACATTCTGGTAAGTAATGTCCATATTTAGCAAGTTTGACGAACGGTACTGGAGAATTGCATTTCTCTTTACTGTTTATCCGTTTAAGGTGCGGGAGGAAGCGGAAGCTCTGACTGTACCATACTGGAAACGATCTGTACTGTGCACCATTGACTCGCCAAACTATTTTGACTACTTCTTTCACTAGTCCTACCTAGCATAGTCAATGGGGAAGGATGATGAGAGTGCAGTTTGGGAAAAAAATGTCAAGAGCTGCAGGCTGCAGACATAGGCCCTAATTTTGATACCCGTATTCTGCAACTGTGCCCAAAATGTGCATAGAGCCATCATTGTTACCTAGGGGAAGGGGCCATGGGAGTTTTCATTCAAAATATCTGGCTGTTGGCTCGCCAAATGTTTTTGGACTTCAATATCCATCAACCTTACCAAGCATATACTCATTGAGGAGGGACTATTGGAGTTGTCGGAAACCTATTTAGCGACCCTGCCACAACTTCTCTTGCTAGACTTTTTTGCGATGCCCCTATTCTGCAAACATCACTAGACCACGCATAGAACCGTCACATGCTGTGGTGGATGGTTGATGGGAGTTTTATTTCAAAATGTGCAGTCTGCTGCAGTGTCAGTTTATCACCTGATGTTTAATTATGTAAATTGACAGGACCTTTTTAGATTTCCTGTATTTCTAAACTCCTTTCTATATGGAAAAAAGAGAACCAATGACAGACACTCTTACCAAAATAGTTAAACAAATACCACTGGCCCTTCAAGGTCACAGAGGGTTCTAGCTCCCATCATGCACTAACCCGAACACTTCTCACCTCTTTTGCAGTATTTTTTTCCTTTTTTTAAGTCTCAACTTTACTCAACATCTTTTGATTCCTGCTACATTCTGAACTTTTTTCTCTCCTCATGGTTGGATGTTTTTATGACCTTTTCTTCTCTATAATTGCTGATTCTTGTTCATCTTCCCACCTTGCAGTAGTCAGGCATTTTTGTGGGCATCCAAGAGTCCTTCATCTGATTCACATTCCTAAAGATCAACCATCACTTATATGGGCATTTTCGGAGACCGGATAATCCGACCACTTGATGGTGTCATCCGCTGGTTATTTTGCACTCCTTGAACCTCTCTGGGAAAGTTGGCCTTGCACCTGACCTTGAAGCTAGTCCCCTTTTTAATTTTTGTGGTTCACCTCCTCTCTAGTTTTTGTTTGTTCTTTTCGATACTCTGACCCTTTACCTCCCATGAGTTCTACCTAGACCCTTGTCTCCCCCAATGGTTAGGGGTACTACCAATGTCCCCTTTCGTCTCCTTGAGCCAGACTAGTGTACATAGTACTTATTGGTAGTAGTAGCCTTTTCTTCAGGGAGCCTCCAAAAACAGTCTCAAGTTTTGTGAAGTCAAATATTAAGGCAAAAGTACTTTGTTGTTTTTGGGTGGATGGCAGGATTATGAAGGGCCGTCTTTCTGATCTTCAGTCCATCCAGGAGCTCACAGTGGAATGTCTGAGGTTACCTAGGAGTGATTTAAGGGTTTATATGTCTGAGAGTGCACTCATCCTCCCTATCCCCTGACCTTGCTCTGGAATAGGCATGTGAAAGTTAGTATGTGTTGGCCAGTTAGATTGGCTGGCTGCCAAAGGATTGTATTGTGCTTGTTTGGTGGTTAGTTTGTCCCTGCTTGGTATAAAGTTAACTCACTGCACCAAAGACTTTGTCAGCCTCTATAGGCAAGTTCTATGAATGGGTTCTAGGAGCTATTTAATATGGCAACAGTCCAACTGGAGAGAAATAAAAGCCCATCATAGGAGATTGTGGCTCAGGTTTGATGACCAGAGGCCTGAGGGGAATTGCTGCAGATGCGTGTGTTCGTTTTTCTGAACAGCACTACTGTGGGTATCGCTGCACCCCAGCACAGTCTGTACTGCACCCTTCCCTCGGGGTCTCTTTTTTTGGGCGTACCCACCCCAGAACACTCTGGAATTTTCCCTCTACACTCCATCTGCAGCCTATACCATCATGCCCTCGATCCCTGTTTGCACTCTTTCCTTGGAACAATGACCTGTGGTGTACTTCCACTTCTTTCCTGCCCTACATGTGCAGTGTCATTCCTTTCTGGCAATCTTTTTTGGGTGGCATGTGTTGCATGTTGCTCCCAGAACTCGGACCTGTCACACGCACTACTTCAGTGGAAAATCTTCCCAGGGTAGAAATAGACAGAATACCCCTGCACTACTGGCTATAAAACCAGTAGTGATGCACAAAAAGATCAAGTAGGAACAGGGTCAGTGCTGGGCAAGTTTCTGCGCAGTAGTCTGGTGAGAGGTGTGAAGATACTTATCTTTAATGGAAGGTCAGGGTGCCCCCAAATTAGGGAACAACCCTCTTAATGGGAAGTGTAGCAGAGCAGGCTGGCTTTGCTCTTAGGACGGATTAGGCTAGTACCAAAGAACAGAAAGTGCCAAACATAATACAAGAAAATGGCACACGTCGTGTACTGTACAAATATATATACATGTATGTACTAGTGTATTAGTATAAAAACACTGTTAAATAAGTAATTTAAAATGTAAGAACCAGTATGTAGCAAAACAGTTAAATTGATGACATTGATTTCACCTCACTGCAAGAAACACAATATAGTGGACTATCGAGGGAGGAAAGGGGTAACATCAAGGTCTGCAAGAGGCCCAAAGGGTTAGCGGACAGTGGAATTAGAAATCTAGTACTTTCTCAGTAGGTCCCTGTTCTTCGCTAGAAACAGATGGGGGGGGAGAAAAATTTAACCATACATACTTTCAGTAAAACACGGTTACTGCCTGTGGCATAGTGGACTGCAGTGATTTATTGGTAAACTATAATACATAACTGCCACCTTCTTAAATGAAATGTTGTCCTAGAACATCCACGGCCCCATGTGGGACCAGAGAAAAATGCCTTAGTCCTGGTAAATCCCATTTCTAAGTCACTCTACAGGAGTTTAAGAAATGTGCAAATGTGCTCTCACAGGAATTAATATGACACATCACATAGGTCTGCTCCGTTTATGGGTAAAAAGTGGAAGGGAGTGGAGGGGCTCAATGTCATCCACCCCTCTGTCCACCTCCCTCCAAAGAAAAGTGAAGCCTAGGGCTTGGGAACCTGAAGGCCTGTAATAGCTGGTTTCAGAGTGGAGCCCAAGGCCCACTCCATAAATTGAATATGAAAAGAGTGGGGGTGGGGTGGGGGGGTATTCAAAACACCACTACTCGTAGGCCCAGTTGACTGCTGCAAATGGAACAAACTACAAGGTCTGGATCTCATGACCCAGGAAGTGGTACTCATTGCTCAGAATGTCTCCCTGTAATGACAGGTGCACAGATGAGTTCAGGTATTAAGTTTGGTATGTCTAGCAACAGTTGGGGTTTCCAAGTGGATTGACTTGAGACTACGAACCATCAAGGATACAGAAGAAGGCGGCCCAACAAGGAAGACATTTGGAGAGATGACTCACGAGGCAGATTACGCAATACAACCAAAGACTGTGACTAAGATCACAGAAGAACCCAGCCAAGGGTCACAGGTTAGCCCTGCGGACTGGAGGGCACTGCCAACTAACAAGGAAACAGGCACACAATGGAGTCAATGGCTGAAAGTGAACCAGAATCCACAATGGAGCTATTTTGCAGTAGCTACACGCGTCTCTGGTTTCCCAGCAATGAAAGATTCCCTACCTTAGGAACCTGATCCAGAAGTATGTTAACCGGAAGCACACAGGGAGAGGAAGAGTCCAGTTAGGAGGATGGCAAGCTGGACAGAAGATCCCTGAATGGGCTTCCACCAGCAAGGCGATGGATGCACAGCACAAAGGAGACTGGGTTCAGTGCCAATATGGTAAAAAACATAGATATGGAAAAGGACGAGAAGCTGGCCTGCATGGTTAAGAGGTATGTGGTGATCTAAACATGCAGGACAGTAACTGGGGCCTCCCCATCACTACCTTCTCGCTCTTAGGTAGGAATGGCTCTGGCTTCCACACATGTAGGCCTCCCATCGCAGGCCGAGAGTGATGTCTGTCTCCTCTTGACAGGGTTAGATTACTGACCTTGCCACTGCTTTTTGTGGCCAGGAGATGCATGTGCAGGTGCCTCGGCTCTGCCCTGCTGATTGACACCTAGTGGTGAAATAATAAACTGCTGTATCTGGCATGTATTAGCAATATGTTTGGGCCATAATATTGCAGAGATGTATTGGTGAGAATTTGATGATGAACATAAGACGTGCTGTACAAATGTTGCTCTAAAGTACAGTAATTGCCACCCCACTTCACTATTATTCCCTTAGTGGAGGAGAGCGGGACTGTTAGGCAAGATTGTGTGCAGTACCCTTTGGGTGCACTACAGCAACCTTGTCCTCCTGGCAATAGGAACCCAACCTTTGGTATAAGTCTGTACTACACAGGTTGGTAGTGTGGACGAGCAGCCAGGCTTATCTCAAGAGGGGTCAGTGTGAGGTGTAGTGTTGTGAGACAGAGTTTCACAGTGACAGTTATTCAAATAAACACTTACACTCAAGGTTTCTTGATTAAACAATTATTAATTTATTTAACAGTCAGTAATATAAGCCTTCTTTAGAAGGAAGCAAAACATGTAACAATTATAATACACTTCAGAACAAACTCTTAGTTTCTCTAAATCAGATGATACCCCTTGGGGATGGCACACAGACCCTTCTACACCCTCAGGTGACTTAAATAGCTAGGACACTGTGAACAATGATTTATCACTGGTACATTTAGAGCAATACTGAGTTTGGTGTAAAGGTTAGATATGGGAATAAAACAAAGGTTAACGAATAATTCATAAACCAGTAAGTACTTTTTGAACCTTCCAATGTCAAGTAAATTCAACCCTTTCCTGGGGGAAAGGTAAAGGCACAGAGTCAAAGGTAAAGAGTCTCTCAGGGAGCCAGGACAGCCAATGTTAGTTGAACAATGTCTAGGGGAGCTGAAGATCCTCTTTGCAGGTAAGTAAAAGTCTTGCACAATGTTTTAAGAAATATTGGTAGAAATAAGATTCACTTGAAGGGCCTTTGATGCTGGAAATGCATCAGAGGGACAGGGCCTCTGAATCCTTGTCCTTTATTGCTTTAGCATGTATGTTCTGTCTTGTTTTGGGCGCAGGGGTTCACGTGGGACTCTTGGCAGTGCAGCTCGTCCTGTATTTGATATGGTGAACAGACCCTTCGGATACCCTTATGGCACCCATGGGTGGGAGTATGACCCTGTAC
This sequence comes from Ambystoma mexicanum, assembly GCF_040938575.1. Lineage (NCBI taxonomy): Eukaryota > Metazoa > Chordata > Amphibia > Caudata > Ambystomatidae > Ambystoma > Ambystoma mexicanum. The sequence goes on along the minus strand of NC_090928.1, from coordinate 1,266,878,217 downwards.
TCCTAGCTTATGTTTTTGGGCACCTGTGTGTGGCCCACAGAGCAGGGTACAGGCTGGTGGCAGCTCCGTGCTGAATTTACAGGTGCCCTGCGCATCCTCCATTTTGGGATGCCCAGGCCCTGTCATTGGAATCAGTAGATTCCTGATGGAGACACGATGGCCCCCATCGTGGCCTCTTGCCTTCCATCGCCTGTTACCTTGGTTTTCCCAAAGTCCTGGGAAGCCCTGACTCTGTCCCTTCCCCCTGGCTGGCTGTTGGGTGGAAGTTCCATATATGGTAGTGTGGGGAAGTACCGACCAGACTGGCTGGACCCTTCCAAACGACCGTATATTGTGGGTACACCCATGGGGTGGGTCCTGGGTGAATGTAGTGTGTGACGAATACGTATTCTGTGTTATGGGTGTCTAGTATCTGGTGAATGACACATCGACTGAGACAGCCCTGCCTGAAACTGGTATGAATACAGTGTGTAGTGCTGAATGGCAGAGTTGTTTTCTGAATCCACATTCTGTGTTGCGAGTGTCTGGATGGAGAAGAATGGCCTGAATCCACTGTGAGCCTGATTGGCTGCCTGACTGCCTGAATGCCCTTATGAGTGATTAGTTGCCTGAGTGTGACCCAGCAGAATGAATGGGAGGTCAACAGTATATCTGGGGGCCTCACTGCTAGAAGCTGAAGTTTAGAAGCTGAAGCTGAAGTTGATACTTGATGCTTACTCTCAAAGCCGAGCCAGAAGAAGAAGGTGAATAGCTGTTCCCTTCCGTGTAATCTAAAAGCTGCTGTGCCTTCAAGAACTGATCCAAGAGAGGACCTGGTAAGGAGACCTCTCCCCCTCCCTGAGCTACGAAGGACCATCATGCACCAGCTGATCTTTGCCAAAGCTCCCTGGTAGACAGACCTACTAAAGTCTGCTGACCGGAGAAGGGGGCTGCCGAGGAGAACGAAGGGAAGCACCAGACAGCCGTCCAGTCGACGACCGCTGTCGCCGAACGGAGCCGCTGTGCTCCCTTTGCCTAAAAACATTTGATCCAAGGACTACCTTGGTCATCCTCGTCGACCGATTTCGTCCTGCCAGAGAAAGTCAAGGTCGTCGACTGCCGAGGAGAATCGCCGGTGTGTCTCCCACCAGCCAAAGACCTCGGAGACGCAAACAAAGCTACTGACGCCAGCCGTGGTCGCGTCCCGTTCGCTGAGGCCCTTGCTCGGCCAAAGTTCTTCACTGACTCTTTGCAGCAACGAACCATCGTCGTCGAGGTGCACCGCACGCCTCCCCTGTTGCAGGACGTTTCCAATCACTCATCTACGAGCACTGCAAGGACCGAAGCTGCTGCCTCAACAATAAAGTTCACCCTTCCTTCATCTCGGAAGTTCGCCGACCCATGGCTCCTGCCTGAAAGGGAGCGCACTCAAGAAGGGCCTGTCGATTCCCCCACGAAGATCTCTACAACACAAGGTACGTTGGGTTGCAGAACTCTAGAAGAAGATAAGACTCTAATAGACAGTATATGGACTGGGCTTGTTGTGCATCTTCATTTACAGGTTGCCCAGTTGGGGGGATCCTCACACTGAACTCTGTCCAGGTAACGGGCCAGTATTTTGCCAATTGTCTGTCCAACTTATCTTCCTCCTAAGTCTATGGTTGATATCGTTTTGCTGTGTTGATTTGTATGCTATTTGAACGGTGTATAGTTGATGCATTTTAATGGAATCACAGTAATTGTGGTACTACCTAGAACTGTATATATTTACCATTTTAGAATTGTAAGAGCACAAAGTGTATTATCGTGATTGTGTACATAACCTTGAACCTTATTTATATAAAGGGCTGTGTTTTAAATAACATAGAGTGTGGACATTCCTTTGTGGGTGCTTGGGGACTGCACTGTACTTAAGAAACAGCCTGCATCACCTCCTGAGAAGCTAGGCCTTGATTGCTCGACCATAGCTACCCTATAGAGAATCTTGGCTGGGGTCCTCTATGCCTCTCGTCTGCCATATAGAGAGCAGGAGTACAGACGCCTCCTTCCGGTTGCTTTACAGGGCCACAAGCTTGGGAGGCTTTTGAGGAGCAAAGCTGTAAGCAACTCTGCAAGGGCAACCAAGACGGGTCTCAACTGAGAGCAAGTAAGGCTATAGCACAAGAGGTAAGTTCTGTTAGATTTTACACTACCTTTGGTTAGAAGAAATGGTTCCAGCTGGCTTCTGTTCCTGTACAGCTCGGCAGATCCTGGTGTTCCTGGGCCTCAGTCTTGGGGACAAGAGGGAGGACGTCTGGGGACTCCTGCACTGGAATGGGAAGGTCAGCGGCAGCGATGGGCAACCTTTAATTCAGTGGCACTTCAGTGTTTCAGCTCCTCGCGTCTGCAGTTCTCGGATACCACTTCAGACTTTCTTTGCCTCTGGAGTCCAGCACTCTGTTGAGGTGGCTCAGGCTTGGTCAGTCCTACTTCAGGGAAGTCCAGAGGATCTTCCTGGTGCTCGGGTCCAACTTACCTGATCCACGCGGTTTGGTGTTTCTCTCCCTGGCACTTAAGTTCCAGCAGCAGTGGAATTACAGCTTCAAGAGAATGTCCAAACAAGTTCAATTTGGAGTTGATTGGTCCCGCCAACTCAAGGGGAGAAGTCGTCCTTGCAGGGCTTCTCTAGTCGAAACGAATTCGGAGCTTCAGCACAGCAGCAGGGCTTCAACGGGCAAACCAACGATCCAGGAGTTGCAGCATGCGTCTCTTCCAAGTTCTTCTTCGAATTCCTTCGTCCAGTGGTCGACTCTGCCTTCTAAGCCAAAAGCCTCGCCTTTTATGCAGGTTTCTCCCATTCATTCCAGTCTAGCTGTCAATCATACAGCAGGGTGGCTGTCATTGCCGGACAGCCAGCCGGCCAATCACCTTTGGGTGCATTCCTGTAACAAAGGAGATTAAGCACAGGGAGTTTCGGGCACCTCCCTCTCTTCCTGCCCCTGCCAGACATACTGGCGCCAGAGGTGGGCTTCACTCGTGAATCCTGCCAAAGTCAAAACGAACAAAGGGACTAAAACTGGTTTGGCGCGCAGAGTAAATCTCAAGAAGGACCTTTCCAGCAAGCATGGTGAAAAAAGACCGGGCCATTTTGACAAAACAGGCACCCATGCGTGCCTTACTGCCGCTGCGAACGCAGTCTGCGGTAAAAATGCACAATGGTAGTAAAAAGTAAACCACTGCCACCAGCCATTAATTGTAGAAAGGGTAACATAAAAATGGTAAATGAGAAACTAGACAAAGGGGATACTAAGGGCCTTATCACGAGTTGGGCGCTAACCCCGGCTGTAATACCGCTGGCGCTATAAGCCCTACCACCAAACCACCCTGGTGCTATTAGCGCCGGATCACGGATTTGGCGGAACGGTAAGTCCCCATTCCCCATTGGGCCCATTCTGGAATTTCCCATTCCCCATTGAGCACAATGGGGAATGTGCGGCACTGTTAGGGAGAATTCTCTTATAAGGCTAATTTCCCAAACATAGTGAGTCCCCCAGCAGCTTTGCTGGATTTTTGGGGTTTGTTTTTTTTTTCTCCTGCTAAGAGTGAGAATCTTTTCCTCCCACTCTTAGGCATGATTTGAGTGTCTTTGACTCTGTGTGTGCTTATGGGCTATGGGGTTTTCTTTCTACTCCATAGGGTATCATCTATTTTTTGTGTGTGTGTTACACAGCACCCTCAGTGCAGTAACACAGAGGTGTCGTAGTGACCCCCAAACAGACACTCCATACCCTGGGACTGACTACTGTCTCCCAGGGCATGTAAAGTCACCATTGACTTTACTGGTCCTAAATTGTGAACAGAACCAGTACAAACCATCATATTGTTGAAGAACTGGAAGGGGTTAATTATATTGCCCCTGGGTCTGTTTTCAAGGGGGCACTGTCCAGTCCCCCCTTGCCGAGTTTCTGGCTGGTGGCAGTGGTTACCACGCAAAATATTCCACCAAAATATTCTCTATGGCATTTTCCCATTGATTTTAAAGCGCACCACTTTTTGGTGCAATGTTAAAGATACCGCTGGTTTACTTATTTAATATTAAATCCCCGGTTGGGTCTTTTTGCCAGAACTCTTTTCTAAAATGGCGTTTGTGTCCGTCTCTGTAACTCTGACCAAGGTCGAGCCCTTTGTTCCACTATCTTGGCGGGCTTCTCCACAGAAGCCCTCCAAATGGTGCCACTCTGTCTGGGTTCCACAGGAGGGGCGGACGGGGGAATTGGCACCGTGCACTGCGTTGCCTCTGCAAGTCGCACTCTACTCTGATTGGCCCAGTGGTGAGCCGCCCGGCTCACCACTTAGCATGTGTGATTGACTGCTAGGCTGATGAATGAGGGTTTTTCTGCATAAAAGCAGGGCCTTTGGGACTGGAACTTCAGAAGTCACCACAGGACCTAAGAATCCGAAGAGGGAAGAAGCTGAGCCATCTGCAACGATGACGCCACTGGTGAAGCCCTGCTGCAACTACCTCACCACTTTCCTGGCGACAAGAGAAGATCTTCTGCTGGACGAGTCTTCTTCCTCTGAGCTGGTGGGACCAACCAGTTCGCCCTTTTCGCCTTCCAAAAACGTCTCTTGGTCGAATCGCCCGTGCCAAGCACCCCGGCGGCCGGATAGCCAAGCTTCACCACTTTGACTGTGAATAAAAGGAACACACCTTTTATTGACGAACTCCGCGGCTGGTTTTATCCCTGTGCAGTGCAACGACTCCACATTTCCTCCTCGACGAGATCCTCTCTTCCCCTGGTCGAAACAACAAACTGCAACCAGTGCCAGGAACAACTGCCACCGCAGGAGCCTCCTCTCTAAGGTACTGTGTCCTGCCTGGCCTCCCTTTCTTCGGTTTGCCCAAGGTGACCCTTAAATCCTTGGCTTGCCAACTGGGTTGTCCCCAGACCTTCTAACCTTACCTTCTTGAATCACCCCAACCTCTTTTTGAACATTCTGCATAGACTTTAAATGCATTTTAAACAGTGTGATCCTGGGCACATTTCGCTTTGCTCCATTTAAACTGGGCCTGGTCTATGAACTTTGGCTCTACAGTATTTACTGCCTTTAGTCCCTTGCTGAGAACTCCTAAAAGTGTTGGGACCCGTTTTATTTCTATGCTCTGCCTTTTTCTCTCCCTTTTAACTGAACTATTGGTGTGCCATCAGGTTATGCGCTCACCTCTGTTTAACAAATCGTGGTGTTTTAACTCTGACTTGTCTGATAGTTATCAAGGGAGGTGTGTATACTTTACTTGACTATGTTTTAATTTGCTTTTGATTTAGAGTGCTAGTATATTGCCTAAAGTGTGTTTTAAATAAATAATGATATACTTTTTATACAAACCTCTGGTCAGTGTTTGTTTGCTCTACTGTGTTTTTAGCCCTATTGTGTATACTCTATATACTGCCCTACTCTTCTTGAGAGAAGTCTGACTGCTCAGCCACAGCTACCAGGTAAATCTGGGTGGTGCAGACTTCTACCAATTGGGTTTACTGCTTACTCCTGTAGTCTTAATCTTGTTGCAGTGTTCTCCAAGGGAACTACACAGGATTCTGCCTAACAGGCGCTATTATTGCCGGCGGTAATAGTGCTGAAAATCGGCAAAATCGCGGCAGATTTGCCCCCAGCTCAGAGCTGGGGGTAAATTCGTCAAGCCCGTGATTTGGCGGACCCTTAAATGCGGCGGTAATAACGTTACCGTCACATTTAAGGGTTACCGCCAAACTCGTGATGAGGCCCTAAGTAACCCCTCCATCACCCTATTGTAAGATAGTGTGTGCTGGGTCTAGAAAGTTAAAAAATGTAAGTCATTTTCACTTCACTGCTCTCGGAAACAGTAGTTTCACCAAGAGAGAGAAGGTATTTAAACCTTTGGGAAATCTAAGAGACTTCCCTGTGCCACTGCACTGAAGGCGCTGTGTCACAATGCAAAGATGATGCCTATGGAGTTTGTCAGACTCCAAAGTCAAAAGAAACACCGAATATGAATCACAAAAACTACATGAGGGATAAAAAGTCCTAAAGTCCAGCAAAAAGAGCTCGGGGTCTCTAAGGTAGAGTGGAATTGGCACATTTCTGAGAATTCTCCCCAACAGGGACGAAGAAAATAATTTGTTTTAGCCATCTTTATAAAAGGTGTTTGTATTTTTGTGATGTGATAGTGGTCCTTCTCCAAGAATACTCACTACGTAGTGTGTTTTGTGTGGTAGGCAAGCGTGAAGCCCCCATGGACCACCCTGATAGGCTAGTTTAGTGATCTGAAGTTGATGTTACAATTATTAGTGCTCCAGATAAGATTTTGAGGTGAGAGGATTTTACTCCCTATTTTTAAACTTTAAATGTGATAAAAAGAGTGAAAAATTACTTTTCTCCTTTGCAAGAGCGTTAAACGTATGTGGCATTGAGCCGACATATGCAAAGTCTGTGTGGAAATCATTACCATGCGGTGTGTATTTAAATGTTGAAAATTAAAAAAAATAAGCCAATTACATAGTAAAGCAAACATGAATTGTATTGTGTGTTTTGAGGTTCAATAGCAGAAATGAATTTTGATATTTAATGAAAGTCCCTGTTTTCTAGAGCGAATACTACCTAATGGTATGCCAATGTTATGATACAACAGTGCAGAGAAGCAAGAACTCCATGCTAAATTCTATACCTGATCTCATGGTCAAATGGTTATTTATATTGCACTTTTGGCTAACCACTGTACATAAAACATATATTTATCACAATTATCACCAAACTGAAGTTGGTACTCCTTCATCGACCTCGAATGGATGAAAGGCTATGTTGGCCTTGCTAGGATTCAAACCTCCAACCTACAGATCACGCACAGATTACAGCAACAAGCACTCAACCCGGCTGAGCTATCTTATTGCCTAACATCATTCAGAGGTTGGTAAACTAAGTATTGACTTGGGTATAATAATCAAAGTGCCCAGATGTTGGACGAACCATGTATGAAGCACTACTGAAGTTAAATACCCACCTGGATTATCACACGGACAGGTTTTGCTGAGTTTCTATTTCAATTACAAATGTAACTTTCATTTGTTTGCTTTTGAACAGCACTTACACTTCCTGGAGAAGCAAGTTTTGCATGTTTTAATTGTAGTCGTGAAGATTTGAGAGGCTATAACACCTGTGATTGGTGCAATGTCAATCACTCAGACTTTAGCGAAGACTCTGCTGCCACTGACCATTTATAGTAATGTACCCCATTGACTGCAAGGTCGAATGGATGTACACTAGACTGTGCATACTCATCATTTTACATAAGGTTTTTATAATTGGAGTGTACATTAAATTGTAAGTGTAAAAATGATCTGCCGCCGCATGATTATGCACACAGCACAGGAACTCTGAAAAATACAATTGTGCAATACTGGTTTGCTTTCACTAGAAAAAAAGCATAATTTGTTACAAAAGATTAATTCTCCTTTGCAACTTAGTTTTCCATCTTATTAATTATACAATCCTAAATTGCTTGGAAAATACATATGTGCACTGCTTCTGTTTGCCCCATGAGCAGCTACAAATACAGCAAAAGCTGAATGGAATGAAAACCATCCCTTTTATCACTGTATGCAGTTTCTTTTTTTTTTTTTTTTTTAAAGGCTTCAGAGAAATACATTCATTTTCAGAGGCTTTTCTCCATGGTTTGCAATTACATCCATGTAGATAAAGAGTGTTTTGGTTTCTGTCAGGTAACCTGACCTTTGCACTGCCCTCTGTTCTAAATGTGTGCGTAAATGTACACAGGAAGATGAAAAAGCTTTCGTATTTACAAGATTTTCATGCGTAAAAAGGCCTGGTACGAACCTTATCTGGAGGCCTGCACGCATCACTTAGGACCTAATGGCACCCTAGAGCTGTAATCTAGCCCTTGCCCAGTTTGCCTTATTGAAAAGGATGTTGGTAGTTGAGTTGACTCTTCTGCATCTGTGTATGAATTAAGTTTAAAGGAATATGCGATCAAAATATTATTGTCCGGAGTGTTCGGGCATGTGGGTTTAAGCAAACTGTGATCGATCGTAAAAACATTTCCTATGCACCGTACCTTAGTTTTCCTCACGTTTACACTTGCGAAATCAGGCAGCGGAGCGCAGCAATCTTGTGCTAACTTTATCCGTTGCTGCATCGCCCTAAGTTGAACTGCCCTCGCGGCACTAAATCCTATCCCCCCGCCCCTGAAGCTGACATCACTATAGATAGCGATATTCTCCACCTAATTTCATGATGTTGGTGTGCAGGGTAGCCAAACGCGCCCAGTCATCACCTACGTCTTAACGAACGTTGGTTGACGCAGAACCCGGAATATCAACACACACATCCTCTCACAGCACAGCTCATCCCAAATCGGAATAGAAACCACTATTTTCAAAGGAAACACCAATACTCTGCTATTTAAAATGTGCTTTTATTCCACAATAAATGCTCCGAGAACATCCGCCAGTTTCCATATTCAACCAAATATTTAATTTCGTTCTTTTCGAACATTTAATCTTCACCATGAAGCACAGTGTTCCTTTCGGTAGAAGAAGCGCATTGGACACATCTTGAATTGCAAGGCTTCGGCATCAGCTTCTTGCTAGACCACCGTAAACAATGTCAGGTTCCTCCTTGTTGCTGGTACCGCAAAAGGGCATATCGGTCCGGGGCGATCATCCCACATCAGCGTAATTGTAAGCCAGCCATTTAGGTTTATCTGCCACTGCCTTCTGAAGAACCCTTACTGGGTATCTGGAAACGATGACATTCGGAGAAAGGAAGGATGCAGCTGTGTAGAAAACATAACAGAAATATATCTCAGTAGCCGTTCTTTATTCTAATTGATGCATTTACCCTTTAGTTCTGCACTGGGTTAAACCTAATAATGAACAAAAACCAGAAACAATGGAAACGCAGAGAAAACATAGTGGAAAGTTGGAGTCTAAGATGTGCTTGAGAGGTTAGTGCTGTGGAGTATGTATTTAGCTTGCATTGCGATGCGGATGCAGAAGCCGGCAGAAGAATTCGAACAACACATAGAGAGCATTATGAAGGAATATTAGCAACAAACTTGACGTTGGTGGTACCTGGGGGAACCCAGACTTGGACTCGATGCATTTCCGTGCTGGACTGCCCATGTGCCTGGGACATGGACAAATACATACAGGTTGTCTTTGCGTGTCGTCACAATACGCCCTAACCAACAACCCATTACAATGTAACCCAGCAATACCGGTCAGAAAATGAAACCTTGACCCGTTCGTCTATAAACTCGTCTACATTAAAACTTACATTATATTTGGTATTTCCATTCTCTTGGCGTAACGCAGAGTGTCCGCTCAGATCAACGGTTTTCATGAAATGAAATTACATGTTCCTTTGTCCAGTTTTGAAATGGTGAACCTTATCATTTTTACGGGTAATTACACACCTCCCGTCATTCAATCCATAGCAGATCCTCCCTTTCTTGCAAGGACGAACAACAATTGTATTCTCTTAGGAGCACGTACGATAAGTTTCCTTTTGGTGAAGGAAAGCCACAAATCAAAAACATACTGTACAGGATGCGTCAGTGTGAACAGCCCACAAGCAACATCAAACGCAGTAAACTTCACTCCATGGGAGTGATTAGCCCGGCCGACCAACGTGCCATGTTCGAAAAACAAACTGTTTGCTGGCATCCACCAATGCCGCGCTATCTTCAATGCTTTTTTACTCTTCTATATTGATAGTGATTTCGTTATTTTATGACAACAGTTCCAGTTAGTGTCCTCCCCATTGTCACATCTGCGTGCGCCCTGTTTTCGCAGAGGAATGTGCTCTGCGGAGAACGTGAAACACTGACAAGTCATAAATCTAAGTGCCCTTCCATCTCCACTGAACTTCCCGTGCACTAACAAATGATAGAGAGGCAGTATATTCCGCCCCCTGCACCATTCTCGTACCGGGCCAATTACGTATAAGGTAAGGTGGGAGACATGTCCACCCCTCCTGTACCTATTTGCATCACCCATGTTTCATATAAGTGTATTAACGCTGTGCTAATGTGTATACCTTGAACTCCATTTTTCGTCCCTCCAAACGCCATCTTTTTTGAGGCCCTCTGCCCCTCTGGCGAAATGTTCACTCACCCAGCGCCACACACATCCAGCCCCCACCACCTCTGTCCTCTGTCAGCTCAGCGCATCTCCTGTTCTCAGGAAAATGCAGCTATTCATTGTTGCAAGTAGCGAGTATTGTGCCCTGACAAAATGTGCTCATACAAGAATGGAAGACCAAGGCCTGCTCCAACCTTAGTGCCCCATCCATCTCTTCTGACTCATGCCATCTCCAACCCCTCTCTGCCAGGCCACCGTCCCCTGAACCCATGACCCCTATTCCCTTTGAAGGCATCTGGTCACCAGATCCTATCCCCACACCACCTCCAATTCACATACCATATACCTAATCTAGAGTGGTCGTATATTTTGGTAACACTAACACCTATCCTCATTGTGTTTAAAATCGTAAGACTCCAAAGGTCGCAAATCAGAAATCAGCCTTTCTGATAAGGCATCCAAAAGCAACGACCCCTAACACATGCCCCCATAAAAATATAGGTCAGAATGCACCTATTTCACACCAACAGCCCCCTTTCATGCAGTGTTTTGCTTAAAGTCATTAGTTCTTGCATGCCATGTTTATTTAGCTAGGTCTCATTCCTTAGTGGGACGCATATTTATTCTGTCTATTTGTACACGTGCATGCTAAGGCAACTGCAGACCCCGCAGTTGCTTTCATGCTGATATCCATCTGACCCTCCTGTGCCCCGATCAGTGAAGGACCCACAAGAGCTGGCCAAAAGCAGGAAGGGGGAAAACAGAGTTACACTGTATGGCATTCTCCAGCAGGCATATCTTGCAAAAAAAATGGACAAAGAGAATTTGGACCCTTAATACTTCTTAATACTTTTAATAGGTTTGAAATTCAAGTTAAATAGATTTCCATTGGTCATATACAAACATTGTGGAACATACATACCACTGCTAATTATTTATACCGGGAAGTCAACTGTTCAACAAGGTTCTCTTTTGGTGGACATGGCTCGTTTGCAATGTCTGATGGCAATGTGTGTGTCCTCGGAACAAAATCAGGATTAATTGCATGAGTATGCATGGCCAACACAGTCGGAATGAGATCTTTCACAAAATTGAATTCCATTTCCTGCTATATCGGCTTGGCAACCCAAAGGCCATTGTGTAACGAAGCATTCCAAAGTTTCCTGCAGTTCTTGATTGTTATCTGCCTAGATTCTCGTTTTGCGCTAATACGGCTAGTAATGTTAGATATTGTATACCGTCTATGCCATGACATAAGCATCTCGAGTCTGCTTATTGACTGGACCATGCTGCGCCTCAAATAGTAGTTGCTCCATGGTGAAATCTGTTTGGCAAGCAGCATCTTTGGTTTCAATTGTTATCTGTGTCTTTATACTTCTTTTCCTCTAGGAGATGGGTTGTAAAAACATGTTCAATGTAAATCAGTACAATACAGTAGATAGCACTTTAAATAAAGAAACATGTTATGAAGAAAACACCAGCCCCCTTGTTTTCTTGATATTCTGTGAAACCGTGGTCTTCTCTGTAACGACCGCACCAGCAAGCTGGTCCACCACCTCTGGTCCATGTGCCTCCTCTTCTAATTCCCAACCTTGTATACATTTCTTGAATAGAATATTGATTAAAAAAAAAGGCAAACGTTTTTTAAATTAAAATCTTTCATCGCACAAATCGCTTACATACATACCTTCGTAAACTGTTTACGTCATTTAGTCCAAAATTACACCTGATTGATGGCAAGTGTACTCGATCTGAGATCAGCGTGCACAACATACTGATTGTAATGTTGCCCTCAAACATTTTGCAATGTATTCTGCATTAGAGAGAAATTGTAACGTTGGAACTGAAATGATAAAAGTTTGAAACACTGCATGTTTATAAGAATGTCACTGTCGAATAGTATTTTATGTAGGATTTACTTTCTTTCATTCAAGGGAACTGTCAGTACGCATACCTCATTCTCAGCTCCAAAGGATGATGTAATTGTAGTCGAAGTACCAGCATCCCCCTGTAACACAATGCTTGTTTTAGTATGGATGAAAACAGCGAAATGGAACAGAGACAATGGTACATATATAGAGAAACTCTTAAATACATTGTGTAAACAACAGACAGGATACATAAACAATTTCATATTATTTGAAATTATTTATTCATTTGAAATTCCAAGCATAATACATTCTCGTAATTGAAAAGTGAAATAAAATTACCTACTAGTAGCCCGAAGTTGTTGTTGACTCCGGAAAAGAAATGGATGCAGAATCTTGCTCCTTCATTTTCAGTGCATTGTCATGAAGTTGTAAAAGGGAAAATTAGATTTGCATTAGATATGTTGGGAGATCCAACTCTCGATAACATGAACTTCTGCATCGGTGGTGTTGTCACTTGCGAGGGTCTGGTCTCCAGTCAGTGTCAAGCAACCGATTACGAAAAGATTGCTTCTTTTGAAGGGCACTATGGCATTGTTTTCTATGGTCATAAGTACTTTCTATGATGCTCCATAAACCAGGGACAGATGTTTAGTAGAATGTGGTATAGTTAAAAAGTAATGCAATCTGATAAATATGCAATTCATCATTAGGGACTGACCTGAGGCAGCGTGTGCATCAATAGGGTTGGAATTGCATTTGAAAGCAAATTACAAGACGTTCTGAGTCAATGATGTTTTGTGTACTACGATTGGTCGTACATATCTGGGTAAAGTGCAGGCTGCAGATGCAGAATCGATTGGACCTCGAGTCTCCCAAGACAACCTGGACTCTACTTTCAAGCTCGTCCACCGGAAATCCACAATGTCGAACCCATTCTCTTATTAAATCAATATTCTTGCGGAATTTTTGCATGATAGTGCCCTTACTTTTGACATGGCTCCTAGAACGGCAACCGAAAACCATACAGGCAGGCATTCTTGAAAAATCTGTATGAAACAGTACACATAATTACAAAAAAAATCTACAGAATGCATGAAATTGAAGGAATTATATCAAAGTTTTCTATGCAATGTTTATTTTGGTCAAAGAAGCAAAACCTGTGTAGCTTAGGCGAATATACACCGGATAACTTTCATACAGAATTGATTGATGCGACGTAAATCGTAATGTTTGTTTATTTTATTTGCTTGTATAGTGCGCCAAACCCAGAGGCATCTGGGCGCTTTACTTACATTACATGGTTACAAGTTTATCTACAGTACAATGCAAATACAAATTATATACAATATGACGGACAGGAATGCAGTGAATTATACTATGTGTTACTCATCCGTTGAATGTACTTTCATGGATCAAAAGGAAACATGCTTATAGACATGGTTCGAGAAAGATGCAATTCTATCACAATTGACACTGATGAAATTTGCTATATATCGAGATCAGAACGCTTAAACAGTAGACAATGGTAATGTCACTGAGATGAATGAACATTACACTACTAGGTACATTCGTTCGAAATAGATAGAAATGTTGACATCTGAAAGAGATGATTAGGTGGCCTGCCCTTACCTTGACTAACAAACAATTGGATTCAGCAAGAAGGGTAGTTAGTAGCAGGAGAACAGGTAGCACGATCAAGAGTTGACTTCCAATGCTCACAGATGTTCTCAGGATAACAATCAAGGGGTTTATAAAGAATTTAAAGTGTGTGTGTGTATCTGATGCAGATGGTGTTTGATCACTTGGCCGTTCCCACCCTGCCTGCCCCCTTGGGAGGGCACAGCCACAGGTGCGAACTGCCATTGATACTGGAGGGGCATGAGGCATGCAGAAAAGGGCCGGAACACTGCTGAAGGGAGACACACTTATGTGGATTGCAGGGGTGCAGTCTGCTTCAGGGGAGCATGCCTTGGAGACACTGTGTCTGATTAGTCCATGTGAGCAATGGCTCCTGTGCGGAAGATATCTTTGAAGTGTACATGGTGTTTTGGTAGTTGGCACCTTGGCCGTTCCCACCCTGCCAGCCCTGCTAGGACAAGTGAGCGTGTCTTTGATTCACTGAAAAATTGACAACTATTCATAAAAGATGATTTTTATTTTATTTTGTTGCTGAGGTTGATGGCACAAATGTACTACAAATTGTATACTTCGGGTGGCAGCACAGTATGGGAAAATCCCCTGTCCTGACTGCTGTCACTGGGTAATTTGGTTCGAATGGCACCAACGACACAAGCAGGTATTACTCATCGAGCGCGGTATCCAAGCCTCCCATGAAGCCACCATGTAAACGAACGATAAGCCACTAGCCTGTACCACCTGTGGAAGAGAAACATACAAACTGTATTTAAATGAACATGATAAGTGTAAAACCTTAGTTGAAAATGCAGTCTTGTATCCTATGGCATAGTTGCCAGTACAAATGTTACTTCATGGATCAATCGACTTGGGCTTTAAAGTGTAGACAAATTACAAAATTGAACACCCATGCAATCCATAACATTTGGGGGACAGAGAAATATTGTTTCTGATGCTTGTTAATCTGCTTAGAATCACATGCTGTGCATATAGTCCGACATCCAGTGGAAACCGCAGAGTATTCCATCTTGTCTTTCGAGAATCGAAAGGGGATGTCGTCGACATGGGTGTCCCTACGTGACGTGTAGTGTACCCAAAATCCGTCATGCGTCGAGGTCCCTCCGATTGTTTCTTTCCACCCAGTATACTGGTCGCCTTATGCAGAGCTCGTCCAGAGACATTGCTATTGTTATCCTCGACCTCTGGTCGTATATTATTAGAGTTATTCAATATTATCCTACCGTCCCTTCCATCAACGGCTGTTTCCAGATCTCCACTGAAGACGGTTCCACGAATCTTCGATGGACAGTGTTTCTGGCCGGCCTACACGGTTTGGAGAGCGGGGTCGGCGTGGACATTTCCTTTTTTAAGAATGCTTTTGCCTTTCCTCTCTATTTGTTCCCTGGGTCTTTTCGTCACTATTTATTTCCTCATCTATGGAGAGGACTCCATTTAGGTTTTGTCCTTCTTGTAAGGCCAAATTCCCCTGGAAGGATAAACAGTGTAAGTGTAATCAGTGTTTACCCCATAAACACGACGAGACGGTTTGTGCGGCTTGCAAGCTCCTGCATCCGAAGACACTGAAGCAGCGCTGTGTTAAGTGGTTGGTGGCCTACGGAATGTCGCAGGCCGAATATAGTTCTGGCGCTGCCACAATTGCCGATTGTGACTATGGGCTGAATGATGAACAGGCCTCCGATTTGGAGGCGATTGACCTCTCGGCGGAGCATTCTCGCTCCGCGTCACCTGTCCCTGGCCCCAATAGGCAAGACTCGGATCCTGCTATGGGGACTGTACACCCCGGCGACATAGACACACATGTTTCACACACTAAGAACACAACCCCATGGACGTCTTCGACGAAACAGTCGAAGCAGTCAATAGTGCCAACGGGCACGTCGATAACTTTGGTTTTGCCTGCCGATCATCAAGATCGGCAGCCCTCCCCGCAACCGCAGGTGCGCCTTGCGACTGGGCCCTCAAAATCAAAGGGCGCTGCCCCCAATATTTAGGAGTCCATCGAGACGCATCGGAAGAAGGCGTCCACGGCCGAGAAGGCCACGGTTCCGCCGAAAGTAACTGCGCAACCGCCGGCTCGAACTTTACAACTTCCCGACTCTGAAGTGATTAACGAAAGCATCGCTAGTATTATTTCGGCAGATGGTCAGAAGCATCAGTCCAAAGATTCTTCGAGACCCAAAGACAATTGCACGGATTCCTCGAAATCCAGGGATAGGCCGAAGGATTAATCAGAAACCCACGGAGAGGCCCAAAGACAAACAGAAGTACACACATCAACCGTTGGTCCCCCAAAAAGACTTTTCGGCAGGGATGTATTTCTTCGACGCTAAAGGAGAACTCTCAAAGTTTGGCGACAGAAGATCCACTACAGGAGCCCTTTCCACCCCTGCCCCCTGTGGTTCATCTATTTGGACCAGAGAGAAATTGGAGGGCTGTATGGATAGGCTAGAGAGGTTTGTAGAACTTCCAGAAAAAAAAAACACCCAAAAGACCTAGAGAGGAGAACCCCCCCCCCCTGTGGCTAAGCTACAGAAGGTCTTTGACCCTTCTCAAGAGGAAGAAGAATTTCTCCAGCATGGGGTCTGGCATGGATTCACATGCTCATGAATATTCCCCGTCGTCAGGCTGGGAATCCTCGGTAAAGAAAAAATCGGTATCAGTTTCGTTTCTGATCTCTTTCTTAGTAGTAACCAATCACTAGTCTCTGGGTCATACTGTCCCCAGCCAATGACTGCCCCCTCCCTAAGCCCCGCCCCTGGCAGCCATCTTCAGATTTTTACCGCACGTTCAAGTGTTGGGAGTCCTTGTGCTATAGCTCTCGAGCTTTTACTGCGTTTTGCGTTTTTTCAAAGAGATTTATCACATTTTTCGGTTTAATCGAGCCTCAAGCTCCACCGTTTTTACTTCCGATCAACGGGGACCCGTTTCGGATTTATCTACGCCCCTCAAGGGTGAAGTTTTCATCGAGTTATGCTTCTTGGAGGATTCCAGAGGTTTCTGAGGCCTACCTCGCGGACGAGAAGAACATGGCCCAGGAGAAGGGAAGCTCGACTCCCGGCAAACTGTTCAGGTTCTGCCCTGGATGCAACCTACAAAATGTGTTCAAGGAGGACAAGCATTCGAAATGCCTTTACTGCCTCCACGAGGACAAAACGCACGTGGAGGACTGTGCGTTTTGCATGAACATGTCAGATCGGACTATGAGGGATCGTCGGACCCGTCTCTCCAACTGGCTGGAAGGCAAGAGCCCAGCAGGTGAGAAGAAGAAGAAGTCAGAGCGGTCTAAGTCCTGTGAGGGCGCCCCAGCGACAGGGGCCCAACAAAAGGCAAAGCACTGCGAATCCGCGGGCACCTGGAGCGCCGACCGGTTGGGCTCCTCGGCTGCCAGCAGGGCACACCTTCACCGACGCCATCAACCGCAAGCCAACGCTCTGGCTCGGGAAAGAGAAAATCCGAGAACCCGGCTAAGCTTCTGTAGAGGCCCCGGTCGATCTTGAAGGATCAGGCCGAAGGGGAGCGAGGCGGTGACCCTCCCCCTAAGGTGAAGGCCTCAAGCGCGCCCAAGGTGGTGAAGGCCTTGATTCACCCGGCTAAGGCCTCTATCGAGGGAGTCGCTGCGGCCCGAAGGTCTCCTCCACTGGGGGCTATCCCAGTGGAAGAGACCTTGGGGCCCAGAGTTTCCCTGCCTCCACGGAGGGAATCCTCTTTTAAGCCCATCGAGAAGACCCCCGTGAAGGCCCCGGTGGAAAAAGAGGGGGGGTGGGGGTGGCCATTACGGACACGGACACAACCTCCGAGGAGGAACTGACCGAGAATTTGGAAGAGGCCCGGTCCCACGGGAGGACGAGAGCGAGGGTGGCAACGACGACAAGGTTCCCGTGGAGGAGGAAGAACCGTCGCACCCAGCACGCCAGTCGCAACCCGAGCCGCAGGACAACTCGGCGGCCATTTTGACGGCAATCCAAGCCTTATGCACGGAGATAAGGACGAGACTGCCCCTACCCCCGACCACGACCCAGCTGTACCGGGTCCGTCGGGAAGCCCTCCAAACAAGAGGAGGAGAATTCATCCAGTGCCCCTTGAGCCCTCATGGCCTTCTCAGCCTTGTCGCCTTCCCCGGTCCCGAAGGACGACACGGGAACAGACATGGCCACGGCGGGGACGGCTGAGGACGGCAGTGATGACGGGACTGGCCCTCCCGTCTCAGATTCCTCGGGCGTCCCAGCCTGACGAGATTTGCTCCTTCCACGCCATGATTGCCAGGGCATCCGAGATTTTTCAGCTCTGCCCCGAAGAGAAGAAGAAGCAAGGCTTCCTCTACCAACGGCGCGAGGAAGACGGACCTCGCTGTGCCGTTGCTGGATGACATCTGGGATGAGGGATTTGCCCTCCTCAAGAACCCGTCCGTACCGGGTCCCCGACGCCGCACCGTTTTGCCTTAGGGCACAGCCGACCCTGAATTCGGTCGTCTCAGCAGCGGCCATGAAGAAAGCGGGGGGGGGGGGAGGGCATTGGCTGCATCTTCAACTTCCCCACCGGACGGCGAGGGAAAGAAGCTGGACGCCGTGGGACGACGAGTCATCTCGGCAGCGACGACGATTAAGCCGGCCAACGCCCTAGCGATTGTGGCCCGCTACGACAGGGAATTGTGGTACAAGATCGCCCCCCTGTTGGACTTCCTCCCGAACGACAAGAGGGCAGAGTCCCTGGCGATCCTACAGGAGGGTGCGGTGGCATCGGACCACGCCATAACTGTTGCCACAGACATTGCCGACACCGGTGTCCGCCATTTGGGCAACTGCGTTTGCCTTCGCGGGCGGGGGTGGCTCAAGGCGATGGATTTCCGCCAGGACGTGCTTGCCAAGGTTTTGGACATGCCCTTGGGCGGGAACAATCCGTTTGGAAAGACGGTGGATGAGTTGCTGCAGGCCATCAAGACCGACACGGAGACGGCTCAGGCCTTGGGAGTTCTGCAGCAACGGCGGCTGCCATTTCGCAACTCCGGAGGCAAGCAAGGTGCCTCCAAAGGATTTGGCGGCGGCTCCTCGACCTACCGTCAGGTGGCCCGCTCCTCGTCGCAAGAAGCCTACAGGGGACGAGGTAAGTCAGGTGGATCTCGCCGTCGTCGCCAGGGAGGCCAAGGAGGCAAGGCTGCTTCTAAGCAAGACTGAACCGGCCGTTGCGTCGGGCCCCCACCGAAGCACCCCGGTGGGAGGCCGGCTGGCGAAGTTCATCAGCGTGTGGGAGTCCATCTCCACTGACCTTTGGGTGCTGGATGCCCTCGCCCACGGGCACACTCTGGAATTTCTAAAGAAGTGCCCCCGAATTCCTCCAGTGGCCAGGAAGGAAAACCACGTCCCTCAACTGCTGTTAGAGGTAAGGGCGATGCTCAAGAAAGGAGCCATCGAGCTAGTCCCAAAGAGGCTCCGGGGTATACTAAAGATACTTCCTCGTCGGGAAGAAGACAGGAGGTTGGCGGCCCATCCTGGACTTGCATCGGCTAAACAAATACATCAAGGCACAGAAGTTCCGGATGGTCACCCTCCAGCACGTGCTGGGCTAGCTGGAGGAAGGCGACTTCCTATCGTCGTTGGATTTGGAGGATGCGTACTTTCACATCCCCATCCTAAAAGGACACCGAAAGTTTCTCAGGTTCGTAGTCCAAGGGCGGCACTACCAGTTCAAGGCCCTCCCGTTCGGATTGAAGTCAGCACACAGGGTGTTCACCAAGTGCCTGGCACCAGTGGCGGCGCGGCTGCGCCTGCAGGGGATCCACGTCTACCCCTACCTGGACGACTGGCTCATACGAGCAGGGACAAGGGAACTCGCCGTCGAACACACAGCAAAGACCGTCCGGCTGCTCACGGACCTGGGATTCTCGATCAACTTCCCCAAATCCCAACTGGTTCCGTCACAGGTAGCGCTGTTTTTGGGAGCCAAACTCGATAAAGTGGTGCGATTGGCTTCACAGTCGGAGGAAAGAATACAGGCCATCCTGGGCAATGTACAGCATCTGCTGGCCACGGACGTGGCCAGAGTGAGGTCCATCAAGTCCCTTCTCCGGATGATGTCCTCTTGCATCTATCTGGTGCGCCCTCTGCAGGAGTTCCTCGACGCCCGTTGGATGCAAGCGACGGGCAGCTTCGAGGACAAGATCTCGCTCAACGAAGTATTCCGTCAAGCAATTCGATGGTGGGGCACCCGCGCGCATCTCGCGGCGGGCACAGACTTTCAGACCCCAGCATACCAGGTGACGATGACGACGGATGCCTCCCTGGAGAGGTGGGGAGCGCACACCGGAGATCTTCACCCGAGAGGCCTGTGGCTCCCGGAGGAGAGGCTGCTCCACATCAACATACTGGAGCTCCGAGCAGTGTTCTGGGCCCTCAAGTCATTCCTCCCGTCCCTCAAGGGCAAGGTGGTGAGGATCTTCACTGACAACACCACCACGATGTTCTACATGTGGAAGCAGGGAGGAACCAGATATCCCGGCCCTGTCCAAGGAAGCCCAGGATCTGTAGCACTGGGCCGTTGCTCAGGGGAGGTTTCTGGTACCTTTTCATCTAGTAGGGATAAAAAACACCATCGCCGACTCACTCAACAGAGAGCTGTGCTCATGCCACGAGTGGGAACTATGCCACGATCAAGTGGATCAACTCTTCCGGCGATGGGGCAAGCCCCAAATCGACCTTTTTGCGACAGCAATGAACTCCAAGTGCCAGAGGTTCGCCAGCTGGTGCCGTTGCTGCTCAGGCTCATCAACCAACTCAAGAGGTCCCGGTGCAGGATGATCCTAGTCGCACCGAGGTGGCCGAGAGAGATATGGTTCCCGGACCTTCTGGACATGTCAGCGTCCCCACCAGTCAAACTGCCGACGGACGCAGATCTTCTCTCCAGAGGAGGCGCCATTCTTCATCACGATACGGGGTCGCTGAACTTGCAGGCCTGGCTCCTGCAGCACTAGAGTTTGGAGGGTACGATATCCCAGCTGACTGCAGAGAGGTTCTTGCAAAGGCCAGGGCGTCCTCAACTCTCAAGTGCTACGGACACAAGTGGAAGAGGTTCTCTGTCTGGTGCCGTGCACAGAAGATTAACCCTCTACGGATTACAGCCCCTCAAGTGCTTCCATACTTACTGTCGCTGGACTAGCTCATGCTTCCATCAAGATACATCTGGCAGCGATTTCCCGATAAACCAGAACTGCAGGACGGTCGTCCCTGTGGTCTCATCGCCTGGTGAAGGAGTTTATGAAAGGACTGTTTCGATCGTTCCCGCCGGTGAAGGCTCTAGCCCCGGTGTGGGAGCTCAACGTGGTGCTGACCAGGCTCATGGGCCAGCCATTCGAGCCCTTGCATTCGGCTCCGTTGAAGTTCCTGTCGTGGAAGACAGCGTTCCTTGTGGCCATCACCTCTGCACAACACGTGGAAGACATTCAGGCCCTATCCTGCAAGCATCCATACTTGACTTTCCACAAGATGAGGGTAGTGCTGAGGACGCACCCCTCCTTCATGCCCAAGGTGCCGTCGGACTTCCATCTCAACGACCCCTTGGTGTTACCGGTCTTTTTCCTGTCGCCTTCGTCGCCGGCCGAGAGGACTTTGCACTCGCTGGATGTAGCTAGAGCGCTGAAGTTCTACGTGGACCGAACAAAGAGTTTTCGGGAAGACATCACAGCTGTTTCTGAACTTTGGACATGTGAACCAAGGGAAGGCTCTCTCGAAGGCTTCCATTTCCAGATGGCTCTCCGGCTGCATCATGCACTGTCATCGGTTGGCAAACCGACCGTTGCCCAGCCGTCCGAGAGCCCTTTCAACAAGAGCGATCACTGCTACCACGGCGTTCTTGTCTGGGGTGCCCCTGCTGCACATCTGCAGGGCTGCTACGTGGAGGTCGACGCACACCTTCAAGAGATTCTACTGCGTCGACTGGAATTCCAGGGAGGAGTCCAGAGTCGGCCAGGAAGTGCTGCGCAACCTGTTTGCTTAAGGTGAGCCTGGTGAGGAGGTAAGAGATGCTCCTTCTCCTCTGCGGCTCTTCACTTGGTCATACTGCCACTTTACGTGCTACCAAATCTGAGGATGGCTGCCAGGGGCAGGGCTTAGGGAGAGGGCAGTCATTGGCTGGGGACAGTATGACCCAGAGACCAGTGATTGGTTACTACTAAGAAGGACGGATCAGAAACGAAACTGAAACTGATTTTTTCTTCACCGAGGACTCCCAGCCTGACGACGGGGAATATTCATGACCATGTAAATCCATGCCGGACCCATGCTGGAGAACAACAGTTACAGGTAAGTAGCTTGTTCCATATCTGACCTCACTGAGGAGAGGAGACCCCTGTGGACCTATACAATCAAGATGAAGATCCCTTTGCTGACAGAGTATTTTCATTTGAACTCCACAGAGGGATGGGGAGATAACCCTGACCCAATTGATCCTCGCTTTTGGCAGTCACCTACTCCAACACCGGAACCTGATGCCTTGTGCTTGGACACCCCCGCCTCCCCACAAACCACACCCACTCGACAAGCCTCCCTGGTCGACAACCAGATGGCGTTCAACGCCATACTGAGGAAAGCAGCGGAAAATTTCCATATTGCTATCCAGGAGGCTGTTCCTGAAGCTGATTTTGTGGAGGACATCCTAAAACAAAAACCACCGGCCAGCCAAGCAATTCCTCTGTTGAATTCGATCAAGAAGTGGTTGGCCCCTTCTTTATTGACACCTGCCCTATCTAGAGCAGTAAATTATAGGGTAGAAAAGTTGTTTCGACTCTCCCCTTCTGACCCCCTTTACATCAGGGGTCATGCTACTCCAGATTCACTGGTAGTAACTACAACCAGGAAGAGAGCAGGGGTTCCCGTATCAACTGGGGAGGCACCCCCTGACAAGGAGTTTAAGAGACTATATGCTCTAGGGAAGAGGGCAATGGCGGCTGCAGCCTTTTCGACTTGCGTGGTAAATAATACAACCTTGTTGGCCAGCAATGCCGATGCACAATGGGCCATGCTACTGGAGGGCCTTCAAGAAGTCCCTGAGCGGCTGCGAGCTCGCCTGCTCTCCACTGTTGCAGAAGGCAGGCAGGTTAATCAGAGTATCCTTAAAAATACTTTGGATGCAGCAGAGGCAGCTGACAGGTCCTTGGCTCAAAGTACCCTCTTAAAGAGGCACACATGGTTACGCAACTCTGGTTTTAAACTAGAGACTCAAGCCTCATTAATAAATAAGCCAGTGGAGGAGACTAATTTATTTGCAAAGGCGGTTGACAAAGCGCTCAAAACTGCTAAGAAAGAGCATGACACCCTCAAGACCCTGGATCAGATCACCCAGAGGCCTTTTCCAAGGAGGGGGAGCAGGTCCAAACGTTCCTTTCGTTGTCAACGTTTCCCACAAAACCAATACAGCTCGGGAAATAATTGGTCCTCTACCCAAGGAGCCAACATTTACACCACCCTGTATCCCCCAAGAGGCCAACGGTGTGGTAAAGGAAGGGGCTGGAATTCTACCCCTCAAGGCTCCCCAGCCTCACGCCAAAAATGACCCACAGATCCGGGTCCCCTCCCAGGCTTTGCCAGTCACGGGCCGACTAGCATCATTTCTTCAAGCATGGGATGGGATAACTACAGACCATTGAGTGCTCAAGACCGATGTTCCCTCTAATTTTTTGGGGCTGTGTGCGCCAAAGAATAGTTGTGTACGGCCTGTTTTTCAGTCATGTGCGCAACTGAATGATGCGCTGCTAGACCGGGGGTGGTCGGCGCAGCGGCGCCGGTCTGGTGCCCACCAGTGAGCAAGGCTTAGTGATCCAATTCCACAGTGTGCATGCAAGGAATGCGAATTTGTGGCAAAACAAGCTCTACTCCAAGGGACATTTGGGTGCTCTATTCTCCTCCTAAGACTTTAACTTATCTTAAATGGTGTCCTTTTACATCTCTAAACATTAGCAAGATCTTTCGTTTTATGATGGGTTGGTACAAGAACAGAGGGGTTATTTTAGTGGAATACATATTCTGCCTCACAAATTAATATTAGTAGCACAGCATTAGCTCCTGCATTCTCAGTTCACTAAATGTATGGAATATAAAGGAAATGTTTTCTATTGGTTTAATGAAATAAACAGTACATGATTAATGACAAAGACGACTTAAGAGAAGAGGCGGGGGGTATGGATGGACATTGGACACCGACAGTTAAATAAAAAGCACTGAATCATGTAATCTCAGATTGTCCTGGATGTTAACCCGACAGTCGCAGAAAGTCTGCCAACTGTTAGTAACATTGAAGCTGGTCTTGAATAGTCTCATTAGGTTGTGTGAAAAAGTTAGAGGACCCCACACAAGTAAGTTTGCTCTGACCCCACAATCAATGTAGTTGGCACCTCTCCCACATTAAAAGGGTTAGACCTCCCCCCCACATTTTGACTTAGGGGCACCTCTGTCTCCTTGTAGATCGCTATATGCAATAAGAGCAGGTCCCACTGCACTCTATGGTACTGAAAGCCTGAAGGGGTGGGTACAGCTGAGCATTTTACCATTTCCTGGGCTGCTGAGCAATGCCAATCAACATGGATGGGATGGCGCCAGCCTACATCCAAATGGGATAAATGAAGAGCAGCAGTACTGTGTTTGTTGCGTATAGATTGTGAACATTACATAAATACACGTCAGTATAATTTGAAAGAAGATGGTATTGATTCTAAGTATATGTAATTGGAGATGTCTTTATTTAAACATGAGTTCCTAATCACTATGGTAACTTGTTACTTAGTACATTCAAAATAGATTGACATGGTCATCATGATGCATGTGCAAACGTGATCTTACACTATATTAGTAGCCCACCAGTGGGATAAAGGAATATAGCATCAGATTTAATTTGCTGGTTAAATCCTTTGGAGCAGAGAAATATTAAAGTAAATATTGTTGTTTATGTGAATATATTGAAAATGATGCATCCTGTGTCATGAGCGGCGTGACGTCGTCTACGCGCATTTTCGTGTAACGTCACGGCAGTAGATTTGCCCCGAAAATGAATACTTTGAAACAAGCATATGTGAGAAGGCGCACTAGATATATTTGTTAGATGTGAGAGCAGCTGCGCCTTTCCTGAAGGTGTGAGCGATCCATTACCTTTTCCCCCTTTATAATAATGAACAGTTCCTACGTCTGTTTAGCGTATTGACATAAATATTGTATTTCCTACAGCACATTACATACATATTTATACTGTTCATCATGCACCTTTGGAATACATTTATTTGTTACAAAATGTATGTGTTAGTAAATTTTAGTTTTATAACACAATTAAAAAGTGAGATGGTTGTACAGGATTCCGTCCGTACACAGCACAAAACAAAAGGATACTTTCAAACTACGGCAACAGTAGCCCAGCAGCAACCCACATGAAGAGTGGGGCCCATGTGGGCCTCCCGCTCCCATGTGTAAGAGGGACCTGCTACATTACAGCCCCCTGAGCCTACATGACTCAGAACCTCTCAGCAAAAGGGAGGACCTGTGCCACAGAGTGATAAGGGAGGGCCCATGGGCCACCCATGAGTGCTGCTTCCCCCCATTGATGTATGGCGTCATGCATTTATTTGGTTCCTCACGCGCGCTTGCGCATGTGTCCTATGCAGGAGTGCCTCAACAGCCAGTGATGTCAGGCCATCGGAAAATGGGATGATCTAGTGTTTGTCTCGCCAGCCCTCATTCTCTCGCTACTTATGTGTGGCCATGTTTGTGGCCAGTTCCTGTTGTTTGATTTGGGTGTGCAACAGGTGTTGTGCATTATGTGCACCTATGTGCTAATATGTGTTTTCCAAGTGTGGAATACTAGCACCAATATTTTAATCATGGCTGATAGGAGAACAAACATAGAAAATGGTTGTGTGTCAGTGAGTGGCAGACACACTATGCTCGGTGAGTCGCACTGCCACTGTCCAGGCAACCGTAATGCAGATACACTGCAGCCCGTGCAGCCAGTATTGGAAGTCCCCTCTCGGCCCATTCTAGAGCGAAAAGCATAAGACGTGAGGCAAGGCAAGAACACGCACAACATGAGTCTAGCGGACGCAAATTGGTGCCACAATCGGGTAAGAGGCAGCCAACGCCTCCCACACATCAGGCCGCACTTTGAATGGAGAAATACCCGCCAACAAAAGCAAAAACAAAAAATAGTTGCTAAACTTGCCAGTGCACTGGTGGTCACAGCTGATGCAAGACACACATCGGTGCAGAGGCAAGCACAGCATTGCGGAGCAGAGGCCCTCGAATCAGGCGGCAGGCCCAGTTTGGACATCACCGCCTTTGTCTATACCACTTTGCCTTTGGCACCGTGGCCCATTGCATCACACATGCCACATTTGATATATTCCCAAAACAAATCTGACGCTATGCTTGCGCTCAGGACATAACGTACAGTTTTCAGTGGATCAACACATCATCAATAACATTAATTTATACACAATAGCGGCCTTCTCCAATGTCATTTATGCGCAGGATCCACTGCACCTATGTGGCCCTAGTCCCCCAAAAGCGGAGACAGCATATTTTTAAAGAGAAAGTAGAGTGTACTACAATAGATGGTGTACAATGCAGATCTGCACTTCATATATGCCTGTGTGAGTAAGTACCCAAAGGGGGAAGCGGGACAGAACGGTGTCGGACAGGGGGGAAGAAGGAAAGGGAGGGAAGAAGAAAGAGTATAGCGGTCCTGTGTGGTGGCTGCTCACTCACCTTTAAAATCCTTGGCACAGCACTGGCAACAGGATTTTATATGGAGCCCGAATGGAGCGCTGCTCAACTGTCTCTGACAATGAGGGTACACATGCTTTGAGAAGAATGAATTCTGGAATCTTCCAGTCTGGCTGGGCCCGGGCAAATTCCAACTCCTCCAGCTCAAAACTCCACCTCCTCCAAGCTTGCTGAAGCAGCCCAGCCCAGCCTGGGCCCGGGCAAACTCAACCTCCTCCACCCAACAGGCTCCCTCGTGAAGCCCTAGAAACCAAAGCTACAAAGCTTTTGCATTGAGCAAGAAGCAGACTTGCTCAATGCAAGACCTCCTACTTCAGACCCTAGTTCAGCACATTACCAGCCCAGCCAACGGGATCCCCAAAAAAATAGATATAAAAAAAAGAGTGGAGGAAAAAACGATGATTGGAGCAAGTGCGCAGTAAAATAAGCAGTATGTGCGGCTTCCCAATGAAAGGTGCGCGGCCACACAGGCGCGCCCCTTACAGGGAACGTTGCTCAAGACCGTTGCCCACGGGGACTGTATAGAATTCAGCCAGTCCCCCCAATTCAGACATCCACGAGAAAGACGCCTGACACCAGAACATCTCCGCATCCTGCTACAAGAAGTAGAGACCCTGCAGGAGAAGGGCGTCATAGAAGATGGTGCCTCTTCTACAGTTAAACAAGATATCTATTCAGTGTACTTCCTTGTACCCAAAAAGGATCTCACCATGTGCACTGTACTAGATTTGCGCCCAGCAACCAAATTTGTCAAGCCCCAAAAGTTTTGCATGGTCACTCTGCAGGAAGTAATTCCCCTGCTCACACAGGGGGATTACATGCCAACATTGGACTTGAAAGATGCATGCTTTCATATTTCAATGTTGCCGGCGCACATCAGAACAAGCACTATCAGTTCAAGGTACTACCCTTCGACAACCTCGGGACCAAGGGGGTTTACAAAGGTACTGGCAGTGGCAGCAGCACACCTGCGCAGGTTATCCATCCAGGTTTATCCTTACCTCGACGACTGGCTCATAACAGGGGATTCCTACGAAACATGCCTGTCAAATACCCAACAGACAATAGACCTCTTATTCATCCTGGGATTCTCCATCAACGAGAAGAAGTCCAGCTTAGACCCCAGTCAAGTCAAGCAGTTCCTAGGAGCTCTAATTTGAACAAAGGATGGCCTTGTCTTCCCCTCCAACAAGAGTGTCCAAAACATGCTGTTTCAGATCCCTCAATACGTAGCCAGTAGAGAGGTGACGGTACGCAAGGCTATGCGACTGTTAGGAATTACGAATTGCGTCATGAATTTGTTTGGTTCGTCACATGCGCTTGCGCATGTGTCCTATGCAGGAGTGCCTCAACAGCCAGTGATATCAGGCCAGCGGAAAATGGGACGATCTAGTGTTTGTCTCGCCAGCCCTCGTTCTCTCGCTACGGTGGTGGTCGAGGGAGAACCTCTTGAAGGGGAAATGCTTCACCACGGCCACTCTAACTACAGACGCATCCCTCACAGGGTGGGGAGCTCACCTGCTTCAGCAGACGGCGCACAGAGTTTGGTCGTCAGACATATTATCCAACCACATAAGCCTGTTGGAACTGTTAGCAGTTTTCAAAGCACTGAAAGCTTTTCAGACACAACTGCAGGGGAAGACGGTCCTGATCCTTACAGACAGCACCACGGCCATGTACTATCTGAACAAATGGGGGGGGGGCACTCATTCTCCAGGGCTGTACAAACTGTCCCAGAACATTTGGAAGTGGGCTCTCAAACACAACATGTTATCACATGTTCCATGGGAACTCAATCTTCTGGCAGACTTACTCAGCAGAAATTTCCCACTACCCATAGAGTACGAATGGCGATTACACGAAAACATCGTCTCTGATGTTTTCGCAGAATGGGACTTCCCAGAGATTGACTTGTTTGCAACTCTGGAGAACGCTCAATTCCAAGAACGCTCAGTTCCAAGGGGAACGGACTCTGGATCACATGGTCAGGGAAAAGCTGCCCCCCACCCCCCCCCCCCCCGACTCCCCTACTCAACAAGATAGTGCACAAGATGCACCAGGGACCAGTCACCATGATATTGGTGGCCCTCGTGTGGGCCCGCCAACCCTGGTTTTCGCATCTGTCGAGATGTCTCTTTCCCCCCAGTGAAACTACCTTGCCCGTACCACATGTTGTCTCGGGACAAAGGGGAGACACTTCACCCATGCCTGCAAACTTTGAACTTAGCGGCCTGGCTCCTGAGGTCAGAGTTCTACAACTCCCTCAGAGATGCATCGACATACTTAAGGAAGCGAGAAAAACGGAACGCCCGATATTGCTATTCCAGTAAATGGACACGCTTTATCTGGCACAATAGCATTAATCCCATTGACTGCTCGCCTACTCACATTGTACTGTATCTGACTCGCTTGCTTGACTCAGGTCTGTTTTTTAATTACCTTAAGGTTCACTTAGCTGCTCTCTCAGCCTAATCTACGTCACAACAAAAAGTGTCATGGTGGGTTGTTAAGGCTTTCATGGAAGGGGTCAAGAGGATTCACCGCCCACCCCCATTTCAATCCCAGCAGAGGGTTTCTTATGAAGGAGGTACACATGGGAGTGCTTAAGGGGGAGGGGAAGGTTCCAGTGGCAAAGGAGTGATTGCAGAAATCGGGCAAGGCTGGAGCCAGGGTGTCGCTGTGATCCTTGATGGTTCTGGATGAGCAGGGGAGAACCTGCTTTGACAAGACTGTCATAGATCCGACTTGTATAGAAACATCGTCACGGGTGAGCATGGGAAAGGAGGAGGGGAAGTGGCTAAAGACAGAGGAGAAGGAAGAGGAGGCAGAGGAAGAGAGAGTGGACAGGATGTCATGAGTTTTAGTGGTGAAATGAGAGACCAGGGCCGTGCAGAGAGCCTGGGAGGGAACAGGAGAGGTAGAGACTACAGCAGGATTGGCCAACTCCTTGTAGATTTTGAAAAGCTTGGCTGAGTTGTTACATGCTGCAGAGACGCAGGCCTGGATCTAGGCTCTTTTCTTGCAGAGGACAGAGCATCTGTACTGCCTTTGAAGCAGTCTGCAGGCCTTTTTTTTCAAAGGTTGCGGCTGAAGGCCTCCATTTCCTCTAAACCGCCCTACACTTGTGTTTAAGGGTGGCGAGGTCAGAATCGTACCAAGAGTTGCACTTGGAAGTGGGCTTCAAGCGGATCCTCATGTCGGGGGCAAGGATGTCAAGAATGTTAAGAGATAGATATGAAGGTTAGAGTGGGCTGTGTCGGAGTGCGAGTCAGCCAAAGGTGTAATCAAACTCAGGTTAACAGAAAAAAGAAATATAAAAAGCAAAGCAAACCATTTCATCACTTTTCCTCAATACTGAACCCTACTTCAGGCCAACTATGTCACTTTTCTCAGTTCAAGTTCCCGCTCACAGGCTTGTTAAACGGTTCCTAGTGATAGCCTCCACATCCAAAGCATTGAATGCAAAATCCTCCAAAAAAAAATGCATTGAAAACATTCATTTTTTGTCATTTTCTTAATGGGGGTGGTCCCCCAACCCGTTATTTTACCCCTTTAAACTCATTTTAATTTTTTTTAAAAACTACCTACAAAAGCAATTCATTTTTTCGATGCATTTTTTTTTTAGGCTTTTGCATTCGATGCTTTATAATCGAGGGAATCACTGGATACCTTGTCAAACATGAACCAAAGCAATGGCGCTTGTCAAACTACATCCAGGAATACCATTAAGCCAAAAACATTCATTCGAGGGGATTGGGTCCTCCGACAAATTCCATATCTATGACAGTAATCACCACAGCTGTGCTGCTTCGGAATATCTTTCGGCATCTGGGTTCTTCGTCGATAACGGCGATACGCCGTCCTCGAGGGACTCCGCCGAGCCGACGTCACCGGATGTTATAAGTAGGACGCACGACGCCCGCAGCCTCAGTTCTGTTTTTTCCACGAACGTGTTCGCTTCGGCGATCTCGGCGCGCCTCGATTCTACTGAATCCTGTTCTTTCAGTTCTTCGAACCTGTTGCTTCATTGCTATCGAATGTCATCTTCGGCTTCTTCCACCCCGCGGTCCGGGTTTAAGAAGTGTCGGGTATGCGGGCCCAAGATGTCCCTGACGGATACGCACAATGCGTGCCTTTGGTGCCTCAGGGAGGACCATGATACGGATGACTGTGTCGACTGCCAATCGCTCACTTCGAAAGCCTTGCGGGAGCGTAAGAAGAAGCCGTCGGTCGGTAGGGTGGCAAAGCCCCGGGAGTCGCGTTCCACTGGTCTTTCGACAGACGATTCGAGGGGCGACTCTCTGCATCGTCATTGTGAGTCCGGGGGTTTTCGGTCTGGGAGTCGGTCCCGCCATTCCTCTGCCTCTTCGAGGCACTCCAGGAAGCACTGTCACAGGTTGCCTTCCCCGTCCTCTTCCGAGGACTCCGCCCGTCGGTGGGTAGCTTGTCCCAACAAGCATTCCACTCCCGAGGAATGGGATTCGTTCCGAAAGGAGATGTTGGCGATTTTTCAATCGCAGGGCTCCGGTCCGGCTGTGCCGTCTGAGGACGCTGGTCGAGGCCGTGCTATAGACACCACTCGTCAGCCTTCGGGGCTCGAGCAGTTGTCGTGACCACCGGGCGCCTTCGAGGTCCCGGTCGGACAAGGATGATCGCTCTAGGCATGCCCATTCCAGGTCCCGGTCCTCAACGCCATCGAGACCGCGAGACTCTGTGAAGTCTTCGAAGAAAACATCGACATCGGCAGCCCCGAGGTCGTCAACGGACTCTCTCGAGGTCCCGCCTCCGAGGAAGTAGAGAGATAGGCTCGGGGCTCCGCCCTCGAGGTCTGTGTCGACGCCGTCGAAGCTGTCGATGCCCATTCCGTCGACGCCCTCGACGCCTTTCGAGGCAGCTTTGTCAGAGGTACCCCGTGGCACGGTGGCACCCCCCCAGAAAGGTGATGGCTAAGGCTAAACATGTCTTTGTGCCTTTTTCTGTAACCTCTTTCCAGCCTCTGGATTATATTTCTGAGGTGGATGAGGGGTCTGAGGAAGGTGAGGTTCCTGCATTGGTTCCTGATGACATTGTTTCTGGTCACAGTCAACTTGAGGACCTGCGTCAGTCACTGCACGACGCCAGTGGTCTTGACACCTCTCTGGAGTGGAGTTTGGTAGGCCGGAGCCTGGCACGCATGCTGAATCTTCATATCTGCGCCTCATGTTGAGGGTCACTGAATACCTGGGTTGGTCTGCCCTCCCCCCCCCGGGGATTTTCAGCAGGATGACCTGACTGATATCTTGGACTAAGGTCCTCCAACTGACCCGGTGCTGCCATTCCATATGGCCTTGCAGAGAAGGGTGGCTGCGGCTTGGACTTCTCCGGAGAGTCTCCCGGCAGTGAGCAAGTCCTTGCCGAAGAAATATCACCCAGCCAGTGGCGACCCCTGCTACTTGACAACGCACCCTACTACGGAGAGTTTGGTGGTGCAGGCGGCTACGGCCCCTGCAAAGCAGGCGTCGTATCCTGCCATCCCTCCTGACAGGGACGACAAACGTTTCGACGGCTGGGCGAAGACAGTATTTTCTTCTGGGGGTATGGCGCATCAGGCTGCCAACTTCGTTTGTGCCTTGTCTCGTTTCACGCACACTCTGTGGAACTACATTTCCTTAGCGGCTGATCATATCCCCGAAGGGGAGGAACGGGATAGTTTCCTTGCTATCATGCAGGATGGCAAGGACGCCGTGTTTGAATCCGTTCAGTCGGGTCTGGACATGGTTGATTGCGTCAGCCGGTCCATGGCGGCGAGCACCGTAATGCGCAGGTTTGTGTGTTTGCGGTAGTCGGGTTTTGCTCCGGATGTGCAAAGCCGGCTCCTCAACATGCCCTTTGATGGTGAACATCTTTTTGGCAGCAAGGCTGACAAGAGTCTTGAGAGGTTGCAGACCTCGAAAGCTGCAGCAAAGTCGTTGGGCACTGCAGTCCGCCAACCTCCGCCTTTTTGTCCTACGGGATAGCAATGGAGGGGAGGTTCCCTTCGTTATTACTCATCCCAAGTCAAAGGGGCAACCGTAGGAGTGCCAGAGGTGGAAAACAAGGCACTCGAGGTGCCAAGGCCGCGCGAGCAGTTGCCTCTTTGCCCTCAGGCACTACCGCAGCCACTTCAGCTCAGTCATGTGGCCCGTGTTTCGCCAGTTGGGGGAAGGCTGGCGCAGCATCTTGTAGAGTGGCGTGCCATTACTTCAGATGTGTGGGTTCTGGAGAGCATAACCCACGGCTACTGTCTTCCTTTCCGGCAGAGGCCTCACGGCAATCCACCAGGGAATCTCTCTTTGAAGAGTCCGGATCCGCTTGTTGCGCAGGAAATTCAATCCCTGCTGGAGAAAGGCGCCATAGAACTGGTGCCTGTAGCGGAGAGTAACAAGGGATGGTATTCCCCTTATTTTTTGATTTCAAAGAAAGACGGGGGATTGAGACCCATCATGGACTTGCGCGGTTTGAACAAGCTCCTTCGGAAGGACAAGTTCAAGATGGTTACTCTTTCTCCAGGCCCTTCAACTGCAGGACTGGTTGGTGTCTCTAGACCTCAAGGACGCTTATTTTCATGTGCCGATCCATCCCAAGCACAAGAAGTACCTGAGGTTCGCGGTTGGCGACTCACACTTCGTTTTGGGTCCTGCCGTTCGGATTGGCATCCACCCTGAGGGTCTTCACCAAGCTCATGGTGGTGGTGGTAGCGTATCTCAGGAAATGGGGGATTCACGACTACCCCTACCTGGACGATTGGCTGATCAGGGCACGCTCTCCCGAGCAAGTCCTGGATCATCTGTCCGTCACCTGCCACTCCCTTCACAAGCTGGCTTCTCCTTCAACTTAAGGAAGTCCCACTTGACGCCAACTCAGAGGCTCCAGTACATCAGAGCAGTGCTCAACACGTCCCTGGGGTGTGTTTTCCTCCCCAGGTGAGGGCTCATCACATTCAGCAGATGGTGCACAAGTTTCAACATGCCCAGAGTCTCCCTGCGTTCATGTTCTTGAGATTGCTCGGCATTCTTCTGGTGCCAGAGGCCAGGTTGCGGATAAGATCTTTGCAATGGGCACTCGAGCTCCAGTGGTCTCAGTCCTCCGGCAGGATGTCGGACCCCGTTCAGGAGCCGCCCTCGGTCGCCCAGGACCTTCTGTGGTGGGCCGTCGAAAGCAATCTGATGAAGGGGGCTCCGTTTTGGCTGCCCTGGCCGGAGGTGATGATTGTGACGGATGCGTCCCTCACAGGATGGGGAGCTCATGCCAACGAGCTGACAGCGGTCATTGGTCTCTGTCGGAGTCCAGACTCCATATCAATCTGTTGGAGCTGAGGGCCGTCAGGCTTGCCCTGAAGGCTTTTCTGCTGACTTTGCGAGGAAAGAATGTCCTGATTCTGACGGACAACACAGTGGCCATGCACTACCTCAACAAAAAGGGGGGGCACGGTCACTTCCTCTGCTCTGTGCAGGGAGGCGATGCAGCTCTGGTTCTGGGCAATCCAGCAGGGAATTTCAATCTCGGCAGTTCATCTGGCTGGAGACGAAAACGAGACGGCGGACGCTCTGAGCAGGCAGAGCGGGATCTATCACAAGTGGGAGTTGGCTCAGGAGATTCTCATGGAGATCTTCGCTCTTTGGGGGACCCCTCAAGTGGTTCTCTTCACCTCCAGTGTCAACCGGACGTGCAAAAGGTTCTCCTCGCGGGAATTTCCTCCAAGAGAAGCCTTAGGAGACGCGTTTGTGGTGGAGTGGTCATTCCCACTGCTGTACGCATTTCCTCCAGTCCCCGTCATCCCGCAAGTGCTGCAGAGGTTACAGAGGTTTGGTTCCCAGATGATCCTCATTGCTCCATGTTAGGGAGAATTCTCTGTATTGGCTAATTTCCCAAACCTAGTGAATCCCCCAGCAGCTTTGCTGGATTTTTGGGGTTTATTTTTTTTCTCCTGCTAAGAGTGAGACTCTTTTTCTCCCACTCTTGGACATGATTTGAGATATCCTTTGACTTTGTAATGTGTTTTATGGGCTATGGGGTCTTTTACTCCATAGGGTCTCATGTGTTTTTGGTAAGTGTGTTACACAGCTCCCTCAGTGCAGTAACACAGGGATGTCGTAGCGACCCCCCAACATAGACTCCATACCCTGGGACTGACTACTGTCTCCCAGGGCATGTAAAGTCACCATTGACTTTACTAGTCTTAAATTGTGAACAGAATGTCATGATGCCCACCCCCGGGCATCAGGACCAAGCCCATCAACTCCGGAAGCAGACATCCAGACACTTATTAAAACACCAACAGCCCCGGCTGGGGGCTGTTTGGGTTCAGTTCTGGCGCCTTAGGCTCCAGGCTCATCATAGAAATCAGTCGCGGCCCAATAGGCGCCAGGCTTATAGACTTTACTTACCTGATGCAGACCATGCTGCTAGTGATTCCAAGCCAACGTGAGGCCTGGACGGGACTATTTTATTACAGGGACTATTTTTTACTCGGGCGTGGTTCTAGGGAACTTCTTACCTGGAACTACTTTGGAGGCTATTTAAACCACGCCCGAACAACAGCACACGCTTCGTGTTATACTGCATCCAGCAGCGTAACGCTCACCTTTCCTGCAGTTTGCATCCAGTCTTCTGCCACGCCCGCCTCGAATCTGGAGCTCCTAAAACAAAGAGGAAAGAAAAGGACAAGGTTAGAAAACAAACTATTTTCGAATTCCTCACCTGATTCCGGATCCATCTCGCCTCCGGACCTGGAAAGAACATCATTTCTGTACGCGTCGCATCTCCAGCTGCAGCGCCGCGCCATACTCACCAGTCCTCGCAGCATCTTTCGATTCGGCACAGCCTCCATCATTTCTTAACCGAACTCTGGCACCTGAGGGACAAAAGAAAACAACAAGGTGAGCCGAGAAAACCAACAAATATAACTTATCACCATAGATTTACCTGATTTACCATCGGAGGCATTATTCTATAACTCTCCACATCTTCATGTGCCGCACCTACAAAGAGAGAAAAAACAACACGTTAAACACGTGCAACATTTACTGGACAGCGTTGGGTAATACAGACTCTTACCTGCGCATCACCAGCTGCTACGAGAGCATCTTCTCACGATCTCAGCTGCAAGACAAGGAAGGAAGGTGGGAAAAGAGTGAAGCATCGGACATATTGAACTCTATGAACTTGATACTTACTGGACCTTGCCAGGAACCTCAGAGGCACTTCGGAGGTGATTAGTTGGGAGGACTGTGGGGGGTGCCATCACTTGAATCCACGGGTGGCTAAATCCATCCCTCCACTTGCAGGAGAATACTTCTACGGGTCACGCAGACAAGATTAGGAGGGCCAGTCCAGTCAGTCATCTCTGCACTACACATCACGTTGGTGGAGACTGCAGCCGTCCGGATCCGACCGACGCCCCTGTGGGAGCCAGGTGAGCATAACACAGAACCAGTACAAACAATCATATTGTGGAAGTACTGGTAGGGGTAATTAGATTGCCCCTGGGTCTGTTTGTCGAGGGGGCACTGTGCAGTCCCCCCCTCGTCGAGTTTCTGGCTGGTGGCAGTGGTTACCACACAAAATATTCCACCGGAATATTTTCTATGGGATTTTCCCATTCATTTTAAACGCACCACTTTTTTGGTGCAATGTTAAAGATATCGCCGTGTTATTTATTGAATATTTATTCCCGGTTGGGTCTTTTTGCCAGGACTCGGTTTTAAAATGGCGTTTGTGTTCGCCTCTAACTCCAACGCATGTCGAGCCCTTTGTTCCACTTTTGGCGGGCTTCTGCACAGAAGCCTCCAAAAGTGGTGCCACTCTGTCTGGGTCTACAGGATTTGTGGGAGGGGGGGTTTAGGCACCCTGGACTGAGTTGCCTCGGCAACTCAAGTCGCACTCTTGTGTGATTGGCCCAGTGGTGAGCCGCCCGGCTCACCACTTAGCATGTTTGAGTGACAGCTAGGACTGATGAATGGGGGTTTTCTGCATAAAAGCAGGGCTTTGGGGACTGGAACTTGAGAAGTCGCCACAGGACCAAAGAATCCGAAGAGGGAGAAATTGAGCCGTCCTGCAACGACGACACCACCACTGGAGCCCTGCTGAACCGCCTCACCACTTCCCGACGACAGAGAAGATCTTCATCCCAGAGAGTCTTCTTCCTTTGAACTGGTGGGGATAACCAGTACGCCCTCTTTTTCGCCTTCTGGATCGTCTCGTGGTCGAATCGCCCGTGCCAAGCACTCCGGCGGCCGGATAGCCACGCTTCACCACTACCGCGAATAAAAGGGTAGTACCTTTTAACCAGGAAACTCCGCAGCTGGTTTCTTCCCTGGCAGTGCAACGACCTCCAGCTTTCCTCCACGTCGAGATCTTCTCTTCCCCTGGACGAAGCACCGACTTGCACCCGCTGCCAGGAACAACTGCCCCCGCTGGAGCTTTCTCACCATTTCAGGTACTGTGTCCCGCCTGGTCTCCCTTGCAACAGACTGTTCAAGGTGTCCCGTAAATCCTTGACTCTCTATCCTGGGGTGACCTGGGATCTGTTAACCAACTTTCTCTGAACTGATCCAACTATCTGCAAAGACTTTTAAAGTATAATTCAACTGTGTGATCTTGGACACATTCTGCCTTGCTCTCTCCAAGAGTGGGCCTGGCCTATGAACTTTCTTGCTCTACAGTAGACTCTGCCTTTCCTGACTTGTTGTGGTTCTTTTAAAAGTGTTGGTATTGGGTGCTTTCCCAATTCTGCCTTTTCCC
Source organism: Ambystoma mexicanum (assembly GCF_040938575.1). Taxonomy (NCBI): domain Eukaryota; kingdom Metazoa; phylum Chordata; class Amphibia; order Caudata; family Ambystomatidae; genus Ambystoma; species Ambystoma mexicanum. The sequence continues at coordinate 1,266,841,083 of NC_090928.1, read as the reverse complement.
TCCCTTTTTAACTAAATTATTGGAGTGCCATCTTAGGTTAAGCGCTCACCTCTGTCTGCAAATAAGTGGTGTTTTAACTAAGACTTGTTCAATAAGTAATCAGGCATGTATGTATATGGATAGTGACTGTTTGAACTTGCTTGCCATATTATTCTTAGTGTATTTTTAGAAGTGTTTTTAAATAAATAATTATATACTTTTATACCAAAGCTCTGGTCAGTGTTTGCTTGTGCTACTGTATTTTGTACCTAATGTGTATACTCTATATAATGTATAACTCTTCTTGAGAGAAGTCTGACTGCTCAGCCACCGCTACCAGGTAAATCTGGGTAGTACAGACTGCTACCAATTGGGTTTACTGCCAACACCTGTAGTCCTAAACCTTTTGCAGTGGTCCCTAAGGGAACTGCACAGGTTTCTGCCTAACACTCCAGCATGGGCCAGGAGGACGTGGTACCCGGACCTTCTTGACTTGTCCATCTGCCCTCCACGTCGTCTTCCCTACCGAGACGATCTGCTCTCACGGGAGGGGGGGGGGTCAGGTTCTCCATCCAGAGGTCGGATACCTCAACCTTCACGCTTGGCTTCTGAAAGGTTGAGGTATAAGGATTGGGACCACCCTGAAGACGTGATTGAGGTGTTGCACAAAGTCCCTGTACCGTTGCCGTTGGAGAAAGGTCTGCGACTGGTGCAGGGTTAAGAATGTGGATCATTTTTCATGTGGCAATCCTATGGTTCTGTCTTTTTTGCTTTCTTTAGCCCACAGAGGTTTGCAAGTGGGGTACCATTAAAGGTTACCTGGCGGTGCTGTCCATATTTAAGCGCTCGTCTGAGGAGTGTTCCTATTTTAAAATTCCTTTAATTCCTCCGTTTCTAAAAGGGTTCACTAATGTGTTCCCTCCGTCACCTTTCCAGGTGCCCGGTTGGGATTTGAACCTGGTTCTCAAATTTTTAATGGTTGCTCCGTTTGAGCCTTTACATTCTTGCCCTTTGAGACTGTTAACTCTTAAAACTGTACTTTTACTTGCGGTTACTTCCGCTCGCAGAGTGAGTGAGTTACAGGCACTTTCAGTTAAGCCCCCCTTCACTGTGTTTCATAAGGACAGGGTTGTCCTTAGAGTTCGTCCTTCCTTTCTTCCGAAGGTGGTGTCGGAATTTCATTTAGGCCAGAAGGTTATTCTTCCGGTGTTTTATCCTCCCCCCACATCCTAGGTTGGATCCTAGGAGAGCTTTAAGCTTCTACATTTCTCGCATATCCCGGGTCAGAGTGGACAATCAGCTCTTTATTGGTTACGCTGGAAGGCGTTTGGGACAAGCTGTGACTACGCAGACTTTGTCCAGATGGATTATCTTGGCAATTTCTGAATGTTACCGCCTGGCGGGTAAGGACCCTCCGGTAGGCTTACGGGCCCATTCGACTAGGGGTATGGCTGCCTCTACTGCCCTGCAGAGGGGCGTTCCTGTTCGTAACATCTGTGATGCAGCCACTTGGGCTTCGGTCCATACTTGTGTACGTCACTACGCCCTAGATTCTATCCGTGGGCAGGATCTGGCCTTTAGCAAGGCGGTCCTTTACTCTGCAATTTGATTGGACACTCTAAATCTGTGTATTCTAAATTCTTTTCCCACCACCTTACATTGGTACTGCTTTGGGAGTCTGTCATAGATATGGAATACGTCGGAGGACCCAATCCCCTCGAAGAACAAGTTACTCTCTTACCTGGTAATGTTCTTTCGATGGGATGGTCTGACGACGTATTCCAAATCGCTCCCTCCCTGCCTTCCCTGCTACAGAATTTCTTATGTGATTGCAGCTTACGTTTCCGCAAGACTTTCTGTGGTCATACTGGCAGTTGATCGGTGCCGCACGTTCTGGGAAAAAACTGCAACTGAGGCTACGGGCGTTATGCGTCCTACTTATAACATCCGGTGACGTCGGCTCGACGGAGGCCCTCGAGGACGGCGTATCGACATCATCGACGCAGGACGCAGACGCTGAAAGATTTTCCGAAGCAGCACAGCTCTGGTGATTACTGTCATAGATCTGGAATACGTAGTCGGACCATCCCATCGAAAGAACGTTACCAGGTAAGAGAGTAACTTGTGCTTCTGAATCTCCACAAATCCTTCTGCAATGTGTCTATAATATCTCAGAAAGAATTTGTGCATCACTTTACAGGAAGCAAGAGTGTGTCTTAGTTTTTCTGTCACAAATCAATCTCTACGTAAACGACAGTAACGCTCTTCCTTTCGGATTCCCAGCCATGCTCTGTTAACTACTAGGGCCGGATGTTTGTTTAATCTGATCCTCATAAATATCCTTCTGAAGATAGGGCTCTGGAATTGCAAGACCTATTTCTGGGCGCGTTTATGTGGAAAGTGTAACCTGGCATATTCACTCAGACGGCAGACCGCCCACATGAATGTGACTGTGGCCCCAATCTCAAGCTTGCCTGCACTTCCTGAAAGAACCCAAGAGGACGCTCAAATTCTCATCCCAGTTCGCATTCCAAGCTATCCTCTTAAAGAAGTACTCGTTAATCTTTTCAAATTTCAACAAAATAGGGCTAGAGCCATTCAACATTTCATCCTGGAGAGCCTTAATAATCGTGGGTTTGGGGGGCTTCTCCAGCTCAACCTGTTTGAAAGGAGCACTTGTGCAGCCATTCATTAGATTGTTGTTGGAGCTAAGGCCCTTACGAAGAGGTGCACATCCTGCTGAATACCCGGAACACCTCGTTGAAGCCAACCAGCATTGTCTTCATCAACCGTCTAGGGAAAGCCCTGCTCCTTTGCTGATCTCCAGAAGACCTTCATCGGTGCTTCGATACCTGGACCGGTAGAAACAACCAGTCTCGACCCCTGCTTGAGGTATCCACCCCTTATAAGCCTTCAGAAGTGCATGATATGATATTGCATTTATAGCGTGCCTGTACACAAGTGTTTCTAGGCGCCAAGGTGTTTCTGTGAGCTGACCAGCTTTCTCATGGGCTACCTCGCTGCATCGGTCGCTGTCCCAAGTTTGGACCTATTGATCTGCAGTCCCTCGACTTGTGAAAACAAAGACCTCCCCCTACGGTTGCAACTCTCCAGCATGAAGAGGAGCTTAGCAGGCCCATATTCTTCGTTTCTGTCCCCAAAGGGCTTCCGCCTTTTCTTTGAAGTGGCAATCCTTGATCTCTTCCTGCATTTGTATTTAATTTTATTCATGCAAGTTTGTATACCGTTAATGGCTGAGGCATCAAAGCACTATAGATAGGAATGGAGGAAAGTGGCAGAGGTATAGAGTTAAATAAACAAGAGTTTTTCTGAAAGTCAGAAGGTTGTTGATACCTCGCAAATCTGGGGGTAAGGCATTCCAGAGCTTGGCTCTAAGAAGTTGAAAAGATCTCCCCATGGTTCTCGACCACTTGAAGTGTTGTTCAGTCAGGAGAAATGCATGCAATGATTGTAAATTGCACGCAGGGGAGTACCAAATGAATTGCATCGTGTCCTGGTGGTCCTCTGAGGTTGACAACGTGGTGGACCTTTCTTCATCGTGCCTGGGTAATTCAGCAGTCCAGTTTTACGAACCGTCTCGCCAGAGTTTTGAACTGCCACTTAGCCGAACCTATATCCCAATGCTGAATGTGACTTTTTCACTTGTATCTCCTGGATGTCCGTCGTTGGAACCAAGACAGAGCACAGTGGCGCTGCTATTTTAGGAGCAGTCAAAGTGGTCCCTAAGTGAATTGAAGTACAGGGTTTGAGTATATCTACTGGTTTTTACCACCCTACCTCCATAGGGTTTAACATGCTCAGACTTCTTTCCCCAACTCTTCCTTCCCTGACAGTGCTTGAGTTCTGGTCAAGAATCCTCCCTTGTCCTTGTTTTTAAGTTGGTTGGATAGGGAGAAGGTCTGCTACAAACCTTTCTCTTAAAATTGTTTTACAACTTTATAATACTTAAAAAGTGCAGTCTCTTAAAGACTCCTAGACTTTTGAAAAGCACAGCAGTGGGACCTAGACCCCCTCTTGTCTGTCTAGGGAAAGACTTTTTGAGGTGGAGGGTCTTTCTTATTTTACAAGGCTGTGTATGGTGTTTCATTTTTTTTTTCAACACTTCTTTTTATTATTATTTTCGAACAGCAAAAAAGAGAACACATGAAATGTACAACTTTCGGCGTGTTATCAATTCCAAGGGTACATTGAAGCTTTGCTTCGCCGAACTGCTAGCATAGTGTAACTAAAGTCAAAAAGAAAACGGTGGGAGGGAAAGGGGAAGGGAGAAACGGGGAACATCAGTTTTCACAGGGAGCTGTTTCGGGAGACACTTTCTAGCTTCGGTATTTTAGGGTGGGTGGGCCGTATCCGTGGCCTGGGGTCGCCTTGCTGCAAGGGTGGTAGGAGGCATGTCTGTATTGGATTCCGGTTTTTCTTCGGCGGTACCTGCATCCATGGTGCCTCCGTCAGGAGCTGTTGGTCCATCTTATCCAGCCATCGCAGGGTTGGGGGCTGCCTTGCCTCCCCGGGAACTGCTGCGTGTAGTCTAGAAAGGGGGCCCAGATTTGGTAGAATTTGCTTCTGTTGTCCAAGCGAGTGGCCGTGATTATTTCTGCTGCTACTATCTCCCAGCATTTGGCCCACCACATTGGGATTGAGAGGCCCTCGGGGGGTTTCCATAGCTTAGCAAGTGATATTTTTGCTGCCGTAAGGAGGTGTGAGCAGAGATCGGCTAGGCGGCCGGTTAGCGGGAGTTGACCTTCTCCTGTGGCTCCGAGTGTGGCGATTCCAGGCTCGAAAGGCACTGTGAGGCCTGTGATTAATTTGATTTGGTCAAGGACGTTCCTCCAGAATTGGGCCGCTTTGGGCAGGCCCAAAATAGGTGGTATAGTGTGCCTTTGTCGGTGCATCCTCTCCAGCAGTATTCAGGGATGGAAGGGTTACATTTGTTGAGAATCTCTGGGGTTCGGTACCATCTGTAACATACCTTAAAGGCGCCTTCATTGTTAGTTACGCATTTAGAGCTTTTGTGTGCCCGGGACCAGATGCGATTCCATTCTGCCGAGTCGTTCTCTCTGCCCAAGTCCTTTTCCCATTTTATCATGTAGGGCTCCTTCTTGTCTGGGTCCGTTGTGTCTATCAGCTTGTATAGGGTGGCCACTTTCCCTTCAGGGGGAGTGGCCGTGAGGGTTCTCTCGAGGGCTGAAAGTTCTCTGCTTCCACCTTGCTTGACTGCTTCGCTTGATAACCAGTGCCTGAGCTGTGCGTATCTGAACCTTTCTGATTCCGGGACCAGAAATTTTTTCTTGCAGGATTCGAAGTTCAGCAGGTAGCCGTTGTCAAAGAAGTCTGCGATGACTTGTAGTCCTCCTGTTTGCCACTGATTAAATTGTTCGGGGTGATGCCTGGGGAGAAGTCCGGGTTTTCCCAGATGGGGGTGAGTGGGCCCATCGTGGTTCTGCGGTTCCATTGGCGGGCTGCTTTCTTCCAACTCACCACCGTGTTTCTTGTCGCTGTCAGTGGCCCCTCATCGGTTGGGAGGCCCAGGTTTCTCATGTGTGGGAGGCTTTCTGTCAGGGACTGGCACCATTTGTCCTCCAGTATCAGCCAGCGGGGGCGAGGATCCTGTAGTTTCCACGCGAAGGCGTGAGATAGCTGAGCCGCAAGGCAGTATCCGCTAACGTCTGGGACCCCTAGGCCGCCCGCTGCGGTGCCCCGGAGCATGATTCGCTTTGGGATCCGCGGTTTCTTTCCTTCCCAGACAAATTTTAGGATGTCTGCTTGTAGCTTTTGGATGGCTTTCTTTTGGACTGTTACTGGGAGGGCTAGGCAGTGGTACAACAGTCTGGGGACTAGGTTCATTTTTACGGCAGTGATCCTTCTGAACCATGAGATTTCTTGCTTTTGCCATCTGGCTAGGTCCTTTCGGCGGTCTGCGAATAGAGGGCAAAAGTTTAATTTGTAGATTCTTTCAGTTTTATTTGGTATTTGGACCCCCAGGTAGGTGAGGTGCTGCTTCGCCCATGGGATTGGGTACTTGGCGCTCAGGGAAGCCTTGCGTGTCTTTTGCATGTTGATGCTCATAACTGCGGATTTTACAAAGTTTACCTGAAATCCTGCTGCTTCTTTAAACTTTTCTAATTCCTGCAGATTGCTTGCTTGGATTCTTCTGGTTGGGTAGCTGTCGAGAGGACATCGTCAGCGTACAGAGCTACTTTGTAGGACACTCCTCCTACCGCAAGGCATGTGGATCGCTGGGTTCGCTCTTATTCTGTCTGTGAAGTGTTCCATAGAGAGCGCAAATTTGAGGGGGGGGATAAGGGACAGCCCTGTCTGGTGCCTCTTGTGATGGTTATTTTCTCGGACTTGGTCCCGTTTACTCTGAGTTGGGTGGATGGATGTTGGTAATTTGATGAGATCCATTTGGTCAAGTTGGGTATGAATCCAAAATGTCTAAGTGTTTCCTTGATGTAACCCCGTTCTAGAATGTCGAACGCTTTATGGGCATCCAGTGGCATGAGCCTGTTCACTAGGATTTTTGCAAACAGATTGGTGTCGTTGTTAAGCAGGGTGATGGGTCTGTATGAGGCGCACTGGGTCTGGTCTTTCCCTGGTTTTGAAATGAGCACCATTGTTGATTCTTCCATTGACGGGGTTGTGGAGCCCATCTCGAGTAACGAGTTGAATAGATTTGCCAACTGTGGGGGCAGGATGTTGGTGTATTTCTTGTTAAATTGGACTGTGAAGCCGTCCGGTCCGGCGCCGTGTTTTTTAGTGTTCGGATTGTTCCCCTACTTCCTCTGCTGTAGTTGGGTGTTCCAGTGTTTCCCATTGAGGGTGTGGTGGCATTCTTTGGGCGGATGCCAGAAAGCTCAGTTGCGCCGGTTTAGGTGTTGGGGGTTCCGCCATGGTTTCTTTGTGGTGCTCTGTCATGAGTTCAAGGATGTCGGGCTTTGAGCAGCATAGGGTGCCATTCGAGTCTGTCAGGCATTGATGTTGTTCCGTGAATACACTTTTTCCAGCTTGTGCACCAGCAGGCGGTTTGCTTTGTTGCTGTTTGAGTAGTAATATTGTTTTGTGTAGATTAGGGCCTTGGCTGAACGGTCCGCCAGGTGCATTTCTAACTCAGATTTCGCTCTCTTGAGTTCCCGGCTGGTTGTTTTGGCCTGGTGTCTTTTGAAGGAACTCTCCAGCTCCTTGACCCGTTTCTCCAGCTTGTCCTGTTGTAGTTGGTTGGATCTCTTGAGCCTCGCTGAGCAGTTAATCGCTACCCCGCGGATCACTGGTTTCATGGCGTCCCAGATGGTTGCCTTTGGAGTGCCATCAGTAGAATTCTCTGCAAAGTAGTTTGTAATAGGTTTGGCTATTTCTGTTCTGCAAGCGACGTCCGCCAGGATTTGGTCTTGCAATTTCCAGGGCCATCTCAGCGCTTCAGGCATTCCCAGGGTCCGCAGCCGCATAACGATTGGAGCATGGTCAGAGATAGCTCTCAGGCCAATCTGTATGGCTTCAACACAGGGGGAAGAGCTCACTGGAGATCAATAGTAGGTCTATTTGTGAGTGGCCTCGGTGGACGTGTGAGAAGAATGAGTAGGCCCTCTCCTCTTTGTTGGACAGTCTCCAGGCGTCTATGGTTCCGGTTTCCCGTAAGAACTCTGCCAATTCGAGTGCTTTGATATAGTCCTCCCTGGTGGTGGGGGGGGGGGAGGGTTTTGTCCCGGTCCGGGTCTGGTGGGAGGTTAAAGTCTCCGCCGATTAGCAGTTGACCCTTGGAGAATGCCGCTATTGTTGGTAGGAGGTTGCGGAGAAAACAGTCTTGGGCGCTGTTTGGGCAGTAGATTGCTGCTAAGGTGATGGGGAGGTCGACAAGGAGGCCTTTCAGCAGCGGGTCCCTTTTATTTGTGACCTGGGTCAGAGGAAGATCGCGACTAAGGAGGATGGCCACTCCTCTGTTCTTTTGGCCAGAGGAGGCAAAGCAGCGTCTTGTGTAGCGGAGGAAGGAGATCTGCTTTTCATCGGCGGCTAGAAAGTGCGTTTCTTGTAAACAGATGATATCTGCGGATGATTCGGAAAGTTTTCGCTCCACCTATTTCCTCTTGCCTGGGGCGTTCAGACCTTGCACATTCCAGGTCAACATGGTGAGTTCCCTATCTGGCATCGCCATTTGGGTTGAATGCATTTGCTAATTGAGGCAGCCCCCCTGTTGGTGTTTGTGTCACGTATCTTAATTTGGGATTCTGTGGTTCCAGTATCCTTCGAAGAGAGTTCCCGTCTCCACGGCTCCATTCTCCCACCTTGAACAAAAACGTGGTTTTACGGTCCAGCCTTCGACCAATGGGGTCTATGGCTGGGCCAACGCAGCCAACTGGGTTGGAGGCGAACGCGCCTCTCGTTTTTCCTGTGAAATGTGAGATTTTCTCCCTTATGTGAGGTTCGAGTTCGTCTGGTTGGGGTATTGGTTTCGTTGGATCCTCTAGGGTTGTACTTGTGGGAAAGGACCCCCTGTGTAGGTTAGGTCGGGGGAACCTTGTTGCCTGATGAGCTCGAACAAGTGGGGATTGTGGCTCTCCGGATCCGTGGGTTGTTCCGTAGCTCATCTCATCGGTTGTTCGGCTTTTGGTTCTTGTTCTTGGAGGCGGGGCTGTGCGCTCTGCGGCGGCTCTTGACTCAGGACCATGAGTTCGAGGGTTCGTGCCACGGGTCTCCGGGGTTGGGTTCTGCTCCGCTTGGTTCCTCCTCCCCGGCCTTGGGGTTCATGAAGTTTTCAGCTTCTCTAGGGCTGGAGATCTGTCTCGCTTGTCCCTCCCAGGTGAAGGTCGGGGCCGTGGGGAAGCCCCATCGGTACGTTATCTTCTTTTCGCGGAGCCATTCTGCCATAGGCTTTAGGGCTTTCCGTTTTGCTAGCGTGGTTGATGCCAGGTCCTGTTACAGGGTTATTGCTGCATCTCTAAAGTGGGTTTGGGCCGAGCTTATGGCCTCTCGCATTATTTCTTCCTTGACTCGGAAGAAGTGCACACGGGCTAGGATGTCTGTGTTAGGCAGAAACCTGTGCAGTTCTCATAGGGACCACTGCAAAAGGCTTAGGACTACAGGTGTTGGCAGTAAACCCAATTGGTAGCAGTCTGTACCACCCAGATTTACCTGGTAGCTGTGGCTGAGCAGTCAGACTTCTCTCAAGAAGAGTTATACATTATATAGAGTATACCAAATAGGTACAAAGATACAGTAGCACAAGCAAACACTGACCAGAGCTTTGGTATAAAAGTATATAATTATTTATTTAAAAACACACTTGTAAAATACACTAACACTAATTTTGCAAGCAAGTTCAAACACAGTCACTATCAATATATATACATCCCTGATTACTTATTGAACAAGTCTTAGTTAAAACACCACTTATTTGCAGACAGGGGTGAGCGCTTAACCTAAGATGGCACTCCAATAAGTTAGTTAAAAAGGGAGGGAAAAGGCAGAATTAGCAAAGCACACAATACCAACTCTTTTAAAAGAACCACAGCAAGTCAGGAAAGGCAGAGTCTACTGTAGAGCAAGAAAGTTCAAAAGCCAGGCCGACTCTTGGAGAGAGCAAGGCGGAATGTGTCCAAGATCACACAGTTGAGTTATACTTTAAAATTCTTTGCAGATAGTTCGAAAGGAGTTGGATCAGTTCAGAAAAAGTTAGTTAACAGGTCCCAAGTCACCCCAGGATAGAGAGTCAAGGATTTACGGGACACCTTGAACAGTCTGTTGCAAGGGAGACCAGGCGGAACACAGTACCTCAAATGGTGAGAAAGCTCCAGCGGGGGCAGTTGTTCCTGGCAGCGGGTGCAAGTCGGTGCTTCGTCCAGGGGAAGAGAGGATCTCGACTTGGAGGAAAGATGAAGGTCGTTGCACTACCAGGGAAGAAACCAGCCGCAGAGTTTTCCAGTTAAAGGTGGTACCTTTGTTCGCGGTCGTGGTAAAACGTGGTATCCCGGTTGCCGGGGTGCTTGGCACAGGCAAGGCGGCCACGAGGTACGTCAGGAATGCGAAAAGACGGTGAAACTGGTTACCCCCACCAGTCAAAGGAAGAAGACTCTCTGGCGTGAGATCTCCTCTGTCGTTGGGAAAAGTGGTGAGACGGTCCAGCAGGGCTCCACCGGTGGTGGTGTCGTGGCAGGTCGGCTCAGCTTCTCCCTCGTCGGATTCTTAGGTCCTGTGGCGACTTCTGAAGTTCCAGTCCCCAAAGCCCTGCTTTTATGCAGAAAACCCCCATTCACTCAGCCTAGCTGTCACTCAAACATGCTAAGTGGTGAGCCGGCCGGCTCACCACTTGGGCCAATCAGGACGGAGTGCGACTTGAGTTGCCTAGGCAACTCAGTCCAGGGTGCCTAAATCCCCCTCCACCCCTCCTAAGTAACCCAGACAGAGTGGCACCACTTTGGAGGGCTTCTGTGGAGAAGCCCGCCAAAAAGTGGAACAAAGGGCTCGACTTGGGTTGGACTCACAGAAGAGAACACAAACGCCATTTTAGAATCAAGTTTTGGCAAAAAATACCAACCGGAGAATTAATATTAATTAAATAAACCGGCGGTATGTTCGAGGCTACCGTAAATAATTAAATAAAGATAGTAGCCTAAAACAATGGGAAATCCCATAGGAAAATATTCGCGGTTGAATATAAAAAGTAGTATCCACTGCCACCAGCCAAAACTCGATCAGGGGGGACGGAGACGTGCCCCCTCAACTAACAGACCCTGGGGCAATCGAATTGCCCCAGCCAGTATGTCCACAATATGATGGTTTGTACTGGTTCTGTTCAGAATTTAAGACTAGTAAAGTCAATGGTGACTTTACATGCCCTGGGAGACCATAGTCAGTCCCAGGGTATGGAGTCTATACTGGGGGGGGGTCACTATGACACCCCTGTGTTACTGCACTGAGGGTGCTGTGTAACACACATCACAAAAACACATGAACACCTATGGGGTAAAAGACCCCATAGCCCATTAAGCACATCTAGATTCAAAGAAACACACTCAAATCATGCCCAAGAGTTGAGGGTAAGAGAGTCTCACTCTTGGCAGGACAAAAAAAATTAACCCCAAAAATCCAGCAAAGCTGCTGGGGGACTCACTAGGTTAGGAAATTCAGCCTAAACAGAGAATTCTCCCTAACAGGTAGCGTCACCCGACCTCTGCCGGTGGCGAGAAGGTCCCCCCCGCTGAGCCCGGGATGCAATGTTCTCTGATGTGGATGCGTGGGCCTGGCTGAGGTTATGCTGCCTGTGCTTGGTCCCCTCTGGAGCGGGGTGAAGCCGGTGGGGGCGCTGTGGATTGCCTGCTCTGGCGCGGCAGGTGCCGCCTTACCTTGTGTCCATGTTGCGGTTCTGGGTTCGGCTGCCGTGAGAGTTCGGGGGGGGGGGGCAGGATGCCTGCCCGTCGCTGTGTTTGTGTGCCTTGCCTCCCGGCGTTTAGTTCCGTGGGAGGGAGAGGGTTCCGTCTCTAGAGTGCTGCAGCGCCAGATGAAGGGGGTATGATGATCAGGGAGTGGACAGGTGTCATGATCTCTGCTTCCAAAAGGTCAGGGTTTTCCCAACTCCCTTGGAAGCAGATCCATAACCCAGGTTCCGAGGGCCAACCAGTCCCAATTGGGACCTTTTGGACCCAGTCCTGGCGCCAGTGGCACCAGGCTCATAAATGTGCCCACTCCCAGCGCTGGAAGCGCCGGGCTCATGATGCTTGGGTGGACTTACCTGCAGCAGACCATGCTGCTTACTTGCCTGCCAGCTGAGCCTCTGATCCTCTTCCGTTTGGAACTACTTTTCCTGTTGGGTGGGGCAGGAGCCACTCCCTAGATTCAGAACACTGGAACTCTTCTGGAAAGCAGGAACTCTTTTCTTACCTAGGCGTGGCTGTGGAAGGAGACACCTAAGCACTACAGGAGGCTATTTAAACCACACCCGGTGGATGAATCTTGCTTTGCGTTATTCTGCATCCTCTGCAGCAGAACGCTCATCGTGTCTTCTGCATCGGATCCTGGGCCTAAGGAAAAAGGCTTACCATCCTGAATCCAGTCTTCAGCAACACCTATAAAGACAAGAAAGAACAGGTTAGCATTCCGGCATCTGAAAGACAAAGGCTTACCTACTCTTCGTGCGCTCCGGAGGTCTTCACACTGCATTCCGGCATCTGAAAGACAAAAGCTTACCGACTCTTCGCACGCTCCGGAGGCCTTCGGCGCTGCATCCTGCATCTGAAAGACAAAACAAGGTGCGTTTAAAGACATTGGGGAACTTTGATACTCACGTGCCATTACTCCTTTCCACATCAACCCCAGTGGGTATTCCGGCACCCTGCAGCCGCTCCGAACTCGTACCTGCAAAATAAAAGACAGTTAGAGCGCATCGTGAAGCAGGCAACAAGCGCTTACTTACGTGCTTCCAAGCGCTTCTATTCATCATACGGACTCCATCTTCAACTCACTTCAGCCCGTCATCCGCCATCGCCGGAACCTGCAAAACAAGAGACATCATTGCTAAAGACTTTAAAGACAATAGAATTACTCGAAACTTACCGTTTGTGCAGTAAACGACGGACAGCAGTCCTCTGAAGTCAAGAGGCCTGCGCTACTGATCCAGTGAAGAAACTGGTTACAGCACCCTGCCCCGAGGCAGATGGAGAGCTCGGCATTCACTTACCTAAGACATCTTACTCTTGAAGTCAGGCATACAGTGCACAGAGGTCCAGCCCAAAGAGCCAACCGGGTGCTACACATCACCTTTGAAGATACGGTAGTCGCCCAGTCAAGACCGGCGCCTCTGCGAGAATCAGGTGAGCGTTACAGAGCACAAAGCCTACCGCAAAACTCTTGCCCAGGCGCTATGGAAACCTCGGATACTGACCATCTAGCCCGGTTACTTGGGGAACTAAGGGCAGAAGTGCATGCAGCTCGTCAGGAAACGAATGCTCTAAGAAGGGAACTAATTATTTCCAAGGAGAGAACAGACGGTCTTGCTTGACAATTGCTACAGTCACAAGCCGGACAAACCCCGTTACCCGCATCAGGGGCAAATCTTCCTTCAACATCCTCTATGAATCCAGTGCAGATCAACCTACCTGGGAATGTACCTCTGGCTCCGCCCGAACGATTTTCTGGTGACCCAAAGAGGTTTGCAGTATTTATCAATCAGTGCCGGTTGCACTTCTTATGCCGGCCAGCAGCCTTTCCAACTGATCAAGCTAAAGTAGCTTTTGTACTTTCGTACCTTAGTGGCAATGCGGCAGACTGGTCGATCCCTCTAGTTAATCAAGATGATCCGGTTCTCCATGATTTTCAAGCTTTTCAGCTCAGTATGGAAAAACTGTTCGCAAGACATTCACAGGGGCAGGCCTTGGACAATGAGCTTCTTTCGTTGCGACAGGGTAATCAAGACCTTTTGGCTTATATTGCATCTTTCAATAGACTAATAGTGGAAACTCAATGGCCTGAGGACAAAAGGATTACGCTGTTTTATAGAGGACTACGTGGAGAGCTCAAAGACGTTTTAGCCCAAGTAGTGAATCCCCCACAAGACTGTTCGGATTATATAGACTTGGTCGTTCAAATAGATCATAGACTGCAGAACAGGAAGGCCGACCGTTCCAAGTTTGATGCTCGAGTATTTTCCAAACCGCCAACTCCTTCCAAAGGAGTAGACTCCGGGGAACCCATGCAAATCGGGGGTCTGAAAGGCCCTCTAACACAAAAGGAGCGGGAAAGGAGAAAACAGTTGCAATTATGCCTATATTGCGGAAACTCAGGGCACTTTCTTCGAGACTGGTGAAACCTGCCAAGAAGGCAGTAGGAGCTGCAGTTACCAAAGTTACAAACTCTGAGCAGGGAAACGACCTCGCCCGACAAGAATAGAGGTCCTCTTGCCGAGCGTGAAAACCAGTTCCGTGACCTCGCATTTCGTGATACCTATGGTCCTCATTAGCCCTGATAATCCGGATCGATTACATGCAATTGAAGCTTACGTCGACAGCGGTGCCATCGGCAATTATGTGGATCATGAAATGGTTTTGAGGATGAATCTAACTCTTTGTCCCAAGGCTGTAAAGGACGTCATTACTACAGTGGATGGTACGGAGATAGCCTCCGGGCCAGTAACGCATACCACTCAAGAGGTGACGCTAGTAAGTCAAGATGGACACCATGAGAAGATCGTGTTCGATGTGATCAAGGCCCCTCAGTTTCAGATTATTCTAGGAATACCTTGGTTAGAGAAACACAATCCTCTGATCGATTGGCGAGCAAGAACGGTCCAGTTTCCAGAATGTGTCTCTACTTGTCACCCTCCACCTGGTGTTGCACTGGCAGCAATTTCTTCAGAGACTCCCCAGTTACCTCCCGAATACCTTGAATACCAAGATGTTTTCCGGAAGGATCAGGCTAACACTCTACCTCCTCATAGGTCTTATGACTGCCAGATAGACCTGATACCTGGATCTACTCCTCCTTGTAGTAGAATTTATGCCCTCACCGAGCCTGAGAACCTTCACCTTCGACAATACCTGGATCAATACCTGGCGAATGGGTTTATTCGTCCTTCCAAGTCCCCTGCTTCTTCAGCTTTGTTCTTCGTTCCAAAAAAGGAAGGAGACCTTAGAACTTGTATCGATTATCGCTCCCTGAACCAGATCACCGTTAAGAATAGATATCCGTTACCTTTGATCCCTGAACTCCTGGACCAAGTCAGAAAAGCATGCATATATACAAAGCTGGATCTTAGAGGAGCTTACCACTTGGTACGAGTAAAAGAGGGCGATGAATGGAAGACTGCCTTCCGCACCAAGTATGGGCTATTTGAATATCAGGTCATGCCCTTCGGACTTTGCAATGCCCTGGCCGCCTTTCAATATTTTATGAACGATGTCCTCAGAGAGCTCATAGATGTGTGTGTGTTGTTGTTTACATTGACGACATCCTCGTTTATTCTTCATCGGAATCTGAACATCGGAAACACGTGAAAATGGTCCTCGAAAGATTGCGTCAACACAAACTTTTCGCTAAATTGGAAAAATGTGTTTTCAACGTGACTGAAGTTGAATTCTTGGGATTCATATTATCACCTGGCGGAGTACGTATGGATTCAAAGAAGGTCGATGCAGTTCTCAAATGGCCATCACCATCCTCCGTAAAAGGTGTGCAAAGCATGTTAGGCTTCGCTAACTTTTACCGCAGGTTTATCCCCGAATTCTCTCGAATAGTCCAGCCCATCACTGCCTTGTTAAAGAAAAACAAACGTTTTGAATGGTCTACCGAGGCGGAACAAGCTTTCCAGGATTTGAAGACTAAATTTATCTCTGTACCAATCTTAAAACACCCTCGCCCCGAACTCCCCTACATCGTGGAAACTGATGCTTCAAGCCTTGCCATGGGGGCAGTTCTATCACAAAAGGACCCGGTAACCAATCAGTTGCATCCCGTGGCATTTTGGTCCCGCAAATTCTCGCCTCCTGAAATCAATTACACGATTACTGACAAGGAACTTCTGGCTATCAAGTCTGCCTTTAAGGCTTGGCGGCATTATCTGCTGGGGGCCCGACACACCGTTACTGTGATTACGGATCACCGAAACCTGCAATATTTGAAAACCGCAAAAGCCCAATCCTCTAGACAACTCCGTTGGGCATTATTCTTTGCCGAGTTTGACTTCATAATTACCTATCGACCTGGTACAAAGAACGGTAAAGCTGATGCCCTTTCTCGGATGGGAGTGGAAGAACACTTGATCAACCCTAAACCTGTACCAATCATTCCCGAACAAAGAATTCTGGGTGTAATCGCCACAGAATCCATAGAGGAAGTTAAGGATAAAGCCAGGCAACTTGTAACTCCAGCAGACATACAAAATTGGCATCTGCAGGGAAAGGACTTTGCAGTAAAGGACAACTTATTGTATTTCCAAGAACGATTATACCTACCCAGCACAGATTTACAGAAAAAAGTAATCTCCTGTTATCACGATTCTTTAATGGAAGGTCATCCCGGTATGGCCAAGACCTCAGAAAAGATCAAGCGCTACTTCTGGTGGCCGTCTTGGAAAAAAGATATTAGAGACTTTATAATGTCTTGTGGAGTATGCGCCCAAAACAAGAGTCAAAAGGAAAGACCAGCAGGCCTCTTACGCCCTATTGACATCCCACCTCGCCCTTGGCATACGCTTTCTATGGACTTCATCACCGATCTACCTCCATGCTCCGGATACAATACGATTCTAGTAATCGTGGACTTATTCTCCAAGATGGCGCATTTCATTCCTCTCAAAGGCTTGCCAACAGCAGCAACTCTGGCCCGAGAATTTCTCGAAAACATCGTCCGACTACACGGTTTTCCTTCGGTTCTAATTTCGGATCGAGGTAGTCAATTTATTTCTCATTTTTGGCGAAGCTGCTGTCGGTCGGCTCAAATTGATGTGAGACTATCGACCAGTCACCACCCTCAGACCGACGGACAAACCGAGAGGACCAATCAAACTCTGGAACAGTATTTACGCTGCATGCTGCAACAAACTGAAAAAACTTGGAAAGACATCCTTTGGATAGCCGAATATGCCTACAATAACTCTGTCCATTCGGGAACTGGGAAAACACCGTTTTTTCTTTTGTACGGCAGTCACCCTCGAACCTCGGAGTTGGATCCCCTCCAAGATCTTGAAACACCAGCAGTAGACTACCTGCATTCTACAATCACCCAAGCCTTTAAGGAAGCTGTTTCTCACCTTCAAAGGGCTAAAGAACAATACAAGAAAGGAGCAGATCAACATCGGAAGGAAGCCCCTCAATATCAAGTAGGGGACCAAGTCTGGTTATCCACCAAATATCTACCTCTAAAAGGGCCACGCACATTCAACCCAAGATACCTTGGTCCCTATTCCATCACTACCATAATAAACCCAGTAGCGGTCAAGTTGGACTTGCCCCCTCACATGAAGATACATCCGGTCTTCCACGTCTCTCTATTAAAACCCGTGCAACCTCAAACTCGACTAACTAAATCTCCAAAACCCATCCTAGTTGATGGAGAACTCGAGTTTGAAGTCAAAAGCATTCTGGACTCCAAGATCTCCAAATCTAAACTATTTTACCTAATTGACTGGAAAGGCTACGGCCCCCAAGAGAGATCCTGGGAACCTGCTGAATATGTCCACGCTCCTCGCCTAATCAAAAGATTTCACCGAACATTTCCTGACAAGCCAAAACCCCCGGAGAAGCCCGGTTTGGGAGGGGCCTTGAGGGGAGGTACTGTCATGATCTCTGCTTCCAAAAGGTCAGGGTTTTCCCAACTCCCTTGGAAGCAGATCCATAACCCAGGTTCCGAGGGCCAACCAGTCCCAATTGGGACCTTTTGGACCCAGTCCTGGCGCCAGTGGCACCAGGCTCATATATGTGCCCAGTCCCAGCGCTGGAAGCGCCGGGCTCATGATGCTTGGGTGGACTTACCTGCAGCAGACCATGCTGCTTACTTGCCTGCCAGCTGAGTCTCTGATCCTCTTCTGTTTGGAACTACTTTTCCTGTTGGGTGGGGCAGGAGCCACTCCCTAGATTCAGAACACTGGAACTCTTCTGAAAAGCAGGAACTCTTTTCTTACCTAGGCGTGGCTGTGGAAGGAGACACCCAAGCACTACAGGAGGCTATTTAAACCACACCCGGTGGATGAATCTTGCTTTGCGTTATTCTGCATCCTCTGTAGCAGAACGCTCATCGTGTCTTCTGCATCGGATCCTGGGCCTAAGGAAAAAGGCTTACCATCCTGAATCCAGTCTTCAGCAACACCTATAAAGACAAGAAAGAACAGGTTAGCATTCCGGCATCTGAAAGACAAAGGCTTACCTACTCTTCGTGCGCTCCGGAGGTCTTCACACTGCATTCCGGCATCTGAAAGACAAAAGCTTACCGACTCTTCGCACGCTCCGGAGGCCTTCGGCGCTGCATCCTGCATCTGAAAGACAAAACAAGGTGCGTTTTAAGACATTGGGGAACTTTGATACTCACGTGCCATTACTCCTTTCCACATCAACCCCAGTGGGTATTCCGGCACCCTGCAGCCGCTCCGAACTCGTACCTGCAAAATAAAAGACAGTTAGAGCGCATCGTGAAGCAGGCAACAAGCGCTTACTTACGTGCTTCCAAGCGCTTCTATTCATCATACGGACTCCATCTTCAACTCACTTCAGCCCGTCATCCGCCATCGCCGGAACCTGCAAAACAAGAGACATCATTGCTAAAGACTTTAAAGACAATAGAATTACTCGAAACTTACCGTTCGTGCAGTAAACAACGGACAGCAGTCCTCTGAAGTCAAGAGGCCTGCGCTACCGATCCAGTGAAGAAACTGGTTACAGCACCCTGCCCCGAGGCAGATGGAGAGCTCGACATTCACTTACCTAAGACATCTTACTCTTGAAGTCAGGCATACAGTGCACAGAGGTCCAGCCCAAAGAGCCAACCGGGTGCTACACATCACCTTTGAAGATACGGTAGTCGCCCAGTCAAGACCGGCGCCTCTGCGAGAATCAGGTGAGCGTTACAACAGGTCCGCGGGGCCCCAGGTGTGCTGGCCTGGTGGTGCAGCCTGTGTCTCAGTTGCGGGCCTTGTTGCTGTTACTGTGATGGGGGGGGCGGTTTCAGCTTTGGTGGCAGCCACAGTCCCGCCTTGGTAGTGTCAGCCCCCTCGAGGAGAGGCTCTTATTGCTGGGCCGGTTCTGTTCTGATGCTTTATTGGGGCACCTGTGGGACCGTCGCCGGGCTCAGGTCGTTGCGGTCATGGCTGGTTGGTGGGGGCCTCCGACCCTCTGGATTCGCCGGGCAGCTGGTGGTCGGGGGGGCGGGGGAGGAGGGTGCCGCTTGCAGGGGGGAGCGCGGAGTCGCCCAGAGATGGTGAGGCCGAGATGGGCTCGGGCCGAGGGACCCTCCACTGGGGTTAGTTCTGCTCCTTTTTAGATGCCGCTGCTCGCCGAGTGCATGCCGTGGTCCCCGGAGCTTCAATGGGGCCTCTGAGGCACTGAGAGCGGGCGCGCCTGCCGTGAATGATGAGGGTTGCCTGAGATTATGGTGATCGGTGGGGAAGGAAGGAACCGCTTGCAGGGGGGAGCCCGGGGTCGCTCTGTCCTCTTAGGTACGGAGATTCTGGTGGGCCCACTCGGCTCGGGGGAACTGGTCTTTGGGAAGCGGGCCTGTGGCAGGGGCTCCTAGCACACCCCCCGCCAGGGCCAGGGGGTCCTCTTCCGTTGGTGTGGCCAGGATGGGCTCAGGCCGAGGGACCCTCCGCTGGTGTTAGCTCTGCTCCTTTTTGGACGCCGCAGCTCGCCGGGTGCACGCCGTGGTCCCTGAAGCTTCGATGGGCCTCTGGGGCACAGAGAGGCAGCGTGCCTGCAGTTAATGATGAGGGTTGCCTGGGCGCCGGCGGGCAGCCGGTGCTGCGGTCAGTTTTTTCTGCCCTGGAGGCTGGTGCGAGTTGTCCGGCTCCCGGGCTGCGCTGTGCTGGGCCTCTGCCTCTCCTGGGTTACAGGCGGTTGGCTGAGGCTTCAGTCAGTGTTTTCCAGCCCTCGGGGGCCGGGGGAGGCCCTCCAGCCGCCGGGATGCCTGGGTGCCTGCTTCCTCGGATCGTGGCAGGATCCTGCCCTAAGCGGTTGGCGAGCTGAGGTTGGCCGCCATTTTGCTGGAGGGACCGATTTGTTTCCCGCGTCGTGGAGGTCCTCTTCAAACTATGGGTTTCGCATCATTAGGAGCCACGAAATTTGGACAAGTTGTGCCAGCAGACTTCGGCAGTCGATCCCTCTGCTTGGTTGCTCGCTGAACTTGCTATCACTGGGGCATTGTTGATGGCTGCATGGCCGCGGCCGGGAGCTCTCACAGAGCCTGTCCGTCTACCATGGCTCCAAGCCACGCCCCCCATGGTGTTTCATTTTATAATGCTGTGTATGGTGTTTCATTTTATAAGGCCGTGTTTGGTGTTTTTAACTCTGTTGGTTTCTTCATATTCGTTCTCTATTTTGGCTCTTACTTACCCTGTTCTTATTCACTTGCTTTACTACGCTACAGATGTTAAGATTGTTTTAATTGTTTAAAATTAAAATAGTGCTCTGTAGTTAGAGCACCCTAAACATGAGTGTTTAAATAACAGTAGTGCATGTTTAGTCTGATACTTGCCTGTGGTTTTTAATTGCTAAGAGTTTGTCCAAGACCTAATGTATTTAGTGCATTCTGTCCCACTTATATTGAGTGCTCTGTGCTTGCTTAACTGGACCCTTCACCACTCTCGCACTCTCCTAAGTCAAATAGTTTAGCGAGACATTGTCTTTCCATGTTCACCAGAATGGGGTGACCCCTCGGACTCTCTCCAGAGGGCTGGTTCTAAACAGGACATTTTCCATTCTCGTCAATCTTAATTCCAAGAATGATATGGGTATTTTATTTTTCAACACAGTATAGATAAAATAAGTCAAATCCCTTCTGGAATGTCTCCAAGCTCTGTATCCAGTAATGACTAGATGGGTTTCGGGGTAATAAAGCCGTCAGGAGAGCAGGATCCTTGCTTCACTAACACAGCAGTCTTGCACTCTGGACTTTAAAAGCATTGCTCGAACTCCTAAGGTCCTGGACCATTTTTCGAAGGCACAACACTGCTTCTCAGATACTGTCTTGCCTGGAGTCTATCTGCCGATCCATCATTTGTGGGACTCGAACCTGATTGCCTGCTGCTTATTGAATCTGAAGAGGGGCCTGCCTGGAACCTGGGTTCTGAAGAGGGTACTGCCTGGAACCTGTGTTTGAGCCTGCCTGACCCTATGTGGAGTCACCAAAACAACTCGCTGTGCCGGAAGTGCACTGGGATTCTTCAAACATTGTGATAGTAGATGCAGTCAGCCTCCACAATCTGTCCTTGTCCAGCTGGTGGGTCACTTTATGTGTTAATCTTGCAAAAGTCTGCATCCACAGCTAGCCGAACCTAAACCCGACACAGTAAATGACTACTCACTTGTTACCCCTGGACCTCCTGCAACCGGATCAAAGGCTGAACTAGTTGCTCACTGTAGTCCCTACTTAATTGTATACCATTAATGAACCGCCCTCCGCGGCACCCCCCAACTCCCCAACCACTGTTTCCCTAGGTATTTAACGGGTGTAAAGTCAAATCACTACAGCTGTTTTCGGACTAGGCAGTGAAGTTTTGGTCTAGGATTCTTAAACCAGTTCTTCTCATTGAAGCTGTTTCACAGCTTTTGGTGACAACAACTGTTTAGCTGTCGGAGGGACAGTCAAAGGAACCCGGAATGTAATCAAAGGTGACTCCAACAGGGAGGTCTGTCTACTGCATCACCGACCGACAGGCATGTCTGGCCCGTCAGCAGGGAATTCAGGCCACTGTATTTGTCAGCGAGCAGAAATCTGTCAACAGGGAGGGCATTATCTACTTCCAGTTTAGGAAGATCAAGGCACACCTTGATTGCAGGCTTCTCTGAATGTGGCCCCATTCTCCAGGGTGTATGGATGGATGAGCAGTCAAGACTACTATCAAAAGGGGAGCATATGAAAGCAAAGGTACAGGGTAGCATACAATAGCGAACAGAGGGATTGTCCACACAGTAGATTTACAAAAATGAACTCTTTATGTAGCTTTCTCATAAATGGTTAGGCAGTGCATTGTAGGTGAGTAGCCTTTCAGGATATTAGAGGTGAGTAGCCTTTCACGATAAAGCATTTAGGAGCAATTATTTTGACAGAAATTTCCAAAAGTGAAGTACATTAAAGTTGGGTTTGCAATGTCTTTAGGGCAGGACTTTAGAACTTGCCAACATTCCAATGTTAACTAGATTAATCCAGAAAAAAAGCCAGCGGTTATGGTGTATAGGAGCTGTAAAACAGGCAGTCAGCAAAGGTTACAGTTGCCCTTTAATTACACCTAGTACTTTCTTATGGGTGCAGTGTTAGTCTATGTGACTAAGCCTGCTGGCAAGCCTTTGGTTATGAAGAAAAGGAGCAATCAAAGTCGCAGTCCAGTGGAATGGCAGGATCCAACAGTACTTCACTATCGGATTCAAGGAGTAGAGCCTTAGTCGTCCTTATCTTTCTTCCAGCTGCTTCAGGACGAGTTCTGGTGTTTACGAAGTTGCAGATACCCCTATTCATGTACAACTCTGGCACAGTGGTTGCATGGTGGTTGGCAGAAACTTTTATTTATATGCATAAAGAAAAGAAAATCCTGTCTTGCCCGAACTCTAAAAGGGGTTTCCCTGCCTCAACAAAAACGAAGGAATCTGCTAGAATGTCCAAGAACTAAGAGTCCAGTGTCCTGAGTCCAAAACCTATTTCCAACTCTTACACACACCTACAACTAAACTAAAAGGGGTTTGCTGTCCTCTTGGTTCAGAATGACTGCCTTCTTCTGGACAGGCACAGTTCCATGTATTGGAGAAACTGGTTTGTAGCAATGAATAAAGGTTCGCCATATTTAAGTAGAAAAGTACTTTATACGGGCCCGCACACAGCCAGCGCCAGCCACCGCCAATCCCTCAACCACCAATTGTCTACTCACCCCACCCGTCACACAGGACGTCCCCGCACCCAACGTTCTATCCCGGTGTTCCATGGTGCGCGGCACCGATGTGTCTTGCGCCATGGAAAATGAGATTGCAACACATCTCCCTCTTGACAGAGAATTACAGAACAACAAAAATACAAACACGGAAAAACTTCATCATGGAATACATAGTTTTTGAACTTGACAGGGCAGTCAGCATTTCTCCTAAGATGGTCTCTAGAATCACATCTAAAGTTGACTGGACCATCCGCTACTATATTCTCACTCCGCTGGCCAAATGCCCATATGTACATTTGATTACTGCACTCTGTTTCATCTGAACCAAAAACGACTTTGTCCACTTGGTTCCCCTGTCTTCCCCCACTATCTGGGCAACACTTCTCCCATCACAAGTAACCTCACCATTAATAACCTCACTTTCCATCACTCCATTCTTCCTGTCCAACCTCAAAATTCTTTTTGTTCCACCATCCTCTTTTACCCAATTTGATTGCATTGCGGCTCGTATCTGCTACAACTTCAGTGACTCTCCTTAGGTTACCGTAAAAAGGTTTTCTTACCTGAACAACATACCTGAACAACATCCCCCACCACAATATCATTCTGCTCGACACCCATCCGGCTATCAAAATCAACCTTGTTCTTGTACTGGGTTTCAACACCCTACGGTGTACTCTATATATATCGACAGAAAACCCGCCATCATTCAACAACCGACCTACCCAAACCAGCACTAACTTTGACCTGGGCTTCCTACCGCTCAATTATTTGACAGGTGAAACTCCAGACACAACATGTAACATATGGCTGATTGCACCGGTACCCGGTTGGCTATTGCCCATTGAATGCATCCTTTCACTGTCCTGTTAATCCTTTCCACCAAACCATTAGCCTGGCAGTGGCTAAGTGCAGTACGTCAACTTTTGATCCCCATTTCCCTTAAAAATATTTGCATTTCCTTAAAAGTGAACTGTATTCTGTTATCAGTCACCAACACATCAGGTGTTCCTTCTCTACCAAAAAGCTGACGGAAATAATCGAGCACATTAGTGGTGTTGGGCACAGACATGAATTTCACTTCACAGCATCTGGAATGATAATCGACCACTATAAACGCATAGCGTTCGTCCGGAGATACCATGCACATGGGACCTATGAAATCCACAGCCAACTACATCCATGGTACCCTTGGCTAATCCACAATTTGCAATGGCACTCTGACACTAAAATCCTTTATCAGCAGTGGAGTAAACACCACATCTGCTAACCAATCAATGAAACTCCTTATCCATTCTAGGCTACCAATAACACTTTCGTAGACACCTTTTTTTTTAAATGAGTAGCTCCCATGTGCCCTTCATGAGCCGTCCTTAAACTACCGCATACATTCCCATGCGTTACCATCCTGTGATCAGGAATCTGCACAGCATCCTCCACAGACAATCTTGGACCTTTGCATATGCCTGCATTTCTTTGTCAAGAACCCACTCTCTTGGCCAACCATTTACCACATTATGCACCACATGTGCCAACACTTCATCCCATAACATGCTCTCCACTCCTCACGTGCTATCACATTTTGTCCATAACTGTCAGCATTTCCATATCTTGCTCTACAGCTCCTTTGCTCTCAACATTCACTAATGGAATCCGTGACAGGAAGTCTGCTCTTACATTTCTGTAACCTGGCACAAATTCAATATTTTACCTATGCTCATGCAACTTTGATGCCAGACAAGCTAATCTTGGACTTGTTTTTCCTGTTCCTCCTGCATTCAAGACCCTCAACAATGGTTTATGATCAGACTTCAATGTAAAAACTGTACCCTAAACATAGGATTAAAAATGTTGACCAGCCTACACGCATGCTAGGCTTCCCTGTTCTATAACGGAATACTGTTGTTTGGCCTTCCGGAAAGTATGCAACGCAAATTTCACAGTACTCTCCTTCCCCGCCACAACCTGTCCCAACACAGCCCCCAACCACATGAGCTTGCATCCACAGTGATTATGCAGGGACACCCTTTGTGAAATATGCTCAAAATGGGCGCAACATTTAAGCATTTTTCTTATCATTGAAAAACACTTCTCTCTCTTCTGTCCATTCAAAATGTGCACCCTGGCATAAGAGTTCTCTCAACGGTTCCACCACAAGTGGCGTACCCAGGTACGAATTGTGAATAAAATTCACTCAAATCCATAAAAGACAACAACATTTCTTTAGCACTAGGTCTTTATCCATTCCAATGTACCTGAGAGGACATCCTCAAAAGGACAGAAGGTAGTGACTGCAGCGCTGTGCACAAGAGAAAATGGGACCCCAGTTGAGAAACAATAACCCATACCTAATCCAACTCATAGAATAGAGTCACACAAACAGTGGGAACATGTTGACCGTGCAGACAGATGGCAAGGGAAGAGACCTGAAAATGTGGTTCTAAACCTATCACCGGCAGAGGCCCCACTTGTGGGGATAATAGTGGGGGTCGATCCACTATATAAGGAATCTGATGAAACCACAACTGGACCGATGAATAAAGTTGACCGATGGATAAATACACGCATTCATGGGCCAAAAATCAACCCTTGTTCTATAAAAGTGGCTAATAGGGTTGGGTGGGTCGGGGGACAAAATAAATCCATTGATGGTGATTGTATTATAGTTTCCTTTGACACTTCACGAGTGGCCTCATATGTATTAGGCTCTAACCTGCCGTATATTCTAAGAAGCTCCTCATACTGAATGGTACCCTTATCATATTTCTATCCTGACCCAACCCTAACGTCAAAGCCAAGGGAAGATTTGCTCAGTGAATACATAAATTGGAAGGTGTTGGGTAATAACAACGAAGGGCCAACCACAAAGAGGTGGGTTGTTAAAGATCAAGCAGCACAAAATAATATTGTATTATCTAGTCGATTTGATTCTCTATCGACAATAGAAGAATTAGATTGACCACTAATAAATACTGCTGTAATGGGAGAACCCGAAATACGAGTTGTCTCAGCAAATACTCATGATACTGAGACGGAACTAATAGGATGTCCTATACAAAACTTTACTATTGACCACCAACCGAAAGGCAGGAATAGAAATGATTGTGCTAAAACAATGTTGATACTGTCATTGAATATTGCGGGCTCTAGAGGAAAACTATCTGACAATGTCTTAAAGAGTTATTGAATAGGTCTATATGATATGATATGGCATTTATAACGCGTCTATACACAAGTGTTTCAAGATGCGGCGAGGCAAGGGAGGGGGAAACAGAGGGAAGACCGAGACAGCGATCCTACTAGGCCGGGTGACATTCAGACAGCTCCAGTGCAGGGGAGGGTGGAAGGGGGGAAAAAGTGCGTCGGGAAAGGTCAGGGGCAGTGCAGTACATGGGATAACAGTAAAGTAAATAAAGACAATAAATAATAAATAAAAGTGTGGCCAGCTGGTGGCAAGTGCAGACATCAGGTGTCAAGTGCTAGAAGGGGCTATAGGGATACAGACACAGTCCCCGAGTGCAAGGGTTGCGGCAGGGGACCTGGGCCAGGGATCGGAGGGTAGGCAGGTAACCAGTGCAGTTTCAGAATCAGCCAGGAGATCAGCAGGGGAGAGGAGGAGAGAAAGCAGAAGCAAAGAGGAAGTTCTGGAGGTGCTAACGGAACCGGAAATGGTTCTCCAAGTTTCAGAGAGGCAGGGAGGCTGTTCCAGAGGGAGGCCCCAGCAGAAGAAAGAGATCTACCACCAACTCGCTGCTTGGAGAAACGACTAACCCTGAGGGATAAGATTGCTGGGCTTGAGGCCAAGGACAAGTCACGCAGTCCTGTTTTGGGTGAGTTGCAGAGGGTGGAGAGTAGGTGCAGGCAGATTTACAAAGAGGCTGTTGCAGTAGTCCAGCTTAGAGAGAACCAGAGCTTCTGGGGGAAGGAGTAGAATGGAAGAATACCTCTGAGGAGGTGCAGCTGATAGTGGGACTTCTTGGAGAGGTCAGATATAAGTAGAGAAGGAAAGTGTGGAGTCGAAGATGACCCCAAGGATTTTAGCCTCACAGGTGGGAGCAGGAAGAGGGCCAAGAGAGGCCCATCAGAGAGTGACAGGAAAGGAGGGAGCAGGGGTGCCGATGAGGAGAATCTCAGTCTTACTGGCATTAAGGCAGAGATCATTGGCGGCACACCACTCCTGGATGGCAGACAGTCAGTCAGAGATGAGAGAGACGGAGAAGAGGTGGCAGAAGTGAGCCTGAAAATGAGTTGTCATCCGCTTAAGACTGATCATTGGCGGCACACCACTCCTGGATGGCAGACAGTCAGTCAGAGATGAGAGAGACGGAGAAGAGGTGGCAGAAGTGAGCCTGAAAATGAGTTGTCATCCGCTTAAGACTGAAATGTCTTTAAGACATTGTCAGATAGTTTTCAATTACGGTGGTCGAGAAGTGCCAGGTATTGGTTGAACAGCTAGTGAGAGAGGTTAGAACCCGGAGGAACACCACAGGTAGAGGTAGAGATAGTGATAGTGGAGAGGAAGGACCCAAGTTGGACCTGGGAAGGTCGATCAGAGAGGAAGGAGGTCAGCCAAGCCAGGGCCTGATCAGTGATACCCAGGTTATCACAAAGACATTTGAGCAGGATGGCATGGTTGCAAGAGACATAAGAAGAGGAGGAACTGGTCTTTGATGGTTATGCAGTATATCAGGTAAAGGCAAAAAAAGGGGCAGAGCGGGAGGCTCCATGGAGGGATAGCAATCCTGCTTAAGGTTTCACTTGAATTTACCGAAGTATGTGTTCCACGGGAAAATACCAATCTAGGTACTTAAATTGACTCCTCTGGTGTTTATCATTAACATCTATAAAAGTCCCTCAGAAGAATGTCGCTAAACCCATATAAGCCTTAAAAGAGGTGATTAATAGCCTCAGTGAATGAACAAGCGATCAAGATGTAATGATTGTGTGTGGTGGGGATTATAACTTAAAATTGGGTAAAGGCCCGATAGATGGACTTTTTGACCAAGAAGAAGACGGGGAATTGGGTGTTCACCTGTCACAGATGGTGGATGTGTGGTGTTGGGCTGCTGTTTTGGCAGTGGATGATGGAAAAAGGTTTGAGATCCACTGATGGCAGATTTGGGGAGATATTCCTTGTGCTACCACCTTCAGAAGTACGAAAGGAAGCTCAACCTATTTTCTTGTATCTGTTAATGTGTGAAGTTAAGAACTTTCATGTAAGGGAAGAACTATACAGTGACCATTATTCTCTTGATTTAGCCATAGAATGGCCTGGTGTTAAACCAAAAGGTAATCAAATTGACCACATTGCAGAGATTGTTTGCATAGGTAATACTACCAAAAGGCTGAGATGGAACGAGTCAACAAAAGTCGTGGTGGGAACTAATATCATGAAGGACAACATGGCTCTGTTCCAGGCACTGCTAAAACCTGCCAACACCACAGTAGTAATAGTTCAATCTTTTACGCAGCTGGTTGGTAACATTAGAGATGGATTTATGGAGAGACCACTGCCTAAAGGGAAAAAGAGGGCACTAAGGAGAGATGGTTCGATAAAGATTGTTGATGGGCAAAGGCCAATTTACTGGGTCTACTTGAAAACCATGGGTCTTCTAAGAGTGAGATTGTTCGGGCTAGGGCCAATTACAAAGAGCACATTAAAAAACGTAGGCCTATTCTGGACAATCAAGAGTGGGTTAGGCTTGAGACAGCGAGTACAAATGATTCACAAAACTTCTGGAAAAAAGTTAATGGCTTTCCCATATATACAGAGCAAGTATCGGGGACGGAGTCCAGCATACAAGATCATACATGGGTAGATCACTTCATTGAAGTATACGAAGCCGAAGGAGGCGAGGATATAGTGGAGATCATCCCGTTGTTAAATCTGAGGCAAGTAGATAATGTGTATGATGAGGTCTTTGTATCGCTTGAAGAGGTGCAAAAAGCTATTCAAAGTGTAAAATGTAGACGTGCCCCTGGCAGTGATGGGATACCAGTCGAGTTTTACCAAGACAATATTGAAGTATGGGGGCCAATTCTATCAATAATGTTGAATGCAATATTAAGATAAAATCTATACCAAGGGAATGGCTAAGAGCGATTATCGTTCCCATCCATATAAAAATTGGAGAAAAAGCCCCAGTCATATCGGCTAATATCCCTCCTGAATACGGGTTTTCAAATGTTTGGGAAGTGTTTACTTGTTAAACTGGAAGAGTGGGTTTCAAATCATGAGATCCTAGCCCCGATCCGACTGTGGTTTAGTCCCAAACTAGGGACAATGGAGCAATGTTTAAATTTGCAATTGATAATTGTCCACTCCCTGAATATTAAACTGTAACCAATCTACATTGCATTTATGGGCCTGAACACTGCCTTCGATTAAGTTAATCCAAATAAATGATGGCGTGTGCTTAGGTCATATAATTGCCCAGCAGTCATCCTGGATATCCTAGAAATCTTACATTGGGGAAATGAGGTCTGTATCCGATCTGGTATGGAGGTTCATTGCACAATTTGGATCTCAATTAAGTCAGGGGTCAGACCAGGGTGTGTTGTGGCACCCCTGCTTTTTTCACTGTATATTAATGAACAATTGGGAAAGCTCTTGGAGTATAACCTAGGTTGTATAATATGTCAATTCCAGCCCTAAATGATGCCGATGATATGGTCCTTATTTTACAGACCCCAAGAGCACTGCAGATCCTAGTTAATGATTTTTTTTGTCTTCATGAGAGATTTGGACTTTAATGTTAGCACAAAACGGCTGTAATGGTATGCATGGGGGAAAAAAGATTGTGCAAATTCCTCAAAATCATGTGCGATGGGACAGTGATCCCAAGAGTAAACCGGTTTGACTACCTAGGTGTCCGCTTTAATGAGAACTTTACTGGGAATGAATACATCTTGAAACAAGTTCCTATTATGAAACAATATGTAGGTGGCATTCACAGATTCATGAGACGGCATAAGCAACAACCACTTTGCATTATAAAGAAGATCTATAATGCCTGTACTCTAGGGGCGTTTAAATATGGTGCAGCGTTTGGGGGTATGGGAAGAATGGCATGCTGCATCATTTTATAACATCGATTTTCGGTCTACTGGTGTCAGCCCCAAGTTTTGCATCAAATCAAAAGCTAGGCCTCACCTTTCTGGGAGATGTATTGGCTTTGGAGCCAAGTATGTTATGGCTGAGGCTCTGGACCAACCCAAAGGCTGGGTTTACACAGAAAATGACAAAGGACCAACTGGAGAAAAAAGGTGCTGAAAAGATTTTGGATTACAAAACATTAAGAAAACACTGGGGCATGTAACTAACAGTGGTATGATCACCAATCCTGTAGTGCTAGAAAATAGTATGGGTCCTTATATAAAGAAGTGGGTAAATGATGCCAGAGAGACACAGGAATTGGTGAAACCAATGAACAGGCAAATTATGAGAATTTCAACAAATACAATGAAAGAGTATCTCATCTGGTCACATTTTAAGTATCAAATGGCACCCGTTACAAGAATATGCTTTGGGTGCATTGAGCTGAGTGAGGTTCTAAGCAAGAGATCTGGCTGGGATTGAAATGCCTTGTGCGTCAAGCAGAGCATGAAGATTTAGCAATTTTTTATTCTTTTGTCCAGCCTATTGCTATCTAAGGAAAACATGCCTTAAACCTCTGTAGGCAGGGGCTTGACTCAGTATAAGCCTGTCTACATTACCGTGTTAAACACGGTTTTGCCAGTTATTGCTTGGAATGTATCCCTATTCATTATGGTGATCACGAGAAAGGGGAAAAACAGAAGGGCATGGAATCATAGAAAAAATGGATTTCTAGTAGAAGAGTCTAAGTTACAAGCACTATGGATTTTTAGAATTGTATTCTCTTTTAGAGAATTTCTACAAGTGCCAAATCATAATATGCACGTGTTTTTATTGATGTGCTTTTACTATGAATGTGATTTTATAAATTAATAGTTGCCCTTTGCTTTTTAATGGATGGAAGTTTTTTTGGACAAACAGTTTTTCTTTTCGTAAAATGCATCTTTTATGGATTTTTTTTGATAATCCGAAAATAAAGAAATATTGATTGACTAGATCTTGGTGCCCGATTGATGGTTGCCTCCAATCCCTGCCTTGATTTCACATCGTCCGCCGATATCACATGACCCAAGTACTCCACTGAGGCCTTTAGAAACGCACATTTGTCCTTTTGTAATGGGGTCCCTCTCTCATGCAATCTCAACACCTCTGCCAGCATCCTATTGTGTTCAACCTCGTTTTGCCCATAAAACAGTGTCATGATGAAAACGCCACCACGCCATCCAAACCTCTGAACATTCCATGCATGACATGTTGGAAAACCGAAGAAGCGGTCGGTTTAAACTGATTTGCTCCGAGCGTGGCCAGTAGCCCACGAGATGGCTGCTTGACTTGGGCTCTCCTCACACCTGCTGTTTTTATTCCAACATAATGGCAGTTCGGGGTCCATTCATTATTTCTAGTCTCGTTAACTTTATGCAGTTAGTGTTGCCGACATGAACATGTGCTTTTTGCTCATGTCTACATACATTTTAGTAGCCTGCTGTTGAAAAAGAAGTGCTGCTCTTCAGTGTGCCACTCTTGCTGCTGTTGCGGGAAGAAACAACTGAGTTAACAGGCATGTGCTGTCTAACAGCCGGCTTCTGTTCTCTGTCTAGCCTCGCAGCCATAAGTCACTTTTATGGATTTCTCCTGTTTGTCATAAAATGACCGGACACCTGACCCCTTTGCCGTCCGGTCCTCGTAAAAACCTGACTAAGAAATATTCTCCTAATCGAACTCTGCGCTTTCTCCAGGGCGGAGTATGTTCCAACAAACTGGTTCATTTATTTTGGGAATGCGTCACCAAAAAGCATTCCTTTAGCGCCTTCGCCTGCCTCGTATGAAGTGAGATCGCTTAGCTTGCTATCTATCTTCAAAAGTACCTCCCATCTTCTCTCGGATGAGAGCGCGCAGTTTGCGTTCCCAAGCAAGCAAACTGCGCGTTGTGCCCAGTTTGCTAGGGCTCAGGGGTCTACCAGGGTGCTGGTGTCTATGGCTCTTTCCGCCAAATCCATAATTTTAGCGAGAGGTCCAAGAGCTTGTCTTGACACCCTCTCCATGCTCTGTCCACCCCTTTTCTCACATCTTTAGATGATTTTGTAACAAAAGTCACCATCTTCGGGTCGAGGTCTGGTGTTTTTGGGACTTTCCCTGGGAGCTCTGGCCTGGGGCAATCTGCTCTCATCTTGGATCTCACCTCTCTATCAAGAGGTTTTCTGATGTTTTGCGCGATGTACTGCGCTACTCTGGGGGAAGGCACCCATTCTGTAGACCTTGGATGTCTTATGGCTTCTGGGTCAAACATATCCGCCAAATTCTCATCTTCTGTGGGATGCTCTAGTGCTTCTGGCTGAGGCGACTCCTCTTCCTGGCCACTCTTCGTCTGGAGTGTACCCCGCATCCTCTCCATC
Organism: Ambystoma mexicanum; assembly: GCF_040938575.1. Classification (NCBI taxonomy): domain Eukaryota; kingdom Metazoa; phylum Chordata; class Amphibia; order Caudata; family Ambystomatidae; genus Ambystoma; species Ambystoma mexicanum. The sequence continues at coordinate 1,266,809,045 of NC_090928.1, read as the reverse complement.
CCCTGTATTATACACCCCTGGGGCAGGGGGTCGAGAGCCTGGCACTGCCATCCTACTTAAAAAGGCCTCTTTGAACCTTGCCACTGGTTCGGCTGGCTCTTGGGGGTCTCAAGTCTACCCCTTCAGGGTGGCTCAGGGGCATCAGAGTGCTTACTCTTCTGAGCCTTTTTACTGTCCTGGTTATCAACCTCTGAGTCGGGGTGTCTGGCTGAGGTTCCCTCGTCTGAGCTAAGCGCCCTCTTCTTCCTGTGCTCTTCCTGCTTTGCTTTCTGCTGGTTAAGCAAAGCTTCTAGGCTGTCTAGCCTCTGTGATAAAGGCAACACTCTCTCTGCTACATCCTGTGATAATGAGTCCCCCAGGACTCTCTTAAAACTAAGGGAGAGATCCTGGTCCTCTCCTACAGGCTCTTCTGGCCATTCCTCTGAGCTCCACTCTGGTGTAGTGGACCTAGACACTCTGGGCTCTTTAAATTGTGCGATTTTGATTCTGGAACTTCAGCTTTCTTTAATTGTATGACAGTAGACAGATTAAAATATAGGTCACGGTCTGAAATAGCTTTCCTTTTTTTAAATTGTTTTAAATCTTTATTTTTTTAATTAAGAGTAAATCATGTGTGCTGCTCCATGGTATACACTCCTTGCTCTGTGAGGAAAACCGTTTAAACGTGCAGTGGCTGCTGGGGCGCTTGTTCCCCGCTCGCGCCGGCTGGGTTTTAAAGCCCGCAGAGCGGTCGGAACGGAAAGCTTGAGGAGGCGGAGCCGGCTGCCTCACAAGTGCATTCACTCGCGGCTCCGGCTCCTCTCCTGACTTCCTACCTACGCACGCGAGCGAGTCGCGAGGGTGAAAGAGAGCTAATCTACGTTCTCATGTAGGTACGCTATTAATATAACAACGAAAATAGACTGCTTACACTTCCGTACGCGGCCCTCATGTTCATCTACTACCATTGCACACGCATATCAGCTATGCTCTCTATATACTTCCAAAAACACTTAATGAGAAACCAATTAATCCGCCACTTAATCTGTGGGACAGCAACAAAGAAAGAGGAGTGGGACTAAAGAGATGACACAGTTATACATAGGGTCAGAGCCTGATTGGAGGAAAAGGGGATAGCCAAGACTACATAAACCGAGGAGCATGGGCATTTGTAGTTTCAAGAGACTTTTATTTTATTTCAATACTTTACTACCCCTGTTTTGTCTTTTGAACCCCAGATCACCTGGGGAAAAGTAAAAAATGTGTTATCAAAGTTCGAAAGAAAGTAAAAAGTGTTTTAAGTTGAATTGCTGTGGGTACAGTAATAAAGAAGAAAAGCATAATGCTCGTCTCCTGTCTCGCCATAGAATTGCTCAACAAGTCAACTCTTTATCACATGTGTGATCTAAAAGATTGACTGAATAACACTGGATCCGTCTACAAACTGTGAGATATTCTTGTCTGTGTGATGAACCTGACTCCGAATTAATCTTTTGACATTACAGCTGTGCCCTATCTCATAATGGTTGTTTGGGAGATATTTTACTACTAACTACCATCCCAAGGTGTTGATGTATATATTTTTTATTTGGGAAAGCACACAATATTTCCATATATGGTATTTGCATTCTGTAATCATACCATATGGTGAATACCAAGCATTTTCCGGTAACTTTAACAGGACCTAGTCTTGCTTTTACTAATCTGGTATTGGCATGCTCTTTAACTGGCCTTACTTCTGATGAAGCTTTTGTTTTACTTTTTGAGCAGTGTTTTTCCTGTTCCCAGTAATTTATGTACAACACCCAGGTTGTGCCTTTATTGGTTCTCTTTTAACTACTGCATTGCTAGTACTTCGAGTGACAGAGACTTATATTTTGGCTGCATCCTGTTGACCGCCAGTGGGCGCGTGTCTATGACCACAAACTTATTTTTTGTGCTTTTCTACTTCATTTCTCACCTCTGGTCCAAATATGGATACACCTGGACCTTCCCAGCTGGTACTGAACTTAGATAAAATGCTTATGGAGCTCACCAATATACGTACATCCATCAAGGCTCTTGATAAGCATTCACTTGCTTTAAAAGAAGACTTTCAAACATTTAAAAATTAAATCAAGGGATTATCCTGCAGACATGAAGTGGAGCTGCGCGTTTCTTCGGCAGAAGACAGGCTTGTGGGCATGGAACAAATGCAATTGAGATTACACCAGCTAGAGGGTAGCTATATAGATCGCAACAGGAGGAATAATATTCAAATTTATGATATTCGAGAGAAAGAGGAAGGTGACGACCCAATTTAATTCTTAGGTCTGGATTCCTAAAATCCTTGGTATATCTTTTTACCTGCCTCTTGAGTTGCAGAGGGCTCATCGAATCGAGCCATGATTTAAATCATCAAGCAAGGCCCCAAGACCTTTCATTGCATGCCTGCTGTGACACCAACAAGTTAGACAGATCCTATCTCAAGCTAAAAAAAACTCCCTCAATGTTTTTTGCTCATAATAAAATCTACTTTGCTCCTGATTTTTCCAGAGGGACACAAGCGAAGAGGAAACAGTTTCTAGACATCCTTCCGTTGCTTAAAAAATGGGCAAGAGATATGGTTTATTAGAACCTGCTGAAATAATTATTATTCCGAAAGGAATTTTTGGATCCTGACTCTCTGCTCATTTATACATGAACTTGACGCTAACCATATTTATTTATTTTATTTATTTTTGCATTTGTAAAGCGCACTGCAGCCCACGGGCATAGAGGCGCTGTCAAGGATACTTAAGAAGGCTTGCTTGAGGGTTATAATAAGCGGCCCAAGAAGTATATAACGTATGCTTTTGTTGGTACATTTAAAGAGAAACAATATTATACATTGTTAGGTGTGAAACATTCAGTGATGGAGCATATGTCAGGAATCGTACAGGAGGAGGCCCTCTAGACAAAGAGCTTAGTTTTTAAGACCTTGCGGAAGGCAGCATGGGATTAGATTGATCTGATATTTACAATCTTCTGTCTTTGTCATCTGTGGATTTGGAATCCACAAATCCTCAATTGTCTCAGTATTCTCAAAGAAAAGGCAAATCTAATAAACATTATTCCTTTTGTGGTCACTTTGATGGCCCTTCCTCTTTGAAAACAAACCAATATTAGACAAATCCAGAGGCCGATCGAGGGACAAATCTCGCTCGCCAATTAAATGTTCTGAAACTCAGCATAATCATCTAGCTGAATGAAATATCTTTTACTGCCCTACACTCTTAAATGCTGTTCGAGTATTAGGTATGTATATTTTATAATGACAGATCTCAATGTTATCTACCCGGATCTGCCCGTTTACTGTTATGGTAATTTCTTCCTTTTAGTGGGGGTGGGACCCCAATAGATTGGTGCCTCGTTTGTTTGGCTTCGCAGTTTTGGGTTTCGATTCATTCATGTGTATCTGTTTTATTCATTTGTCACTTATGTTTCCTTTTATGTTTGTCTTACCCTTCGCTTCCGTAGTCTGTACTATGTTTTGATAATCATTTTTTTAATGGAACTTCTTGGAATCGAAGATGAATGAGGCACATGTCACAATTCATATTCCTTGCAGTGCATTTCCTTGCTTGTATTGCTGCTTTTTGTTAATCAAATATGTTTTACTATCTCTATATTTGTTAATATGCATCTGATAATATGTACATGGAATGTGAAGGGTATAAACCATCCCATCAAAAGGCAGAAAATCATTACTCACTTAGCCAAGTTAAAGACAGATGTTGCTTGCATTAAAGAGACACATTTGAATACTATTCAGGAAAATAATAAGTTAGCTAAACAGTGGGTTGGTCATGCTTGTTCCTCCCCGGCCACTAGTAATAAAGGAGGTGTGGCTATACTTAACACTAAAAAAATGAAATGCCAAGTCTTAAATGAAGCAAAAGATATGGGTGGCAGATTGAGTATGATTTATCTACTGGTTAATAATATCCCTGTGACTATTTTGAATCTCTACGGTCCAACCAACTTGGACTCACATTTTTGGTTATCACTCAATTCTAGACTGCTCTCTTATAACTACGATAGATTAATATGCTGTGGTGATTTTAATCAAATTAAGGACATTGCTTTACACCGCCGATCCAAATCCAGATTTGTCAATTCTAAAACTCGCACATGTTCCATACAATTTACTCACAATGCTAATTTACAAGATTCATGGCGTTTGGTTAACCCCAACCTGATGGATTTTACTTTCTACTCCCACCCCCACAACTCCTTTTCTATATTGGATTATATTTTTCCTAACCCGATGCTCACCATTTTAACTTCTTGTATTGGTTCCTTTACTATTTCATACCATGCTCCACTTTAGCATGGTTCGCTTGTCTTAACAAACCCTGCTGATGGAGATTTAACTCTTTACTCCTTAAAGATGAAAAATGTATAGGAGAAATTACTTGTTTAACCTCTGAGTTCTTTCAATTCAATCGTTATGTAAATACTTCTATCACTAACAATTGGGATGCCTAAAAAGCATCTCTTAAGGGTTTCATTATTAGCTTTGTAGCCCAAAAAAAAAAAGAATGTGGACAAATGCACAGAAAATGCATTGGAAGAAATGTTCTTACTTAACTAATCAGACTGATTCTATATTCAGAGGATTAACCGACAAACACATTCAATATAATAAATTATGAACAGAAAAAGCATGCAAATACCATCCTTTGTTTAAAATGTAAATATTATGGAGGCTCTAATAAAGCTGGTAAGATGCTAGCCTCTTATCTAAAACATGAGACAATAAATCTATAACACATATTAATTTAGAAAATGGATCAATCTTAACTAACCCCATAAAAATATCTGAAGCATTTCTAAGTTTTTATACAAATCTTTGATGCACAGTCCTCAATTAACTTTGATAACATTGACAATAAAGATTTTCCAGAATAACTTTTAAGAATGTCTTAATCCTATTAAAGCCCCGGAGGCTCACATTATGCTTCTCTCTTTCTTTAAATCAGGGAAAGGCTCAACAGCAAGTATTGTATGCACCTAAACTGAGTGATATTGCATATACATGAACAGGTGTGCAGAAAAAAAATTCCGTGAAACATTAAACATGTGAGGAAAGAAACCTCCAGTCCATAACAAAGGTCACTGAAGAAAAAGGAACTCAGTTTCCCAGAGGTCTTAGCCCAAGTTCAGAACAGGTCACAGCACATGGGACAGTCCCTCCAAATAGGAACCAACAGTGCATCCCTTCCTCTTTCTTTGCTGCTCAAAGCAAGAGATGAGTACAAATTTCATTTGATTACGCTATTTGTAATTCTGTTATCAAACATGCTTGAACTTTAATATTACTGCTTTTACACTGTCAAAAGTGCTACCAGGCACTCGTCTGCTCCGTTGCATTCTGTTCTCTTTACACGGAATAATATACGGCGGCCGCGTCCCGTTGTCTCCTTTGTTGAGCCTTTTTCGTCTCTGACGCCAGCTGTTCTCCAGCTAGCGTCGGAGAACGTTGCTTCTCCAGCATTGGATCTTTCATGGATTCACATGCTGTGAATATTCCCTGTCGTCAGACTGGGAACCTCGGTCATTTTTAACTTTGCGTTTTCCTTTGGAAAACTTTGATACTTCAGTGTGCTATCAACGTCCTTTTTGGGTGCTTTACCTCCACCAATAGGATGTAGGGTATAAATAGCCCGCCCCCGCGGCTTCCCTTCAGATTTCTACTGTCTCCAAAGTGTTGGGATTACCTCGTGTTCGTTGTAATTTCTACACGTGTGGTGCGGTTGGTGAAAATGTCTTCAGGAAAATCATTGTTCCGGCCCTGTGCGACCTGCGGGCTGCAGAAAGTGTATGAGGGGGATGGGCATATGGACTGCCTTTATTGCCTCTACCCTCATCATTTGGCCGAATCCTGTGAGATCTGTAAGGGGTTCTCTCAAAAGACGCTAAAAGACTGCAATCGACGGTTGGTGTGCTGGCTGAACGAAGGTACTTATCCTTCCTCGGAGATGGGCTTAGTGCGTAGCTTGGCATCGGAGAGACCGGCCCACGTGGCAGATCATCGTTGGTCAGTATCAGCGGAGCCTCCAGCTAAAAAGTCCTGACCTGTGCCAGTGGTCGGTGAGAGTGGTCGCCCCTCGTCAGGTAAACACCTGTCCAAAGGAAAGGTGAACACCTGTCTAAAGGAAAGTCTTCGGCCAAACATGGTCGCTTGGACCAGTCACGAGGATCTGGAAGTAGGCCTGAGAAGGAATCTCAGGGGGAAGGCCAAGAAAGATTCTTCCATGAGACGCTTCTCTTCAGGGGACCATCACAAGTCCTCCTCCAGTAGAGAGTCATCAAAGCATCAGTCCAGTGGGACCAAGCAGGCGGGGTCGCCTGAACTATCTGCTCCTCAAGCTGCAGTTCCTACTACGTCGACGGGAGTCCCGTCGTCGACAAGTCTGTTCAACTGCGACACGTCGTCCACTGTGATGTCTACAGCTCTGGTAGGAGAAAAAGACCCGATGATGTCGTCGTCGAGCAACCTGTTACCGATGAAGGATGTGTGTGCCAGGCTTCAGCATTTGACTCTCGTCTACCAGACACGATTCTGCAGCAAGACACTGCATCGGAAGCGGAGGACGATCCAGTGGCAGATCCGTCGGCCCTTTGCTTGCCGTTTGTTGGTCCGGCGACATCGGTGGGGGGTGGGGGGTGGAGGCTGGTCCACCCAGTTACTCTTTAATGAACCCGCAGGTGATGCTATCGCTTCAGGTGCTGTCCACGTTACAATCTCTGTTGGGCCAACTGGACTCCAGATTACCTCCACTGAACGTGGCTCCGGCGGGCCCTAGCGTCGACGCGGCAGGTGTTCCTCCACGGCCTCTGAATTCAGCTGAATTGCCTTCACCCCTACAAGTGCCAGAAGATCGGCCACAATCCCACCCTGAGGAGGGTGAGCTACCGGATTCCGAATCTGACAGTGGGCCTAGAGAGACTATGTCTGCTGGCTCGTCACCGTCGAGAGACCCGGTGTGGGATTCGGACGTTGAATTGGAACCACTTTGTAGTCCGACACAGCCTCCCCCCTCCCTATGATGTGGGGGCGTTTCATGCAATGATGGCTAAAGCATGTACAGAGTTTGGGTTGGCTCCTGAAGGAGAGCGGAAGGAGTGCTTCCTGTTTGACCACATGGGTAAGAGACGGAAGGCGGTGTTCTCCGTACCAATCCTCGACCACGTGTGGCATGAAGGCCTACGTACGATGCAACACCCCTTCTCGGAACCAGCTATCAAAGGAAGGCTGGAGAAGAAATTTAAGGCCCCGGAATCTGCACCGAAGTGCTTGGTTTCACAGCCAACTCCTGAGTCGGTGGTTTCAGCGGCGGCTAGCCGAAAAGCCAGGAGTCAGCACAAATGTACCACCCCTCCTGATAATGAGGCCAGGAAACAAGATGCCTTTGGTAAGAAGGTTTTGACTGTGGGAGCGACGACGGTGAAGGCGGCCAATTCTCTAGCGATCATGGCTCGCTACGATCGTGAGATGTGGCATCGGTTGGCTCCTCTGCAAGAACACCTACCGGAGGAACAACGAAAGGCGGCAATGATGTTGGTCCGCGAACTAGAGGTGGTGTACAATCCTAGTATAAACATTGTGGTGGACCTGGCGGAATCTGGTTTTAAACAGATCAATAACGGCGTGGTTCTGCGTCGATAGGCGTGGTTTAAGTGCACAGACTTTCGGCCAGAGGTGCACTACTAAGTGCTGGATATGCCATGCGAGGGGGAGCAGTTGTTTGGGGAGAATATCAATAAGGGTATGAAAGAGGACTATGAGACTGCCAAGTCGTTAAGAGCCTTGCAGAGTGGGTGCTCGTTTCGTCCCTTCCGTCCCTTTTGTGGGACTTGGGGAAATACCCGATTTGCTTTCCCCAGAGACCGAGGCTACGGGCGACCAGGCTACTCCTCTCAGGGATGTAGGAGGTCGGCACAGTCAATGCAGAAGAGTAGAGACTTTCAGGCGTCCAGGAGAAGGGGTCAAGTCTCTCCTCCAGAGGGAGGCAGGCTAAACCACAGCAATGACCATCAAAGGAGAAGCCGGCTGGGGGGCGCTACATGTGGATGAGTGGTGCAAGATCACGACAGACTGTTAGGTGTTGGACACGGTGCGCTTGGGACACTCCCTGGAGTTCAGGTGTTCCCCTACCCCCATTGCTCTGGTGTATACTGTTCAGCCCCACCATCCCATTCTTCAACGAGAGATGTTGCTTATGCTGCAGAAAGGAGCTATAGAATTGGTTCCGGTAGCCGAGAGAGGCCGGGGGGGGGTCTTCTCCCGGTACTTTGTGGTAAAGAAACCCAATGGCAAATGACGGCCCATACTTCGAGCGTTGAACAAGACTCTGCAACGCCTGAAGTTCAAGATGCTCACACTTCAGGAGGTCTTGCAGTCTGTGCAGCCGGGCGAGTATCTGGCTTCGTTGGATCTGCAGGACGTATATTTTCATATCCCTATGCGTCGGCGACACCGAAAATACCTGCATTTTGTCCTGGGAGAAGATCACTACCAGTTTCAAGTACTTCAGTTTGGTTTAAAGTCTTCCCCCAGGACTTTACAAAATGTCTGGCGCAGGTGGTGGCCTGGCTCCGAAGAGAAGGTCCTCATGTGTACCCATACCTGGATGGCTGGCTGGTTTGTGGATTGTCGTAGGGGGAGGTGCAGGAAAGTCTTGGCGCTACCTACAGCTGTTGCAACGACTAGGCTTTGCCGTGAACTTTGAGAAGTCCTCTCTGTCTTACTCCAAGGACATGGTTTTTCTGGGGGCACAGTTTCAAACTCAGCTGGCTCTTGTGAGGCCATCAGAAGAAAGGGTTTGGAAGCTCAAACAGAAAGCAGCAGAGTGGAAGATTGGTACAAGGGTGTCAGTCCGAACATACATGTCGCTGCTAGGAGCCATGGCGTCTTGCATCCCGCTGGTAAGAAACTGTCGGCTCTTAATGAAGCCGGTACAGGAATTCCTAGCCGACCGATGGACACAAGAGTCGGGGACTGTGGTCCGACAAGGTAGTGATCAACGGCGAGCTGGTGGAAGTGCTTCGATGGTGACAGTGCTCAGACAACTTGGTTCATGGCATGCTTTTGCTGGAACCGGAATTTCACTTCACAATAGTGACGGATGCTTCTCAGACAGGATGGGGAGCACATCTCGGACTCGCAGGTCCAGGTCCCATGGTCTCAGGTGGAATCACGTTTTCACATCAATGTGCTAGAAATAAGAGCAGTGCATTGGGCCCTAAAATCATACCTGCCGCGCATACGCAGGACGGTGGTGAGGGTGTTGACGGACAATACCACCACAATGTTTTATCTCGGGAAACAGGGGGGCAAGCATTCCAGAGTGCTGTTGTAGGAAGTACAGGTCCTCTGGCATTGGGCTATATTACACGACATCAACATCGTGGCCTTTCATCTACCAGGAGTGTTGAATGTGCAAGCGGATGCTCTCAGCAGAGAGGTGAGTCAACTACACGAGTGGCAGATGATGAAGAAGCAGCAGGTGTCCATGCTCTTCCGAAGGTGGGAACGTCCTTCAGTGGACCTCTTTGCGACGAGGGACAACAAGCAGTGCAAGGAGTTTGCCAGCAGGTGGCCTCATCCCGAGTCTCTGGGGGATGCATTCTCGTTCCCGTGGACCGACAGGTTTGCTTATGCTTTTCCTCAGTTTCCACTAATTCGACGGACAATCCAGCGGATTCGGAGATACCCATGTCGTGTGATTCTGGTGACCCCATTCTTGGCCAGACAACCATGGTTCTTGGATCTCCTTCATCTGTCGGTGGTGGAGCCGATTCGGTTGGCGGTGACGCCAGACCTGTTGTCTCAAGGCAAGGGCGCAGTCTGGCACCACGATCAGGGCTCTCGCGGCCTGATGGCCTGGCTCCTGACTTTGGACTCCTAGACCTTTCTAGTGACTGTCGGCGTATTCTAGGAGCATCAAGAGCTCCTTCCACAAATGCCTCTTATGCAAGCAAATGGAGTGGACCCTTTGAACATTTCGCCGGAGCAGGTTTTGCCATATCTGTTCCTGTTAGCAAAAAAGGGCATCGCAATCTCCTCTATAAAGGTACACTTGGTAGCAATCTCTAGATTCACTCGGAAACGGCATGCAACGCCTCTGTTTAGTGATCGTCTTATCAAGCATTTCTTAAAGGGACTGTTTCCAATTTTTGCACGAGTCAAGAAGTTCCCTCCAGAATGGAGCCTTAATGTGGTTCTGTCGGGTGTGATGAAGCCTCCATTTGAGCCAATGTCGTCAACTTCTTTGCAATTTGTGTCTTGGAAGGTGGCCTTTCTGGTGGCCATTACTACGGGCAGAAGAATATCGGAGTTGCAAGCTTTAGTGGTGGATCCTCCATATTGGAGGTTCTTCAAGGATAAGGTGGTGTTGGCTACTAATCTGCACTTTACCCCTAAGGTACCAAAGACTTTTCATAAACTCTCTTAGAAGGGATTGTGTCCTCCGACGTATTCCTTATCTTGATAGATTCCTTCCAGCTTGCTGGCCTCGGAAATGTTTTCAGTATAGGGCGCTGCGCGTCGACGTCCCTCGAGCTGGTGTCCCTCGACAGCCTCCGTCTTGGCGCCGACATCATCGTGCGTTTAAATAGACTCAAGCAGCGGCCGTTACTCAGTTCTGTATTTCTGCGCTTTGTGGGCCTCGGAATCGTGTTGCTCAGTTCTTTCTTCAAGAAGATTCAACTTATTCTTCGAAGATATCTTTATTCGATGGCTTCCTCATCCGAACTTTGACCCCACGGTCTGGCTTCAAAAAGTGTTGTGATTGTGGGAAGAAAATGTCATTGACGGATCCTCACAGGATCTGTTTGTGGTGCCTGGGATCGGAGCATCACTGTTCGGAATGCGAAGGCTGTATGTTCATGACGGCGAAAGCCTTGAAGGAGCGTAAGGGGAAGCTTGAAAGAGGTAAGACTCTTAAAACTTCTAGCATTCGTCTCCTCGCCGTCACAGGAAACATTCCCGTTCAAGGTCTCGAAGCGGTTCCCATCAGTCTTCGAGATCGAAACACTCTAAGAAGAGGCGTTGTAGATCTCCCTCTTCTGTTTCCCCGGAAAGGGTCACCTGCCCCACGAAACACAGCTCTCCAGCTAAGTGGGAGGAATTCCGTAAGAAAATGTTTAGCGTCTTCGAGAAAGCGGCCTCGACCCCCTCAGAGATGGCTAAAGGTGATACCCTGGGTGAAAGACCTGAAAAATCAAAACGCTGCGAGTCGTTGCACCCGGCGAAAGAAACTACCCGAGACCGTCATGAACCCTTGAGTAAAGGCAGTAAATCTGTGTCATCGACGCCGTTGTCGAAGGTTTCTTCGACTCATAAATCTGCGTCATCAACGCCTTCGTCGAAGGGTCCGTCGACGCATAAATCGGTTGCCTTGACACCGTCTTCGACGCCTATGTCGACGCCGATAAAAGACAGACCTACAGCTATCACTACATCTCAGACAGTAGAGGCGTCGGACCTCGAGGATGCCGTCGACAACCTCGACGACTCGGAGTAGGATTCCGATCCTCTCGAGTACTTCGAGGCCTCTTCTAACTTTTTCGACACCCTTTTCGGGTTTGTCGAAGCCTTTGACTTCCACGTCGACAACTTCAACGTTTTCTGAACCGGTGACAACCAATTTGGCCCCCTCTGCTTTAGAAATGGGTTTTAAACCATACCCTAGGTCCGATTACTTTAGAGCTTTGTCCTATATATATATATATGAGGAAGGGGAGGATTCCGACCATGAGACCTTTTGGTTTACAAAGGACCACAACACCTATACTAGAGGAATTTATCTCTGAAGAGAACAGGTTAAAATATCTTCAAGACTCTTTACATGAAGCAAGTGGTTTAGATACTTCTCCAGAAGTAGAGTTTTCTAAACCAGACCCTGGGGAGCATGCTGAGAGCCCTTATAGGGTTCTGATGGCTAGAATAATCGAATTCATGGGGTGGTCTACACCTACACCTTCTTTCAGCAGGATGACCTTACTGACATTTTAGTTAAAGGTCCAAAGGAAGATCCTGTTGTTCCTTTTCATACTGCTCTGCAAAGAAAGATCTCTGCTAATTGGGAAACCCCTGAAGTTATCCCTGCAGTTAACAAGAAACTATCTGCCAAATACAGGTTATCTGCTACAGATCCTGAATACTTGAGCAAACATTCAACTCCAGAGAGTTTGGTTGTACAAGCTGCAACTTCATCAAATAGTAGATCTGCATACCCTACTATTCCACAGGACAGGGACGATAAAAGGTTTGATGCTATGTCCAAAAAAGTCTTTTCGGCATGTAGCATGGCGCTTAAATCTATTAACGCCACTTGCACGATTGCAAGATTCAGCCATACATTTTGGGAGTGTGCTTCATCTGCGGCTGACTGTCTCCCGGAAGGAGAGGAAAGGGAAGCATTTTTAAACCTCATCAAAGATGGTCCCTTCAAACTGGAATTGATTCTGCTGACAGTATCAGCAGGGCCATGGCGGCAAGTACCACAATCTGCAGGTTTGCCTGGTTGCGGAAATCTGGTTTTGCTCCAGATGTACAAGCCAGACTTTTGAACATGCCCTTTGACGGCACTTCTTTATTTGGTAAGAAGGCTGATGACAGCCTGGAGAGGTTACAAACATCCAAGGCAGCAGCAAAATCTCTTGGGGCTGCAATCCGACAGACTCTGAATCGCCCATCAGGAACCTCCTGGAGGGGTAGGTCATTTCGCTTTTACTCCGCATTCGGAAAAGGCAGAGGACAGCCAGCTCAAAGGGGCCAGAAACGATTCACCCGTGGTGACAGGGAAAAGGTACAAAAACTGCAGCAGCAGGTGCCGCTTTACCCTCGGCATCTGCGTCAGCTGCTTCTAAACCCCTCTGAGGTCTCCCCTCACAAGAGACCAGTAGGGGGCAGGTTAACTCCACATCTGGTAGAATTGCAGATGCTTGGGCATTGGAAACAGTTGCCCAAGGTTACTGCCGGCCCTTCCTACACACCCCTCAGAGTCATCCACCGGGGAACAACTCTTTGAAGTTTCCAGACCTGCTCCTTATGCAGGAGATTGTAGACCTGGTAGAGAAAGGTGCCATAGAACGGGTACCTGTAGCGGAGAGGAACAAGGGTTGGTATTCTTCCTACTTCCTAGTACCAAAGATGGACGGAGGACTGAGACCCATCTTGGACTTGAGGGAATTGAACAAATTCCTCAGGAAAGACAAGTTCAAGATGGTAACCCTTTCCCAGATCCTCCAGGCCCTCCAGCTTCAGGACTGGTTGGTATCTCTGGACCTTCAGGATGCTTATTTCCATGTGCCAATCCATCTCAAACACAGGAAATACCTGAGGTTCACAATTGGCAACTCTCACTATCAATTTCGAGTTCTGCCATTTGGGCTGACCTCCGCCCCGTGGGTCTTCACCAAGCTAATGTCATTAGTGGCTGCAAGTCTAAGGAGGGAAGAGATCCACGTCTACCCCTACCTAGATGATTGGTTGATCAGAGCAGTATCTTCAGAACAAGCTCAGATCCAGCTAGATTATGTCTGCCACTTCCTTCACAAGCTGGGCTTCTCCCTCAACTTAAAGAAGTCTCAGATTATACCATCACAGAGACTCCAGTTCATTGGAGCAGTCCTGGACACTTCCCTGGGGAAAGCCTCGCCACCAGAGGTGAGGGCTCAAGATATTCTACAGATGTTCACCAAGTTTCAAAATGCCGAACGTCTACCAGCCTTCGACTTTTTGAGGTTGCTAGGCCTCATGGCATCCTGCATCTTCCTAGTGCCAGAGGCTCGCCTAAGAATGAGATCCCTCCTGTGGGCACTAAGAACCCAATGGTCGCAATTCTCAGGAAGAATGTCAGATCTCCTTCAAGTCCCGGACAGAGTGGCTCGAGACCTTCAGTGGTGGGCCTGTCGGGAGAACATCTTGAAAGGAGAACACTTTTGGCAACCATGGCCGGAGATAACAGTGGGGAGCCCATGCCAATGACTTGACCATCAGTGGTCGTTGGTCTCCATCGGAGTCCAGACTACACATCAACCTGTTGGAACTGAGAGAAATCAGATTAGCGCTGAAGGCTTTTCTGCCATCTGTACAGGGGAAGAATGTCCTAATAATGATGGTCAACACAATGGCCATGCATTACCTCAACAAAAGAGGAGGCGTAGGATCACTGCCACTGTGCAGAGAGGCGATGCAGCTCTGGTTTTGGGCAATTCAAGAAGGAATCTCTCTATCAGCAGTTCACTTAGCCGGTGAGAAGAACTTGACAGCGGACGTTCTGAGCAGGCAGAGCACAGTCTCCCACATGTGGGAGCTAGCTCAGGAAGCCCTTCAAGAGATCTTCGCCCTTTGGGGAACCCCTCAAGTGGATCTGTTGGCCACCAGTATCAACAGGAAGTGCGATCAGTTTTGTTCAAGGGAATTTCCCCCGAGAGGAGCTCTAGGGGACACGTTCGTAGTAGACTGGGAGTTTCCACTTCTACACGCATTTCCTCCAGTCCCTGTCATTCCTCAGATGATCAGGAGGTTCAGAAGATTCCTGAAGACTATGATCCTAATTGCCCCGTATTGGGCCAGGAGAACGTGGTACCCGGACCTTCTGGACATGTCCATCTGCCCTCCGATTCGTCTTCCGCAAAGGGAGTATCTTCTCTCGCAGAAGGTAGGTCAGGTTCTCCATCCAGACATCAGAACCCTCAACCTTCACGCTTGGTTTCTGAAAGGTTGAGATACAAGGATTGGGACCTCCCTGATGACGTCATGGAAGTGTTGCTTTCAGCTAGAAGGCCAGCAACAAACACTTTATACCGCTGCCGTTGGAACAGATTTTGCAGCTGGTGTAGAGAAAAGAATATCTAACCCTTTTCATGCAGTACACCAATGGCGTTCTCTTTTTTGCTCTATTTGGCGAATTCAGGTCTTCAAGTTGGTACAATCAAGGGTTACCTCTCAGCGCTGTCAATCTTTAAGCACACTGCGGAGGAGCCATCACATTTCAAATTACCCCTAGTAATCCAATTTCTGAAAGGGTTAACTAATGTCTATCCCCCAAAGCCGTTTCAAGTTCCCTTGTGGGTCTTAAATCTAGCCTTAAATTTTCTGATGGGTACTCCTTTTGAGCCACTCCATTCTTGTTCATTAAGATTTCTCACCCTTAAAACAGTCTTCCTAGTGGCTCTAACATCTGCTAGAAGAGTGAGCGAATTACAAGCTCCATCTTGCAAACCTCCTCATACAATTTTTCACAAAGACAAAGTTGTTTTACAAGTGAAGCCTAATTTCCTCCCAAAGGTGGTCTCTTGAGTTCCACATCATTCAGAAAATAACCTTACCTTCATTCTATCCTCCTCCCCATCCAGGTAAAGAGGAAGAGAGGCTACATAGGCTGGATCCAAGGCGTGCCTTGAGTTTTTATAGCAACAGACTTGCTAGAATAAGGCAAGCAGACCAACTGTTTGTAGGTTATGCAGGTCACAAATTAGGATTGCCAATCACAAAACAGACCATTTCAAGGTGGATTATTTTAGCCATTCTATAATGCTACAATTGGCAGGGAAAGGGCCCCCTCAACACCTTAGGGCTCATTCAACCAGGGGTATTGGAGTCTCTTTGGCACTCCAAAGAGGGGTACCGATTCGGGACATATGTGCGGCTGCCACATGGTAGTCCGCACATACCTTTACAAAATTCTATAGTCTGGATTCCTCCTCTAGCCAGGAGACAAGATTTGGCAAAGCTGTGTTACATTCTGTTCATTCTTAAAGGGGAATATTCCAATTTTACTCCACCTCCTCTTTAACACCACTGCTGTGGGAGTCTATCAAGATAAGGAATACTTACAATCCCTTTGAATAACAAGTTACTTCTTACCTTGTAACGTTCTTTCGATGGGATGTTCCTCTGACGTATTCATTTCGCCCCTCCCATCCATCCCCGCAGTAAAACGTCCCTTGTCGTTGTAGCTTACGCTCCTTCAAGGTCAATTACCAATTCATGCACAGCTAATTTCAAGCTTCAAAACGGAACTGAGCAATGGCCGCTACGCGAGTCTATTTATGCGCACGATGACGTCTGTGCCGAGACGGAGGCTGTCGAGGGACACCAGCCCGAGGGACATCGACACGCAGTGCCCTCTACTGAAAAAAATTCCGAGGCCTGCAAGCTGGAATGTAATCTATCAAGATAAGGAATACGTCGGAGGAACATCCCATCAAAAGAACGTTACAAGGTAAGAAGTAACTTGTTCTTTCACTTACCTTCTACACTGCATTTTTCATGCTGCCGGGAAAATGAAATGATCACCTTTTAAATTCTGTCTGTCGTGTAACAGAAAATTACCATGGAAGGACACTCGAGTGTGTTACCACTGCCTTCCCCATGACCACCCAGAAAGGCATTGTGCAAACCTTTTAAGCTTAAGACGCTCAACGAGCGGCGCACCAAACAGTGGGAGACCCACGCTATGGTGCCCGAGTCTGACATCCCCACCGTTGCCATCAAATCAGATCCAGAAGGCCCCGGCAGCAACGGCTCCAATTCAGATGCCAAAGACATTTTAGAGGAGCCTACCGGCTTCCACGTGCCGGTCCCCACCCCCGAAAGCAGGCCCAGCACGCTGGTATGGGGAAGCTTCTGGACACAAAGACACACACATCCACCACAAACATCTCATGCACATAAACCCTGGCCGACCTTCGACAGTTGCATCGAAAGACAGCCACACATTAGTGGGAAGCAACTCAAAGCCTACTGACTCCATGCGCCACAAGCACACTGCGCTTCTGCAAGAAAAGTAAACTGGTGCCGATAGCGGTGCTACCTAACCCTTCGATGGAACATGTTTCGCGATCGTCGAAATCTAAAAAGAAATCCTTCGGAGAAAGGGGAAATGCATAGATGCGTCTCAAGAACACCCCAGGGACCCGCCAGCTGCCCCACAAGAGGTCCCTAGATATTCCAATGCCACCTCCCCCTTGTCTCAATTCTTACAGAAAAAAGGCAAAGGGAAGATCCAGAAGCCCCTATTGCAGGTACTTGGACTAGAGAATGTTTTGAATATACAATGGATAAAGTTTCATCCTTTGTTTCATTTATAGACAAATACCCAATTAAACAAAATACCCTAGATTTAAAAATGAGGGAACCTTAATCTAAATCTCCTAGGCTTCATACCTCTCCAACACATACTATAATTGATGTTACTAAGCAACCACAACTGAACATATTACAAGACTCTCAAGATCTTCTGTACTGTTAAGACCAGGGTGATGATGACCCTAATGAGCCTACCCGCTGTGACCCAGACGTTTCCATTTTACAGACTCCTGATGTTGCACCTGAACCAGGTCACACTTCTCCCATTGACGATCAACTCTTATGCATCGTTAAATATCACTTTAAAATCCAAAATTGAGGACACTGATTTTGTAGACTACATGTAATCAAATGAAAAGAAAGCAGTCAGTCATATTGACTATATTGCAGTCAAATAAAAGAGAATTGCCCCATCATTAGTTATACCTTCTCTTACAGGGGGAGTGAATCCAAGGGTTGAGAAAGTCTTCAAGCCTGTACCGTTGGATGCCCACTACATTAGAGTCCATATAAAGCAAGATTCTCTTGTCACCTCAGCAAGAAAAAGAGCAGGCGTACCATTGTCCAATGCTGAGGCACTGCCAGACAAGGAGTGCCACAGATTATACGCACTTGGTAAGAGTAACTACTTCTGGTGCTTACTCTACTTGTATAGCTAAGAACCCTACACCACTTGCCAGCTACAATAGTGCTCAGTGGGATCTTGATTCAGTCCCTGAGCCAGTTAAGTTTCAGTTACTTAAAATGTACTAATGAAGGGAAGCAGGTGGCGCAGAATATTCTCAAAAATACCTTCCGCTCAGCAGAGACCTCTGACAGAATCATAGCTGAGGGCACCTGGTGGATAAGTAATTCAGGATTTAAGCCGGAAACTCAGGCAACGCTAATAAACATACCCATAGGAAAGGCTGTAGATGACTCTTTGGAGACAGGAAAAAAAAACAGGAAACATTGAGCTTCAATACCCGGCGTTCATTTCTTGAGCCAAGGGTTCACAAGAGCCTCAGTCTGGTTTTGTGTCCCCTTTCATCCTTGTGGTATACTCCTCAAGGACAGGCTTCCTCTTTTTTAACCAGCCAACAAAGGGGTTTTAAAAGAGGTAAAGGTTGGGGCAGAATTGCAGCCTCTAGAGGCTCTGCTGCCCACCCTCCAATAAATGTTCAGGTCCCCTTCCAGGCTTCCCTGTTAGGGGGGGTGTCACAACCCTTTGTCCACGCATGGGAGGGCATAACATCAGACCGGTGGGTGTTAAAAACAGCGGGCAAGGCATATTCAATAGAATTCCCGGTAAGACATCGCCACCAACCCACCAAGATGAAGGAGAATGTCTCAAGATCATCACCTTATTTTACAAGAAGAGATACAAACACTACTACATAAGGGAGTGATGGAGCTGGTTCCACTTCTAGAGGTGAACAAAGGTATTGATTCAATATACTTCCTATATACTAGCCACAAACATACAGAATTACTATGCAGCAGGAAGTAATCCATCTTCTAAAACAAGAGGATTACATAGCAATATTTGATATGAAAGATGCATACTTTCTTATTTCAATGGTGCCAACTCACAGTAAATACCTAATGTTCAAAGTGGGAAAATCACACTACCAATTCAAGGGGTTAACCTTCGGCATAGCCTTGGCGCCAAGTGTGTTTTATCTAAGTACTTGTGGTAGCATCGCACCTACACCGCCAGTCCGTTCCATGAAACTGTGAGGAGTTAGGAATGCGATGCGGACACAGGGGCACATGGTTTTGGCCATAAACCTTTATTAAAACAAAAAGGGATTCAAAATTGCCTCAGTCACTACTCTGAGATATTTTCATACCTAAAACAAAACTAAGGGTATGTCCAATGATAAGATGTCCAAAGCAAAATGTTCTGTGTCCAAAGTACTATTCTGGACCTCACATTCTAAAAATCAACTCTAATTTGGAAAGGGAAATGTATTTGACCTTGTAGTGTACAAATGTTCTAAACAAGAAATCAGTGAATCCAACCTAAAAGTTCCAGAAGGATAAAGTTCACAGTTCCAGTGGATGGCTCCCTTCCCCTGGATTTCTCTTCGCTCTTCTTTATACTTTTAAGAATATCAGTTCCCTGAGTTTCTTTTGATCAACAACACAACTGTTATGCAAAGCGACATGGCTGTTGGTCGGAATCTTGGTAGGGTACCTGGTGTACTCTTGCCATGTTTCTTCTCCTCTTTAAGATATTTCAACACAGTCTTTGGCTATTCCTTTTGTATCCTTATCAGGACTTGTGATGTACTTTACACACAGTCCAACTTAATCTTGCCTAGCATGGCAGGGATTTTCTCGTATGAAATCACATGCGCTTGAATCTGTCTAGTATACTCTCCTGCCAGGGATCTTCTCATATGAATATTCTTGCACTTGAATCTGCCTAGTACACTTTCCTGCCATGACTTTCTCATAAGTACACTTTTTCTCACTGGTTTTGCCACCCCTCTGCTCTGTGGCTTCTGTGCCCCTCGCGTCTCCTGCCCGCCTGCTCTGTCTGTGTTTCCCAGCATTTGAGAGGCATGTAGGCTGCTTTTCGCTACCTGCGAACGCTCGGAAGCCTTTCTTTCTCTCTTGGCATTCTTGCAGCGTACCATCTCCTGCAGTCTGCCCTCCTCGGCCTCTTCTGCGAACCGGTTGGCTCCACGGACCTCACACCAGCCCAACGGTCCCTCTGTCAACACAGAGAGGACAAGACATCTCCAGCCTGCGTCTTTCTTGTCAGCTAGTTCCAACGGTTTATAGCTCCCTGCATCAAGTATGTGCTTGTAACAACTAGAGCGCAGATGGCGTTCGTGGCCTCCATTGATCTTCATTACTCAGCTCAGCTTCCTTGTTAAGGTACTTCTGTATTCAGGGGAAGGAAAGTCTGTTCTTGAGGACTTGCATTCAGAGTATGGAGAAGCATTCTCAGTAGTCTTGAAAGGTGGATGAGGGGAGTTATTACAAAATGCCATTGAGGCATGGGGATCGGATGGGGTAGCCTCAAAAGAAAAAGGGATACCATGTCTTGTCCGATGTCATGTTACTCCCCCTCAGAGTTGCCTCCCCCTATGTGATCCTTCATCATTTAGCTGTCTCCAGGGTCAGAATCAGGTAGTGGATGCCATCCCATAGCCACGTGGAGAGAGGTCACCGCTGGGAAATGTGAGTGGTCAGAAATGTGTGGCAGACAACTTTGTAAAGAGTTCTCAGCTTTAGCTATTTCATTAAATAAAAAGGTTGGATCAACTCCTTACTATGCCTACCCTGATGGGGATTTCCCTGCCTGAAATAAACTAAAGGAACACTCTAACGAAAGGATATCTGTCCTTCACACTTGTACTTTAAATAAAACAATAAGGACATACATCCCAGTTCAGTTCAATAAGTATATATAACATACAACCAAATTCACAATATGGCCACTGTCTCTTCTCATATCCTGGGTGAATTCCCCTTCCCTTCATCAAGCAAGGTTTTGCTCCACAGTTCAAAAGAAATCCGGAAATCCTTGTTTGCTACAAAGTTCACACAGTTATTGAGGATTCAAATTACATAACATTTCGGTTGTATCCACAATATACCAGAAGAAATATGTTCCAACTCCTCCGAGTAAGAACAGGGTTTATGTTTGTCGTCTTCAAGTAAACAACTGTCTTTATCAGGATGTATTTGCCACAACTTTGATTTCAACAACCAAATAGTGACAGGGATATGGTATCCCTCTGCTTATGACTTTACTTGGGCAATGTGTATTTGTCAATTGGTGTTCTGTACTTCACAACATATGAATAGCAAGTATTACAATTCTCGGGATTCCCCGATGTTCCCCCTCTTGCCTTAATGTTTATGGTATTGTTGAGTTCTTAAACACTCTTGGCTTGGGTATTGCTGTTATGCTTTTGATTTTATCAAAGCTTCCCCAAGTGGTTTCTGGGCCTTCCACCAACTCACATGCTTGCTTGCATATTTATTCTGCTCCAACCAATGTACCTGTCATTGCCTTTGAACAATTCGGTATTCAGAATTGTAAATGGGACTTCTTACACTCGCATGCAAGCGAATCTGCCTGCTGAGAACCCGCGGACAGCATTGGAGCGCTCTGAGTCACTTACTTGCACACTGTGAACTCACTGGTTAAGTCGCTCACTCCCGCTCCGCTTGGTGTTTGCAGGTCTTCTCGTGGTGTGGATTCCTGCGGTCAGGCGAACAGCCTCTTCTCGCCCTCCTCCGCTCCAGCCACTTCTACTTGGAGCTTGTGCTGCTCCAGGGAGGTTCAGGTACAACCCAGCCACCTGGAACCTCTGGTGAGGGCACACTTCCCTAGCTGCTTCTGCTTCCTGCTGTGCTATCTCTGCAACAGGGATAATTTTACGCAAAGACCCTCTCACGACCCAGCACCTTTTCTTATTTGTAGCTTCCCCTTCAGCTGCATACACGGCCAGCACTGCTTTCTCCTCATCTGCTGCTCTAACATCTGCTCCTTAGGGGGCCTTTTAAGCCCCCCAGTCTCCCTCAGGTCTAGGCCATATTTACTAATTCGCTTACTCCTCCTACAGCAGTGTTCCTCTGCATCCCTCTTCCTCGTCCAATTGAGTTAAGGGGTGTTAGGGAGAATTATCTGTTTAGGCTGAATTTCCTAACCTAGTGAGTCCCCCAGCAGCTTTGCTGGATTTTTAGGGTTTATTTTTTTACTCCTGCCGAGAGTGAGACTCTTTTACCCTCACTCTTGGACATGATTTGAGTGTGTTTCTTTGATTCTAGATGTGTTTAATGGGCTATGGGGTCTTTTACTCCATAGGGCTTCATGTGTTTTTGTGATGTGTGTTACACAGCACCCTCAGTGCAGTAACACAGGGGTGTCATAGTGACTCCCCAGTATAGACTCCATACCCTGGGACTGACTACTGTCTCCCAGGGTCTGTAAAGTCACAATTGACTTTACAAGTCTTAAATTCTGAACAGAACCAGTACAAACCATCATATTGTGGACGTACTGGCTGGGGAAATTCGATTGCCCCGGGGTCTGTTAGTCGAGGGGGCACGTCTCCGTCCCCCCTGATCGAGTTTTGGCTCGTGGCAATGGATACTACTTTTTATATTCAACCGTGAATATTTCTCTATGGGATTTTCCCATTGTTCGAGGCTACTATCTTTATTCATTTAATTACAATAGCCTTGAACATACCGCCGGTTTATTTAATTAATATTAATTCTCCGGTTGGTATTTTTTGCCAAAAACTCGGTTCTAAAATGGCGTTTGTGTTCTCTTCTTTGACTCCAACCCAAGTCGAGCCCTTTGTTCCACTTTTTGGCGGGCTTCTCCACAGAAGCCCTCCAAAGTGGTGCCACTCTGTCTGGGGTACTTAGGAGGGGTGGAGGGGGATTTAGGCACCCTGGACTGAGTTGCCTAGTCAACTCAAGTCGCACTCCGTCCTGATTGGCCCAAGTGGTGAGCCGGCCGGCTCACCACTTAGCATGTTTGAGTGACAGATAGGCTGAGTGAATGGGGGTTTTCTGCATAAAAGCAGGGCTTTGGGGACTGGAACTTGAGAAGTCGCCACAGGACCTAAAGAATCCGACGAGGGAGAAGCTGAGCTGACCTGCCACGACGACACCACCGGTGGAGCCCTGCTGGACCGTCTCACCACTTTTCCCAACGACAGAGGAGATCTCCCGCCGGAGAGTCTTCTTCCTTTGATTGGTGGGGATAACCAGTTTCACCGTCTTTTCGCCTTCCCGACCTATCTCGTGGCCGCCTTGCCTGTGCCAAGCACCCCAGCAACCGGGATACCACGTTTTACCACGACCGTGAATTAAAGGGTAATACCTTTAACCGGAAAACTCCGCGGCTGATTTCTTCCCTGGCAGTGCAACGACCTTCATCTTTCCTCAAGATCTTCTCTTCCCCTGGACGACGACGAGACTTGCACCCGCTGCCAGGAACAACTGCCACTGCTGGAGGATCCTTCCCACTTAAGGTACCGTGTCACGCCCGGCTTCCCTTGCCACCGACTGTACGGGGTAGATTTAGCCCCCGACTTTCAAACCTGGGTTAGCCTGGGACACCCTGGCTAAACTTTTCTGAGCCTCTCTAAACCCTTTTCGAACTCTCTGCAAGACTTTCTAAGCCTAGTGTAACTGTGTGATCTTGGGCGCATTTGTGCTCTGCTCTCTCTAAGAGTGGGCCCAGCCTATGGACTTTGGCTCACAAGTGACTTTTGCTCTTCTGCCTTGCTTATAGTGTTCCTAAATCTTAGAGTGGTGTATCTCTCCATATTCTGTCTTTTTCCCTCCCTTCTTCATGAACTTGTTGGAGTGCCATCTATAGTTAAGCACTCACCTCTGTATGAAAATAAGTGGTGTTAACTAGGACTTATCTGATAAGGAACAAGGGTTGTATATATTATAATGGTAACTGTGTTTAGAGTGTTTTACAATAAGAGTGCTGGAGTGTTTCAAACAGTGTGTTTTTAAATAAATAATTATATACTTTGATACCAAAGCTCTGGTCAGTGTTTGCTTGTATTGCTGTATCTGAGTGCCTATTGTGTATACTTTGCATACTGCCTAACTCTTCTTGAGGGAAGTCTGACTGCTCAGCCACAGCTACCAGGTAAATCTGGGTGGTACAGACTGCTACCAAGTGGGTTTACTGCTAACACCTGTAGTCCTAAATCTTTTGCAGTGTTCCCAAAGGGAACTGCACAGGTTTCTGCCTAACAGGGGGTGGGCTTCAAGATGCTCCACTCCTAGAGGTGAACAAAGCCAGATTTCCGAGAACGCTCGCACGCAACGAACTCGCCGACCCGGCTAACGATCGGCTATCCAGCCCCCCTGGCGCCCTTATCTGGGAGGACCAGCCTACAGCATCTTGAAGCCCACCCCCTAACTCAATTGGCCTTGAAAAAGACTTAGTAGCTGTGTAGTGATTTACCATGATTTACCATGTCAAAAATTGTCATTCATTTCTACAATGATGTTTTCTTTGGTGCTAATTAACCAAAAATAAACAACCAAATTAATGACTAAAACCTGACTGGACCATATAATTGATTAATTCGCTCAACAGCGACCATTGGACCATCATACCCTACCAGCACCCAACTGATCCAGAGTTTGTCATCCCCACACCCGTTTAACATGTTGTCACAGAATCAGGGGACAACACTCTTTCCAAGCCCTCAAACACTGCACTTGGAAGCTTGGCTCATGAGGTTATAGAATTTGGTCATTTAAATCTAGACCAGACATGTATGGACATCTTAAAGGAAGCGCGCAAACCTAACACAAGGCACTGCTATTTCAACAAATGGAAACCATATCAACTATTCATTTTCTCATATAGTACACTATTTACTATATATTTTAGACTCCGATTAGTCTTTAATTCACTGTGAGTGCACCTAGCAGCACTTCAGCTTACACCACTTCAGTTTACACTACTTCCCAGACTAAAATATTGTGGTGGAAAGTTCTCGTAGTTAAAGCCTTCATGGAAGTATAATCAAAAGATTATACTTGCAAATTTTAATGGGACTTGAATGTTGTTCTTACGAAGCTCAAGGGGGGCCCCCTTTAAGCCTAGCCAGTCTTAAACATCATACTTATAAGACTGATTTTCTGGTCGCCATCACAGCTGTAAGGAGGGTGAGTGGAACTACAAGCTCTCTCAGTTCAGGATCCATTTGTAATAGTTCACAAGTACATAGTAGTATTACGTGCACATCCACGTTTTTCTCCTAAATTTATTTAAAAGTTCCATGTTAACCAGTTGTTAGGCAGAATCCTGTGCAGTGGCCTTAGGGACCACTACACACGATTAAGACTACAGGTGGCAATACAAGTTTTACCTTTGGTACAAGCCTGTACTACTATGTCAGAGTGGTAGCAGTGGCGGAGCAGCCAGGCTTATCTCAAGAGTATATGAGCAGTAGCAGATATTACCCAAAGGGACCACAATTACTGTGACTCAAGCACACACTGACTCAAGGTTTCAGGTAGAAAAATATAAGTACATTTATTTTTAAACCATTTGTTACAAACACAACACTTTATTAAACTTAAATAAAAACCACACGTTAAATATACTACAACTAATAAATTCACTTTGTACAGGAAGTCTCAAGGTAAGTACCCTGTGTTTGAATGAACCGGTGTTACGAGCAGAACATGTTACCGCGAATACGATTGCGATCACTTTTTGACAGTTTGGTCTACTAAATAAGCGCGTATCCGTGACATGAAATCCTACCGGGGCAAAACACACCTAGCACCTGAGATACCCAGAGGGAGTTGGAGGCAAAAATCACAGGCAATATTTTGGTTAGGCAGGCAGAATCAAGAAACACTCAGACAGGAGTTCAAAAGTCAAAGGGCCGGAGCCAGGGTCGAACGACACCGGGGCCTGTTGCCGAAGATCACACAGTCAGACAGTTCACGATTCAACGTAGCCAAAAAGTACTTCGATATTGTCAATGTTCGGAAGCAAAAGTTATAAGAAGGAGGGGAAGACAAGGGCAAGCCTTGGAAATGAAGAAAAGGGGTTCAACCAGTTTCCTCAAGTAGAACACAGTACCTTGTTCCAATGCTGCAGCTGGTGCCCTGGCAGTTGTTCCTGTTGGTTTCCCGCAGACCCACGATTCCTGGAGCTTTGTTGTGAAGGACGACGTCTGAAGGGGGTCTGCACCACACAGGGATGAAGCCGGCAGCAGTGACGAGGAATAAAAGGTGTGCTCCTTAAAAACAGGAGAGGCTCTTCAGATGGCTATCCGGACCACTACAGCAGCGTGCAGCGATTTCGACCAAGGACGAGGTTCCTCTGGCTGTAGAAGATGAGCTGGTTATCCCCACCAAGCTCAAGGGAAGAAGACTCCGGACTGGATCTTCTGAGTCGTTGAAGGGAAGATAGCTCAGGACTGCAGCAGGGCTTCACCGGGACGGGGTAGTTGCAGCAGCCGTCGTTCTCTCCGCTTCTCTTTGGTTCCTTGTAGTTCCAGTGGTGACTCTGTGACTTCTAGCCCAAGAGACCTGCCTTTTATGCGAAAAACCCCCATTCACACAGCCTGGCTGTCAATCCCCCAGCAGGGGGGTTGTCCAGCCCGGACAACTACCCTGGCCAATCATGACAAAGTGCGACTTGGGTTTCCTTGGAAACCCTTTGCAGAGGGTGACTACACCCCTCCCTCACATTCAGCCCACCTAGACACCCAGGCGCCTTGAGGAGGGCTTCTGAGCACAATCCCGCCAAAAGACAGTGAACAAAGAAGACGAACCTAGTTTGCCGCGCAAAGTAAAACACAAGAAGGACTTTAACAAAAAGAAATGGCGAATAAACCCAACCGGAGCCAAAGAAAGACTATTTGGTCAAGCGGGTTTATGTTCGAGGCTAATGTAATAGCCAAGAACAGTACCACGTTTATCTAATATAATTGGGGTAGAAAAGTTAGGGTAGATACCACTACCACCAGCCAAGTCTACATGTTAAAAGAGCGAAACAATGCTCTAAGAGGTACAGATAAAAAAGGATACGAATTAACCCTTTCCAGTACTCCATGGAAGATGGGGTTACTGGATCTGTGGTAGATTGACTAAGTAAAGTTAATGGCAACTTTACCCTTTTCTGGAGGACGGTAGTCGCCTCAGAAATGGAGTCGAGGGAATTCTCAAAGTCAACCCTGTGCCACGGCACTGAAGGTGCTGTGTGACACACAAAAAGAACGGGGCTACTGGAGTGCTTCAGAGTCAACAATCACAAAAACAGGTAGAAACACATAGCAAAACACAGGTAAGAGTGGGGGAAAAGCTCTCACTCTTATCAAGTGGAAAAAAATAAACTCCAGAAGTCCAGCAAAGCTGCTGGGGGACTCACTAGGTGAGGGAAATTAGCCATAAACTAGAATTCTCCCTAACACCAGCCGATCGAATTTCCTGCTTCCGTTCGAAACACAACTAATTCAGCAGAAAAGAGCCTCCATACACTCGATGTCAGAAGGGCTGTCGTGTATTGCATACAAAAGACAACGCCGCCAAGAAAAACAAACCATTTCTTTGTGTCTGTAGCCACAGGAAGAAAAGGAGACCCTGTTTCTAAGTCGGCTATTTCAAAATGACAATGCATCCAATGTTGCTATTAGTTAGCCAAGAGAGCCTTACCTTTTACACCGAAAGCACACTCAACTTTGGGCACAGGTGCTACTCTACCCTTTATTGCAAATGTACCTTTCGTTTCCATTTGCAAAGCTGCTACTTGTAGTTCTGTTCACACCTTCACACAGCAAAACTGCTTAGATACATTCACAAGGTGACACACAGGTGGGTCATGCTGTGTTAAAACATCTTTTTCTCGCTGTACCTTTTAACAACGCACCACCTTCTCCAAGTACTGTTCCCTAGTCTATGCAAAGCATGTAACTCTAAGCAATTCACAAGCCCCAGAATGCATACATTACTTACCATAATCTTATGTCTGAGGCTTGGCTCTGCTTATCATCTGTGCACCCACCTTTCCTCCCCTCTTGGAGTTGAAGGCACATAGACATCTAACACCTTTCTTTACTTCCTGCACTCCAGCATACAATAAATGCTCCCTCATATCAGGAAACAGATGGACCTCGACGGGTGAAGGACCATTGGTACAGTACACGTCGCACTAGAGATAGTATTACAGACATGTCCAGTCGGCGTCTCTTTTCGAACTTCGAAAACAAACTGCACAATAATTTGCACCTATCACTAGCTGTCGGCCTATGCAGAGCATGTGAATCTAAGCAGATGCAAGCGTCAGAAATACATTTGCGGTAAGTAATTTATGCCATTATATATCTTGGGGCTTGATGCAGATTCAGCTTCCAAACAAGCACACTGCACTATTAAAACATTTGACGGCCACCCAATCAGGAGTTGGAACCATATTCAAACCTTCCCGGGGAAACCGGATTTGGATTGTTGCGACACACTGGACTATTTAATCCACTTTGCCATTTCATTGAGGATGTGCAGAGATAAAAGCCTCATCACTTAATATCTACCACAGCCTCCTAAAGTTTTACAGTATGACTCACTGTTGCCACCATCCAGTGAGTACACAGGAGGAGGAGCCAGGCTGGTGTACTTGCTCAGGAAATGCACACCCTGACCTGGGAGCCCTTCGATACTCATAGCACACACACAAACAGTTACATACCATGTGGTGACCTGTGTTAAGGAAATTTTAAGCATGTCCTCTGGTGAAGGCTTGTGAAGATCAACCTGTAATGTTAGGCAGGGTTTCCCATAAGTAAGTCCTAACTCTCTCAATGGTAAGCTATGACTCAGCACTCCACGTTCAATCTCGGGAGGGAAGAGGAGTGGTCATAAATTACAGCTTAGACAGTGCAAAATAATGGCGAACGTATACTCTATATAAAGAAAAGCATCACATGCACATTACGTAGAAGTCCTTTTAAAAATAAAAATAGTGTATATAAAAACATTGGTCGCCATAAAAAAATCAGTATTATCTATTTCTCATTTTGTTTGTGCATTTTTTATCAAATCGACCAATTTCATATAGATGAAATACATGTATGAGTGTGGGTGGTAGGGAAATGGTGGAGTGGCTTAGGAAGGGGTGCCATAAAAAACGTATCCTAGTCAACCAAAAGTAATGAAGACAAAGTAGTCTTTCAAAACACAAAACCTTAAGAAATGGTAAAAAATAAGCCGAATAGCTAAGTTCTGCACCGCCTCCAGACAAGATTTGCTATTCAGAAATCCTTGCCAAGAGGACACTGGCATTGCCCATTTTAGAGTTTGCAAAAGCCCCCACAACAGCAGAATGGTGGCTTTATGGGATAAAAGGAAGTGCCTGGTGCAGAAGTCACAACCTGAAAAAGGCAGTCTTTACAGTCTTGTGCATTTGCTGGTCACTGCTCCCATCTGATTCAAATACAGTCAAATAAATTCCCATGCACTTGTGCGATCTCAATGTCCCCTGGCCTAGTAAGATTGTTGTCTCGGTCTTCCCTCTGTTCTCCCTCCCTTGCCTCGTCGGGCCTTGGAACACTTGTGTATAAGCGCGTTATAAATGACATATCATATATCAGCCTAGGTGTTTAACCTTTCTAAGCTTAAGTACTGGAGATGCGGTCCTGAAAGCGCTGCATCAGTTTTTGAGGCGTTGAACTGCAGCCCATTTCGGACCATCCAGTCACTTAATTTAGGCAACAAGAAATATTTGAGAAATCTTCAGAAAGGCCAGAGATTCTAAGATAAATCTGTGTATCATATGCATAAGAGTGGTATTTGATGTAAAATGTGCAAAAAATACACATCAAGACTTTCACAGAATATGTTAAACAAGCGATCTGCAGTACTGCCTCATTGCAATCTACCCTCCAAAAAAAGAGTGGAAGCACCTAAGAACTGGGACAAAGATACCAGCACTGGCTTCAAGCCGGACAAGGAGGATATGATGCACCTTGTTGCGGCCTCTAACAAATCCAGAAGTTACAATATTGTTGGCATTACTTAGGATGTCATTCCATATGATGACCAACATAGTTTCAGTACCATTTACACCTGGTCCAACGATTGGCAGGCCACCACCTTTTCCAAAATCTTGACCAGCTATGGAGAGGTAATTGTTCAAAACTCCAGGATCCAGGTAGGGCTTTATCAGCTGGGTAACTAAGGAAGTTTTGAAGGACCTGGGGGCTGTGGGAGTGGAAGGAACCTTGGGTCAGAGGTAGATTTATAAAGTTAGTAACAGGCATAACTTGTTCATTGGCATAGTGATGGGCCACAAGGGCAATGTGGTGATTTATTGGGTGTCATCCCTTCTCCCCAGGGGGGAGACCTTTCTCATGAGGCTAGGAAGGTGAGGCCACTTATTCCGTGTAGAGGAGGATTATTTATAGGAGAACCTCATGAGGTGGGTGATAGGCGGCACAACATCCGAACCCAAAGGTCCCGAAAATCTGTTTTACCACCTTTCCAACAAACCCCCTCTTGATAGCACTTTTATTTGTTAGTGTAACATTATGCCAGTTAATGCTACTGAGACGGAAGAACATTGCTAACCATACAGATAGTATGATTGACTCAAGTACTAAAATGAAAAAGATCACCCAAAGCTGAAGATCACCAGCACGGCCAGTACTGAGATGAGGTGGCCCCCAGGAGCCATGAAGAATGGCACAGAGAAGGTACAGCAACGGCATAGACACCCACGGAGGAGTTGTGAGAAACACATAAAAACTAACAAAGGACATTGAGAAGCAGAACAGCATACCAGCACAAATGGACTCTGTCATTTCATCGACAGTTGTTATTTCCATAGTTATTTCACTATTGTTGACCCCCCCTCCGACCCCTTGTATGCACTTTCCCACGTCCCCCTATATTTTCCAATGTTTTATTTTCGCTAAACAATATTTGTTAAAAACCCATCGGAAAAAAGACGATGAAAAGGACGTTGTACCCACACGATAGTCCATCCTGGGAAGTTCAAAGGCGACATAGAGGACCCGGTGGGAAAGCCAGTAGCAGTCTGTTCCCAAAAGCAAGAGGCTAATGATGGGAGTCCTTTTCCTGGTGGTGTGAAGTCGGTCAAGGATGTGACTGGAGCCTGGAAGACGGTGGCGCGACCTCTGGGAGGTGGACAGTCTGGTCCTGTAACAGTGACTACAGTGTCAGTGAAGAGACCAGAAAGAAGGTACGCAGAGTGAGAGCAGCAGAAGGCAGAGACGTCCGTGCAGTCCGGCGAGAAGATGCAAGTACCCAGGGAGAACCCGCCAGGACTCCCAGAGCCAACAAAGGTAACGGGCATATCACGGGGACCGGTAGGGGTTTGGAGGAGTGGGTGAGAGATAAACTGCAAGGGAGTAACAATAAAAGCTATCTTCCTCGTTGCATTACTTGGGAAGAGAGTCAGCTAAGTAGGCCGTTGAGTAGGGAAGAGAACCAAGGGTCTGGGTCCCGAACCAAGGTGTAGTCTATATTAATGAGTCATCGTTCTCATGGCAGTACTTGACAGGGTAGTGAAGCAAGTGGGCCTAATAAAAGAAGAATAGAAACCAAGGCCTGGGACCTGCACCAAAGTCACGTATATCATCAAACAAGTCATCGTCCTCGTGCCAGTACTTGACAGGAGAGGTGAACCAAGTGGGCCCAGTAATAAACGGGGAGCTAACAGGGCCTGTGACCCAAATAAGTACAAGGTGAATATCGGAGTGGTAAAGAGAAAACCTCTGACAGGAGAGCCTGGGTCTTTTGTGAAAGTTACCCAAGAACACGGGGGAGGGAGCCATTTACCCGGGCACGTTTGGTACCTTGTTGATACTGACATCCAGGTGAAAGGAGTCGTTCCCCCTGGAACCAGCTTGAACATCACCAGAGAAGGCAGGTGAAGGGAGTCATTCTCCCTGGTAATGTTTGTAGCGCTGATGAGACTTTCATTTTGGACCCCAGGAGAAGCGAATCATTCTCCTGGTGAGAGAACTTGACTTTTGGTTAAGACTCTTTAGTTGTAGTTTATGGGACAGAAGTAGGGTTTTGACAGTGGTTTTTCAGTTTACGTACATTCTGACAGATCCTTTATTCTTTAGTTTGATGTTAGGGATAGCTAGTTGTTTGATTTCAATAAAAGTCTTTATTAACCATTATGACACCACGTGGTCAGTTGCCTTCTTCTGCACAATTACAGCAGGTAGAGCATCAATCTTCAGAGTGGGTATAATCCCAATATCATAAGAATTATGAATGTGGTTGCTAAGTAGGAACAAGTCATGGAAATCATTAATCCGTGATTGAGATCGACTGTGGGGGTTGATAAAAGAAAAAGAAATAGAAAATGGAAAACAACTTCGGGTTTATTGATGGCTTGGACATATGACCCTAAAGACAATATTTGGCAAGGAAAATTGCTTTTCTATACACTGCTAAAGCTATTTTAGTTGATTCGCGAGAGGCGCGGACATATAATTTCACACTGCCATTCTTTTTCTTTTGATATTTCTTTTTTTCAATACTTTGAGGGAAGATGAATACCAATGCTTTGGGTGCTTATGCGCGAGCGTGGTATCGTACGGAGCAAACAGAATACACACTTTCTGCTCAAGATGCTGATGACAAGGAAAGAAAGTTCCTGGAGGGGGAATTGTGTATCCCTTTTTCCGTTGATAATGAGATTGAGAAAGCACAGCTTTTGAAAGGAAAAACAGTTGAACAAAAATAGTATTAAGAAATGTAACGCTGATCAATCTAGCCACAATAAAGCAAATGTTTACATACAATCCACCAAATACTCAGTGGTAGTGTGACTGAGCAGCAAGGCTTAGCCTAAGGAAGGTAGGAGGCTGGTGTAAAGTAGACTTATCGTACAGAGAGGTTGTGAACAGATAAATTGCACACACATGCATTCTATTTATTGTTAAACTACTTTGGATCCAATAAGCAACTAGCTACTACAAGGTAAGTAAACCATATACAGATATACACATCACAGTTTTGAAGTCCAGTCGGAAAACCTGCCAACGTAAAATCAAAAACCGTATCTAGCAATAAAGTGTTAAATGAGTGTGTTGGGGGAGTGATTGTGGTGTTAGAACGTATTGAGCCTTATAAAATTTATATGTGATATCAAAACATAAAAAGCATTCCAACCCAATCCTAGGAACAATTGTTCAACAAACGTTTCAATCAAGTAACCAGTTTTGGATACTGAGTGGAAGTTCAAAAGTTAACCGAATGGATTCAGTGGGGCTTAATCCAGTAAGCCAGTGCGTTTAAATATTGACAGACTGTGAGAGAGCACTTACAGGGGTTGTGCTGAGCAGACAAAAAGCTACCAATCCCAAGTGTCTAGGGAACCCCCAGACGGATTTTCTATGCCCAGCTTCTACCACCAAAGGCTTGGCAAGAAATGCTGCAGTGTAGGACTTTACGCCCTCTTGGATTCAATAGATACTGGGTGGGGCAAGAAAAGGGGCATGTAGCCCAGCTCATCGAACCCCGACCAAGAAGCCCAATGGTCTTGGATACATCTAGGCCATTTGAGGTGGCTGCCCTCACTGTTTGTGACATTCAGGCTCCAGGGGTTGCTGGTATAGCAGTGGCTTTGAAAGCTGAGACTGACGAGTTGGCGCTTGAGGTCTCAGACTGTGACTTCAAGGTTAAGGATACCATCAGCCGGGACTACAAGGTTTCTGTGAAGGGTCTCTGCTTCAGTACCCATGCTGAAAATGGGTCTTGCAGATGCAGCAGGCAAGAGAAGCCGTCTTGGTGACGCATGGCCCTTTTTTGCTGCAGCCAAGCCCCTTTTCTAGTGGAAAGAACCAGCTGTAGGGCCCCCAAGTTCATGCCCCTCTGTAAAGTCACCCAGCAAGTAGCACAGCAGGACAGGGTGCCCCTGCCACCCTCACATCCCAGGGTAGTGCACCAGAGCTATGAACCCATGCCTTCTATGAGGTTGAATCGATAGCCAACAAGTTGCCGGACAGTGAACTGGTTGAGTCCACTAGTTCACCCGTTGGTGACGTCATGCTGGCGTCCCCTGTCTGTAGAAAAGAGGGCTTTACTGTCTGGCAGTTGATTTTGGCAGTACTTGTTGCAGAAAAAGCTTTCTGACATCCTTCTGTGGCCCCTCATGTTTTGGATTCAAAGTTCAAGTGTTCGACCTGCTGTGAATGGCTCCAGATTCCCTCCTGATGTATAGAAACGTAGGCTGGGGGGAACCCAGCCCCTTCCTTTCCGACCTACAACATTTAAACTCTGGAGTGTCTACCCAGTTTTGGATGGTCAGATTGGCCATAGTCCTGCCATCACTATGGTTTAAATGTGTATTGGAGTATCTAGATCTCTCTGCCAAGTCCAAACTAGTTGCGTGTACGCAAAGGACTCTTCCCGACATGTTCTGGCCTAAGGCAGCAAAGTGTGACCAGATATACGGCCAATTCCTGCACCTGCCCATGAGTAGATGGCCGACAAAGGATGTGAACCTAAAAGACCAGGCATATGATATGATATGATATATGATATGGCATTTATAACTCGCCTATACACAAGTGTTTCAAAGCGCGACGAGGCAATGGAGGGGAAATGGAAGGAAGACAGACAACGATCCTACTAGGCCAGGTGCCATTGAGATCGCGCAAGTGCAGGGGAGAAACATAAACATCGAAACTAGACATTTGGCCACCATTCTGTAAAAGAGGTACCTACTGTAATAATAAAGGACACAATAATAATAAAGGATGAAAGAACCCAAAGAGAGATCCAGTGATACGTTCAACCAGAGGGCAAAAATTAAAATTGCGAGCTGCTAGCCAACCATACAAAATTGACTTGCCACCTCAATTCTATACATACACACAGCACACCATTTCGTGCCTGTCAAGAGCCCATTACTGCTACCCAATTGCTAGTGGCGAGTGCACATTCCACCCTGTGTTTAGTGAAAAGAGAGACCTTTGGAAGGAGAGTAACAGACATCACAACATCCCCTTGCAACGAATGTTGCAGTTAATAGGACTTGGAGAAAGACGGTAAGCGAACCACACAAAAAGAACCAGTGAAGGACTGGAAGTTTGCAGACCTGGATGAGACGGGTTGAGACTGTTGGAAGAGTTGGTGGAAAAACAGGAGTCACAGGTAAAGAAGTCTGTTCAAGTATTGGGATTTAGGTCTGGTTTTGGTTCTGGTTCATGTAGTAGTGTCTGAGACACTGGAGATGGCTGGGTGAAGAAACCACACCTGGCTATATTGGGAGACCCGTTCAAGACAACAGATTTGAACATTGTGGAATTAGCAGTGAGGGAATACAATGATGACCCTTTCAGTAAGGTCAGCAGGTGGTCCAGTGGGGACTTTAGTATGCAGTATAGGATACAGGTTGTCTTCTGAGGAACGATGGTTGCAGAGTTTCAAGCCGAGGAAGGAGCAGACATTTCTGAGTAGTAGCAACAATGCCAGTGTGGCTCCAACGGGGACTCACTTCTGTTCTGCTGGTCTCATGGTCCAGGAGTTTCTAAGGGACTACACACGGCTGCATTGTCAAAGAATGCAGCCATTTTCCCAAATCCGCTGGAGACAGTGTGAGAAACCAATTACCGCAGACAGAGAGGCCGAGCGTCACCCTTAGGAGATGCAGGATGTAGAAGTGCAATGGTATGGTAAGTTATTGTTGATTTATACCACGCACCACTACCACCCAAGGGCAGTACCTAGGCACTCGCAGTGAGGATCTTCAGTGACTTCTCATCTTCTCCAGTCCCTTAATTCTGGGCAGGGACTGCTGAAGAGCTCAGGGTTCCAACAGATCAACACACAGAGGGCCGAGATCTAGCCCAGTCCATCCACCAACCTCTGTGCATCATTCAATGTTGGCAGCTTTTATGATGGGTTTATGAAATCAGCCTTGGGAGACAACCCTGTTATTATGAACAGGGGGAACACTGAGAGGTTAGTCAAATGCTATCAAGGTGACATAGCAGAATGGCAAGGCCTAGTCTCAGTAAGGGTGTGAGAGCGGTCTAGGGTGACAATAAGTCCAAATGGAGCAACCCCAGTAATTCCAGTTAGACAGACAGCCAAGTATACATCTTTTGTAGGCCTTTAGTTAAGTACTAAGCAGATTAACAATTCTAGGTAAATATTGTCACAAAACCCTTATAAAACAGATATTATACATTGACATTTGTCAGAGTTGGACTCCCATTTGATTCAATGACCAGTGAAACACTGTTAAGTACTCTTCAGAATAATCGGAGAACATCTCAATGTGAAGGCACTGTGGGATTTCCCTACCTAAACAAACTAAGGATAGTCTGAGTCAGTAGTTTCAACTTAAATGTCAGTCTGTGTCCAAACCTATACTTGCCCTCACAACTAAAGTTAAACAATGTGTAGGGATGTCAGCAACAAAAGGAATAGTGTTACTAATAAAGTTCTAAGCTTCTTCCAGCTCTTGGCTTATTTTTCAGCTCCCCTTCCCCATGTTCAAAGATGCTCTCGAAAGTCTTTCCCCAAGAAGACAACATAGTTCCAAAAAGGGCCTCAGGGTTCCCTTCACCAAGGCGACAGCACACTTCACAATGTCTTTGGTTTTCCTTCAGTGAGACATTCGCTCTTCCACCTTGTAAACTCACAATCAGTTCAAGTCTTAGTTTTCAAAACCATTTCCAGGTCAACTTTATAATCCTTCAGGTTCAGTAGATGGAGATTGTTATATTTCACATTCACTTAAGCAATCTTATTCACAAGTAGAGATTCTTTATTTTTACAGCCCTTGGCTTTTCCACAGAGGGTATCCTCAGTCTAGGTGCAGTTGTTGGACCACATGGTCCACCCATTACAGGACACGCAACCGGTAACCCTAGGCTTCTTGCCCACACAGGTTTATCTTTCCATACACCTATGCGTTGGTTTGCATTCACTCTGGATCCTCATGCCCAGTCTGTTGGCTTTGCAACAATGTGTTCTTCCACACAACTTACTCTAGTGCTCACTCTGTTCCACCAGCTTGCTTTCACAATCTTCATAAGTCCTCATCACTTGCTTTTCAATTTAGCCATAAAGTTTCATAAGTGCTCATCACTTGCTTTTCACTTTATTATTAAAGATTCCTTCTTTTCCTTGAAGTGTTAATTACATGTGTTTCACACATGCTTTCATTTCATTCATATGCTTTTCAAAGCTTTTCTTTAGTTCAGTATTTAATAATGCTTGATTTTCTATTCACGTTCCTTTTCTTATAGTTCAGGGTTTGCTCATGGTGCTCAAAAACCCCTCACTCTGGGTTCACGATTACTTGCACATCACCATATGCCCCAGCTGTAGCCCCAGGAGCGCCACGGTACAAGTGTTTCCCTTCAATGCACTTTCTGGTCCTTGGCGGCTCCTCCAGCCGTCCTCTCTCTTAGTTTGCCATTGGTCAGCTCCATGCACACTTCTCTGGAGCTCTGCGAGCAGCACTTGCCTTCTGCCAATCTCGCTGGGGGTCACCGGTAGCTCTGCTCCTCACTCGCGGATGCTACTGGTGGCCTGAAGCACTTGGGGATCTTCCGTGCCCCACAGCTCTGACTGTGGGTTCCCAGCAGAGGAAATCATGGCAGCTTCGACCCTCTCACAACCCGCTCAGGTCCTGGTGTCAGTCTCTCCCCTGCAATAGCCGGTGGCATAGCCTCCAGGTAGCACTCTCCTCGGCAGCTCTCTTCTGGGCAGGAATTCTCCCCTCTCAGGCTCGTCTCCTTCAGCTCGGCTTCTCGCCTGCTGGTCTCTTTGCTGGCTGATGTCGCCACCTTTTATGCACTTGTGACCTGTTAACAGGTTACAGGTGCGAGCCCTTCAGCTGAATTGCCTGACCACAATTACTTGGGTTCTCTGGACATGCCTAACCCTTCCAATAATTTCCAGGCCTCTTCCTCGTCACAATACTAGAGTGGTGTAACTTGAGTGTTACTGTGTACAACTCTTAGTCACCTCTTCCTCGTACCAGTAGTAGAGTGGTGTGACTTAGGGCAAATAAGAGGGAATAATTGGCAACAACCTGTGAAGGTACGGGGAGGGTAAGGTTTATTATTATAAGGAAAAGGGGGATACCATGCCTTACCTGAAGACCTCCTCTCCCCACTCTCCAGGATCCCTCCGCCCAGGTGATTATCCCTCTCATATCCACCCCCAAGGTTGGCATCCAAGAGTAATTGCCTTTCCCTGGCCACCTGAGAGGATGATCCAGGGGGAGTAGAAGTGAGGATGCCCTCTGGTCCCTCACATCACCTACTCATAAAGTCCAACCCT
This sequence comes from Ambystoma mexicanum, assembly GCF_040938575.1. Taxonomy (NCBI): domain Eukaryota; kingdom Metazoa; phylum Chordata; class Amphibia; order Caudata; family Ambystomatidae; genus Ambystoma; species Ambystoma mexicanum. The sequence continues at coordinate 1,266,771,151 of NC_090928.1, read as the reverse complement.
AAGATGGTCTGGGGCCTTGTACCCACAAGTCACCAGTTCTAAAGTATTCACTCTTTGTCAGTTTATGTAGCGAATTCCTATGCCAGTGGTTATCATTAATAAAGAGTCATAAAAAGTAACATAAAGTTCAGATCAGGACTCCACTCAATCCCTACACACTGGGATAGGCATAGGGAGGTATCCTTAACCCAGGCACCACCAAAGGTCAGGTCAAACTGAATTGGTTTCAGGACTTTACACCCTTGTTACCCTATGGAAGACAGGAAGGGGGGCAACAGCAGATGCGTAGACTTTACACCCCTCGTTCTCCGGATACCACTTGTGGATGTTCCAGACATAGTTGTAGGAACATTCTTCTGCCTTGGCTCGTTTCTTGAGCGTCGTCTAGACAGAAGAGATACTTTTTCTCACAGGATTCAGTTTAGGTCAGTGGCAGTGCTTGGGAATCGGTTTCAGATGGCTTCCAGTTGAAGACCCAAACGAAGACATGTGAAGACATCTGTGGGACGAACACCGTGGGATAGACGCCATGGGACACCTCAAGGACACAAAGACCAGATTCAACAAAGGTCACCACGGTCAGGTGGCCATAGGAGTTCTTCCAGCGGCAAACACAGGAACAGGTCCTGCATAGCTTGCCTTAGAGTGAGACGGCTGTAAATGGAGGAGCAAGTGGCTTGTCGCACAAGCTGAAGATCTGCAAAGTTCCAAGGCTCTGCTCGGAACAGCGACTCCTGCAGCGAGGTAGCCCTGAAAAGCGCTGGTCGGTCCACCGGTTGGTCCAGGGGCGTCTTCGAAGGCTCAGCAGGCATGGATCCTACTAAGGCCTTCATAAGATTAGGACACAGCATCAGGGCTGCACCGGGGCAAGACTAGAGTCGATGCTGTTCAGCTGCAGGAGTCGTCCCTGTGTCTTCAGCAGGCTGCTCTTCTCGTAGAAGGCTTGGTTCCAGCGATGTTCTGTCAAATAGCTGCAGGAGCCCTCCTTTTGTCCAAGATTCAGGCTGAGATCAAGCCCATTAATGGTAAGGATCTCCAACATTCAAGCAGCCAGTGGCTATCCAGTCATGGATAGCCCCTGGTAACCACATCTGCCCCCAACAGATGTTCAGTCACCAGAGATGTGGATTGGGACTAGATAGTCCCAGCCCCTTTCACTGCGCCATACACACTCACTACACCCCTTTGCCCACGAAAGCCACATCTTTCCCCAGGAAAGGATTCCCCTGTTTGGGCATTCCCTGAATTAAAAAGGACAAAGAACAGTATGGCCACAGAAAAGGCAAAATAACTCGTGCGGCGGCTATCGTGTGGTTTAGCCATCTTTTAGTAGCCATTTGTGGTAAATGCAAAAAAGCAGGAGTTAAATGTCGTACAAATTTGTAAAAATATCACAGCTGCCACCAGCTTGTTTTTAGGCACATTGTAAAAGTAACCAAAAAGCCATTATATGAAAAGATATAAGGATATAAAGTATCCTAACTGCACTTCATGGTAGAGTGTGTGCAATTGTAACAGTATAGGAATTCACAAATAGAGACCTAGTTTCTCAGGACTGACACTCTTGGGGATGTTTCTATGTGATTAATGCGAAAGACAAAAATGTTGCTTTTTGTTCTTTAGTGGCATTTCAACACAATTATATGCAGGCTGGAGACCACACGCCACAGTACTCCCCCTACATTATTTATTACCCTAACCCCCCCCCCCAATATGTAATTACGTTGGAATGCGCAGTTAAAAATTCAGTATTTTTGTCTTCTGTATTTTGTGCCACGCAGCAATGGGGTGATACCCTTGGGGACTAGTCAGTTTCTCCATAAGAATGAGAAAAACAGGCTAGGGACGTATAGAAGGTTTTCCTTAGATCCAAAAAGTCTGGACCGGTTTCAAAAGGAATTGGGGAGCAGGGGTCCCATAGGAATCTCTGGATGCAACGTTGCAAAAGGAACATCTTTCCTCACAGCAGCCATGCAGTCTGTGATGGCCAGCCAAATTCCACTTTCCCTGACACACATACACACTGTGAAATGGATTGAGGTCTCTATGATACCCTCATCCAACCGAAACAGCATTATGTTCAACCAGGGAAGTGTTTGTGAGCTGTAAGTGTTGAGATGGATTTCCAAAATCAACCCTGGTGTGGAATTTGGGAGACCACCCTATTATGATCAAGAGGGAGACACCAAGGACAAGCCAAACCCAATCAATGTAAGGCAGCAGAGCGGCAAGGCTTAGTCCCCAGAGTTCTGTGAGTCTTCTAAACTACAATGAGTCCACACAGAGGAACACCAATAATTCAACCTGGACCGGTTTAATAAATACAAGGATTATTTGGGTATTAAAATGCACACTAAGCAGTGTGATGAATCCAGGGAATTCATCCCTTCTTCTCAAGGGAAGCCACAGAATTTAGGAGGCGAGCCCGCTATGCAGTGCCATCCCAAAGGGACAGGGCAACCCGGATCCCACTGGGGCTTGCCCCATTCATCCCTGTGGGGACAAAGAATGACCAAGTAAGGATTCCATACCACATGCCTTTACTAAATTCACAGTGTTTGTTGATTACACAGGGGTTGAACAGGGTAATCATATACAGGGCCTCTTGACATTGAATAGATTGGTTTCTAACCCGCATTTGTCACCGCGTTCTTGTGAAGATCAGAACCAATGACCTGTTCCCTTTCCTTCCTGGGAGGAACTCAAATACACCTGAAGGCCAGCAGCATGAAAGAGGCAGCTACAGCATGAGAAACGCTGGCTTCCGTGACTGCACAGATGAGGGAGTCCCTCCTTCACGGGAAGAAGCAGAACGAAGAACCATGTTGTTAACATGGTGGGTGAAGAGTTTGGAAAGCCTGCGGAATGCTGTCGCTTGGTGTAAGGTGTGCAGAGCCCAGAACCGCTGAAGGGGGAAGAAGCAAATCAAAACCAGGAACAGCGGGGTGACGTCCCACCAAAGCAACAACCAGAGTCCGCTTGTCCCAAAAGAGAGAAGCCACAAAGAGAAACAAGACCTTGCAGACTGAAGCCAGGACTGAGATGTGGAACCGCGCCAGCCAGAGACACTGAAGCCCTGGATAGATCCTGCCACTGGGAGACTGGTACGCAACCTCATACCAAGAGCGGGCAGAGGGCGGTGAGGACCCAGCACAGCCCATACTGGCTAGGAATTGTATACCCCACGAGGGGGTCAACTGGCTGAGAAAGTCACAAACCCACACAGGCCTGTGAGACCAATACATCACACTAAGGGGTGAAGAAACTGAGAAAAGGAATGTTGAGCAAGCCACAATCCCTTGCAGAGCTGCAAAACCAAACATCCCACGAAGGAATAAAGACACCAAGAAAAGGAAGACTTAGCCCAGGCCAAACATCAGAGGAGTACACCCGAGAAGCGGTGAGCAAAGCAACTATCGCAGTAGGGCTGCACAGGTCTGTTGCCCACCTGGGGCTGAGAAACCAGTTACCACATGAGGGGGTGAGCGACGGGATAAAGCAACCAGGGCTGGCCAAGCCCATAGCCTACAGGTGGCTAAGAAGATGAACAATTCCGAAAGACCATTGAGTGAATCTTGTTGCTGTTGTGACTATCGAGCCATCCAGGCCCAGAGGGCATTTACCCAGGAGACATGAAAAATCAAAGACTGTTTGGGCTGGTTTGATGAGGACCTTGTTGCAACCAAAAAGGATAGCCGAGAGACCATTTTGATTTGGAACTTTGATACCTAACCTATACTGTAAAGATACTGGAAGAACTCTTTGGTGGGGGTCAGAAAACCAACCACCAATTATCAAAAACGTGAAGTAACCCTATCCAAAGCTCAAGCTTCGATTCTCTGTTCTTTTTATAGTGGTAAGGCAGATGGGTTAGAATAGATTTGGACAGAAGACCGTATTTATTTGCGAGACCTCCTGAAGAGGACCTGTTTGTTATTTTATCAATTAGGGATTCTGTAGTGAAGTAGGATCCATGGCCCCACATTGAAGTAACAATACTTATTGAGGTACAAGCTTCCTTGTATCAGCCTCCAGTACAGCCAGCATCCACAGGCAGACAAGCTCCTTACCAACTGACTCCCTAGAGTGCCGCCAGCTTCTCGTATGACTCTAAATTACACCCATGATATGATATGGCATGTATAACGTGCCTATACACAAGTGTTTCAAGGCACGAGGCATTGGGGGGGGGGCAGAGGGAAGACAGACAACGATCCTACTAGGCCAGGTGTCATTCAGATCGCGCAAGTGCATGGGAAGGGGGAGAGGGGAAAGTGCAGGGGGGGAAGGGGAGGGGACAGCGCAGTACATGGGAAGATAGAATAAATAACAATAGTACAATGCTAAGGTACGGCCAAGAAGGCAAGTGCAAGGATAAGTGCAGGTGTCAGGTGCTGGTAATGGGACTGTAGGGATACAGAAAAATAGTCCCCAAGTGCGGGGGTTGCCAGGAAGGCAGTGCAGGAGTGCGACTGGCGGAGGAGGGGACCTGGACCCAAGGTCAGAGGGTGGCCAGGTAAACCAGTGCAGTTTCAGTATCAGCCAGGAAATCAGCAGGGGAGAGGAGGAGAAAAAGCAGAGGCAGAGAGAAAGGTTTTGAGGTGCTTCCGGAACCGGAGGTGGTTCTCCTCAAGTTTTAGGGGGGGCAGGGAGGCTGTTACAGAGGGAGGCCCCACCCGAAGACAGAGATCTACCACCAACTCGTTGCTTGGAGAAGCGACTCACCCTGAGGGAGTTGGAGGCTGATGAGCAAAGAGCACCAGAAGGAAGATATTTAGGAAGAGAAAGTTGAAGGTATTGAGGCCCCAGGCCCCAGAATGCCTTGTGGACAATGCTGAGGGTTTTAAACGTAATCCTCGCAGCCACTGGGTGCCAGTGCAGAGATTTCAGTCCTGGAGATATATGATCCCTGGGCTTGAGGCCAAAGACGAGTCTCGCAGTCCAGTTCTGGATGAGTTGCAGAGGGCAGAGAGTAGAAACAGGCAGATTTAGAAAGAGGCTGTTGCAATAGTCCAGCCTAGAGAGAACCAGAGCTCTGGAGACAGTGAGCTTCTGGGGGAAGGAGAGGAAAGGAAGAATACCTCTGAGGAGGTGCAGCTGGTAGTGTGACTTCTTAGAGACGAGAGATGTGAGGAGAGAAGGAGGGTGTGGAGTCGAAGATGACCCAGAGGTTTTTAGCCTCACAGGTGGGAGCAGGGAGATGAACAAGAGAGGCCGGCCACTACTCGCCCTCCTCGTATATAACCGACCCCTTCGTAGAAATAAAATTAAAGGTTTTCTTAAATTTCTTTAAGAAAATCAATTTTTGAACCATGTCTCATATGTCTGACTTGCCATGACAGGTAAAGCCTCTAGTCAAACATTGTCACACACTTACTATAAAACAGGTCTATACATTCACGAGTTGGAGAAGAAAGAGCGCATATACTTCAATAAGCAGTGAAACAGAGGTAAGTACTTCTATGTATGAAATTCACCTTAGACACTTTTAGAATAACCACAGCATAACTCCTCTAACACTTAACGAGACCGGCCTTAGGATGGTTTAGGGCCTTGTTACCTAAAGTCATCAGTTCCAAAGTAATACGTCACAGGTAGGTTTATTAAGAGATTGGAAGATGCGTGGGGTTATAACCACAAAGTCAAAAAGGTAAGCAAAGATCAGGTAAGTAAACCTTCTCAATCCCAGTCCTTTGGATAGTCTTAGGAAGGGATTCTTGACCAGACCTCCACTGACCAAAATTAGGAAAGATTAGTTTACGGACATGACTTTAAGCCCATGTCATCCTTTGGAGAACATTGGAGGGGATAGAAACAGGTATGTAAACTTACTTTGACTCCGATTTCTCCAGAGACCACTGCTGAGGTTCCCTATACCATTGAGGGCAGTCTTCTGTGCTGGTTGGGGATTGCCCAAAGGCTGTGTGCGCAGAGGTGACTTTCGGATGCAGGATTTAGTTTCGATCGGTCGTGAACACACAAAGAAAAGATGCAGATTTCTGCAGTGCAGGCGAAATCGAGACGCATCTAAGATGTGAAGAAGACAAGACAAGATTACAACAGGAGGCATCACGGTCAGGCGGCAACAGGTGATCTCCCAGAGTCAGACAACGAAGCAGGTACTATATGGCTTCTGTTGATGCAAGAAGGCTGAAAATGCAAAAGCAGGCATCCTGTTATACAAATTGAAGATCCTACAAGCATGCACTCGGAACAGAGATGCCTGTTGAGATTGCCCAGGAGAGATTTGGTCAGTCCAGATACTGGTTGGACACCTCCAAATGCTCTAAAGGCACAGATCCTCGTGAGGAGGTCGAGACTGGTTATTCCCAGCGGTCCAGCGGTCGATGCATCAACAAGGGTCGTCTTGAAATCGGGCAGAGAGGAGCAATGTTTACCAGAAACTCACTGGAATTGGTGCTGGTCAGCTGTACGGGTCGTCCACAGTTCATCAACTGGCTGTACTACTTTGTAGAGGACTTGGCTCCAATGATGATCTGTCGAATGGCTGCAGGGGAATTTTTATCCAAAATTTGCACCCTGAGCTCGCCCAAGCCCACCAATGAGAAGAGTCTGCATGAAACAGGCAGTGGCTATTCAAACGTGGATATCCACTGGCCACAAGTACTGCCCAGCAACAGACATTCAGGCACCTAGATGTGTACTGTGACGAGCCAGTCCCAGTCCTCCCGGCTTTCCGGGGAAAACTATCCTAGGCACATTGTAAAAGTAACCAAAAAGCCATTATAGAAAATGGTATAAGCATGCAATGTTTCCTAACCACACTTCACTTTTAAGGCTATGAGTGCAATTGTAACAATACAAGAAATTCACAAAAAGAGACAGTCTTTCAGACTAATCAGTCTCCTCATACACATGTGCTAAAAGACAAGAGAAGCACAGTTAAAGGGTTTGCTTATCTCCAAAAAGTCAGGTTAGGAGTCTAAACAAATCAAAAAGGAGGGCTGTCCCATAGAAGTCTATGGCAGGAGGCAAAGCGAAAATGTTTCCTAACAGTTCGTTAGAGCTTGCATAGGCAAAATGGACAAAGTGGCTGTTCCTGTTGTAAAACACAAGAAGGGCATGGCATGGCATGGCTCAGTGACCGGACTTACAGCAAGTGGTTACCAATGTAGTAAAAGGATTTTCAAAGTATTGCAACCCAAATCAAAATCCAAAGCTGCCACCAGCCTGTGAGACAACACACTTTCTGGATAAGAAAACGCACCCGCTGAGGAAATGGGGTACTTCGAAAGTACCCCTGCCCAGGTAGCCTTATGGGCTACTAAGGGCAGAACCCTCAGTGTGTCCTTGGAAAAATTGGCAAAAAGAGGTTCAGAACTACTGAAGCCTCCAGAAAGACTAGGTGATTTCCAAGGTCAACCTGGGAAACCCAAAAAGAGGATTTCTGACTCAACAGTTGCCACTCTTACTCCTCATTGATGTGTCCACCACAACATGGTTTTTCTTACAGAGCCGTCTCCGCGCCACAGTCAAAGCTAAATTCTCGCACCACATCTGTAACTTCTGGACACCTCTGTTCCTTCTAGCAGTCTGATCTTCCTTTCAAGGGCCTCTTGTCAACAAACCTGGGTCAGGAACTCCTTTGGTGGGGGTTCCTTGTTGCCTTTTCTGCAGCTCCCCATGGACTTTAGTAATTTGTACTTACATTTCACCTCTGCCTTTTTGACTTTTTCCTGTTCATTCCAATAGTAAAACTATCTAAACTGTTAAGATTTCTGCTTACCTGTATACTTACCTTACTTGATTTCTTACATTGTTTGGGGGATTTTAGAGATACTTTACTGATTTTTATAGTTTCTTTCTATTTTTAAAGTACTTTAATTTGCAGATGGATTTTGATGCAGAACGGTACAAAAGAGGACTATTTTCAGTAATATACTGCATGGTCCTCCCCCTTTGAAAAGCTGTACTTTATTACCTGCTGTGTCACACTGTGTGTAAGTCCCAATTATCTCATACGAAACCCTGACGCCCACACCAGCAGATTTGTAAGACATCTTCCTAATAGTGGGTTATGGATGCTTGAAAAGTACCACGAGCTTGTTTGAAGGAGGCTAGTGATCTGGGGGCTTGACCACAGACGACAGGAGATGCCATTTGTCAAATGTCTGTAATGAAAATTCTGCAATATGTGCCTTCCACATACTATCAAGCACAGTTTACTGTGTCCAACATCTGACATATCGCAAAGTGGTGCACTTCATGAATACTACTTTTCTTTCTAGCCTGCCCTCTTTTGTCCTGTTTTTTCTGTTGTGTCGCTTTATATTTGGTATAGATTGTGCATTGTATTTCTACGTTTTATCTGCAAGTTTCCAACAGCATTGCTTACAATGGACCAATTAAAGGCGATGTTTGCATATGTTATGCCCTGAATGGGACTCTGCATACGGAACCACAAGTCAGTAACTGTGTGGGAATAGCTTAGCTAATTTATGCTTTCGATGGCCGCCTGTGCTCTTGAGATTGTCAATGTTGACATTTAGAGCATACTGATATTCACTTTGTGGAAAGTATCTTCCAGTTAAGAGAACCAACCCTACCGCTTGGTACTTCATCCCAGCAGCAGATGCAACATCCCACTGAACTATCCTACTATCTTGTCATTCATAAGATAAAAGCCTCTTCAGAGCAAATTGTGTTGTCTAATGGATTTATGCTAGTTGGCAAACTGTCCCATCACAGAGTTTGCAGAGCTCTTGCGAGCTTCAAGGCTAGTTCATCAGCACTCTTCTATGCTTTGCAAATGTCCACAATCATATCAATTCTAGTTGGGAACCTTCAGTCAGCAGACCAACCTGATCATAATTGTCCTATTGTATTTCAGATGCCACTGGATTGAGCCCCCTATGTTGGCTACTCAGTGAGTACCTTGAAAACTCAGAGACCTCTCGACATGCCAAAAGTCGAGCCACTATCTTCAACTCTCGTGTACGTAGACTGAGCCATCTCCTTGTGCACGTGGACACCAACAACCCGGAGACAGAAGAGCTTAAGCCACCAACGAAAGCTAGTAAGTTACATTCTCCTGTGACTGTGTGGTTGGGTGAGACCTGCAAGGGGCCACCTTAGGATTATGAAATGGTTCTCTGCATGCACGATTTGGATTTCATTATATAAACATTTGGCAGAGTTATTGTACTTTGTAGTGATGGGCCTTTCCATGGATACATTTGCAGTCTCCGTACTTGTGTATCATATAACAGATTGCAGTATAATATTTACATAAGATCCATTTATATTATTATTGCCAATAGCCTCATAATAAAAGCCATCTGATCCTAGATAGCACAGATGTTTTGAGATGATGCAATCGTTAATTTTAGTTACCAATGCAAGTCCTGAGCAGTGTTACATGTGGCCTCAAGAAAGCACCAGCTAGGCCGTCCCTACCTCTTTCTCTACCTAGTCTCCTGTGGACTTTTCCCTCACTAGTTTCTGTGTCCCTTAATCCCAAAATGGTCATTAAAGATCGGTAACCACTACAATCCACCAGCTGACTGCCTTTTGGCCATCACAACTAGCCAAACACCTTATCTAGTAGTTTCCCTCTGGGATTTTCTAAGTGGATCCTATCCAGGTTTCCCACAAGAATAACAATGGGACAGGTGCTTTCCAAATGCCCAGGTTCCACTTGCCCTTAGCTCTCACGCCCTCGTATTTCTCTCCTTCCTTCCTCCTACTTTCCTACCTGCTCTTCCTCCCACAGTCTTTTCTCTCCCTCCCATGTTCTCTCTTTCCTCTACTTCTTGTTTTAGCCTCTACTCTAGTCCGTACTGCTCCTGTACCCTCCCACTCCTCTCTCATCCCACTACCTTCTCCAACAGCCACCCTCTTTTCACTTTCCCAGTTCACCTTTCCCAATCACTATCAATCACACCACTGCCCTCTTGCCTTAATCTCTCACCTTACACGCACTCTAGTACCCAAGTACCACTATCTCACATCAACCAATACCTTACTTTGAACACGCTCTTTGTAATGTTCCTCCATTCTCCACCATAACTTCCTTCCTGCGCTTGGTCTCTTAATCCACTTTCTCCTCCCTTGACCTCACCCAAATAACTCTTACTGACTTGATCTTTCTGCTCCTTTTTACCCTCCCATTCACATTCCATTTGTTCTCCCCTGCAGCTTGTTCTTTGGGCCAGCTGCTAGCGTCCCGTTCTCCATTGGCCGGGTTACAGGCCTCAGAGGACCTGCAACTGGTTTTGGCCCCGCCCCCTTTTCATACACGAGTACGCCAGCGTTTGGTGATGGCAGCTTGCTAAAAACATAGTCAATTTCACGGTTCGAGTGGAGCGTCTGGATTGTTGGTTTGATAAGCATGCAGTTCTGCGTGTCGCTGCATGTGTTGATCTTCAGATTTGTGTCTTTACTGCTAGGAAGCCTTGTCTTGTACCTGTGCTTCTAGGGAAAAAGAGGAAGCACACTAGCCAGCACATAATAAGAGCAGTTAGAGTACAATTATAAGTAAAAATAGTTTAGCCAGGCAGAAGGAGGCAGGGACTGGACGCCCCCCAAGTTCTGGGGCAGGACTGGGTCTGGCAGGTACTCTGGTACTTCTGCCCCAGGTTGAGACGGGTCTCCATCCCCTCTAGACAGGGTTAGGTCCCTGAACCTGTCACAGTAAGCTATGTTGACATTTCGGAGGCTTTTAACATCAGAATGTTAGTGTGGCTGAAATGTTTTCACTGAACAGGATTGTAAAAATGCACTTTATTCTGCTACTGAAATGTTTTGCTGCTGATTGTGGTGATGAGGAATAATGGTCTTTCAAATGTGTGTGTTTTCTATAATGTCGAAGTATATTGTTCCAGTGTGTTCTTGAGACTCTTACTCCTACGCTCCTCCGCCCCCTTTTCCTGGTGTGTTCTGGGTCCCCACTGTCTTTATCGATCCAGTGCTGCTCTTCTATAATCTATCCCTTGCTTGTCTCAACCAACCTACAATTTTTGAGTGCCTGTACCACTTGTAATCAGATCAGTGCCTGGTCAACCTGACATCACTGTAGAGGAAATAAGTGCAATTTTTTTTACAGAGGTAGTTTTTACCAATTGCTTCTAAAAAACCAGATTACATGACCTGCAAAAGCATAGTGCCATAAGGAGGAGGTTGTGGCAGAGATGTAATGTAATAAAGATACTCCTGTGTCCCGTCCCCTTTCCTCCATCCTGTATGGGCATCCCTTGCGAGGGACGGGAATGCAACCTCTTTTCCACCAGAAAAATAAATTTCCCCTTTAAATTTACAGGTGCCTGGGGCACGGTCCCGGGAGTGCGGGCTCCTTTAACCCCGCGCCACAGCCCAGTTCCCTTTTCCGCGCCAATGGGAACGGACCGCTACCTCCAGCGCTCCTAGGTGAGGGCCTCAAGCCTCGTAATTCCACACGCTTTCCCCAAAGGCTTTTCTTTTTCTTTTGCAGATTTGGGAACACTGCCCACCGGTGCCCGTGTTTGTCCCCAGCGCATGCCGGCTTCGACAGGCTTAAGCAGGAGCCCGTTGTGCGACGGTTCCTCCCCCACAGCAGACGCACTCACTCTTTCTCCGGTGCCTTTCTCCGGTGCCTTGGTGAAGACCATGGATGGAACTGGTTGGAACTGGTTATCCGTGTGCAACGCTTTCACGCTTAAACACTGGCTCTCGCGCTGGATACTTTTGCACAGAACATCAAGGACTACATCCGGAGGAAGACAAAGAAGGTAGGTGCGTTATTTTCCAAAGAACCCCGCAGAGGCGACTCCTTCCGGGGGAAGCCCTCTGGAGGGAGCATTCAATCGGCCCTCGCACCAGCTCATGGAGCACTGAGGCTCACGCAGCTACCAACCTCACATCCGAGGGGTACAAGTGCCCTACCGGTTCCAGAGCTGATGAGCCTGTGAGCTCTACCACTACCGGAACTCTTCCTAAGGGGGCTTGCCGGATACTGTGTCCTTACTCCAGGGGACACCTATACACACGGTCAGCACTACTGTCCGGGAGGCTGAAGGCGCACAGCCTACCCGGGTGTACAACTGAGGTGCAGGGCGGGGCAGAATCGGTACAGACAGGCATGCAGGCCGAGCCCAGGAACACGCCAGCTACAGGTTCACGTGCTCAAGGGACGGACAAAATGGCAGCGGTAGGAGATAAGATGGCCACTCTCGGTCCTCAAAGGCGGGAACCCACACAGGACGGTGTGGCGGCCCGCGAGCTAGGCGATCAACAAAGGAGAAGCTTTACTCCAAGGGCAGACTGGGTACCAATGGCGCCTGTCACCTGGACTGCGTCATACTCCACCGTCTCGGGTTCCAGGCACAGTGACCCCATGTACGGGCAAAGGCTGGGGGAGGGGGGGGCAACAAGCGGTCGCGCTCAGCCAGCCTGTGAGGACATGATTCTCGACAAATTCATGTCTCTACTGCGTGTCCAGAAACGGGCTACATTCTCAGGGGCATTATCAAGGATATGTTTCCTTTGGCTTTGCTCGCGCAGCCCACCACAACACTGCCCAGGCTCCCGTCTACTGCTATGCCTCTGCAGCAGCCCTTTCCTGAGGCTCCAGTAGCCCCGGTGCAGGTGCAAACCCACACACCGGAAGCACCTCCAAAGGATGCTGGCGTCACCCCTCCCGGGGCAGATGACCAGCAGGACACAGACGAGGAGGTGCAGGACACACCTTCCTCAGTAAAAGCCTTCCATGACAGGATTTCTGGCCTGCCAGAATACATCGGCGTTCCCCAACCCAGACGGAGCTTCCTGAGGCAGGAGTTCTGGCTGAGGTCCTAAGCATCAGGGCGGAGGCAAGGTCTGGCTTCCCCCTACAGAAGGATGCGCGCTGGCCTTGCCAAGAAGGGTTGGCTCAAGCCTCACTCCACGCAACCCGTTAACAAAAAGCTGGATGCTGAGTTCAGACAGGCAGAGGGGGACAGCATGCTACTCTCGACACACCCGCAACCTCATCTGTTATCGCTGCAGCATCCATGTATGCCAAGCCACAGGTGTCCTCGTCTAGTACTGCCACGGCAGCCCTCTTGAACAAGGAACAGAAGACTCTTGAATCATACGCCAAGAAGGTCTAATCTAATGCTGGTCTACACTTCAGGCAGGCCAGCGCAGACGCCATCCTGTCTGTGGCTAATCAACGCCTGTGGAGGGACATCACAGACTTCCTGCCTGACATCCCGAAGGACAAGCAAGCCTCATTCAAAGCAGGCTTAGCTGAGGCGAAACTCGTGGTACGGGACATTATGGAGGCTATGGTAGGCCACATCGGCACGGCTAACAGAGCAATCTGTCTTGCAATGGACATGAGAATATTGGGTAAAAGAGCAGACAATGGAAAATTAAACTGCCTGAAAATCCCTCGAAAAACTCTATTGCAAAGAAAGGTTACTAAGACAACGAAATAGCCAATGCCAAAAATGATCGTAAAAAACTCTTAAAAATCCCGAGAGACCTCGAGAAGCCGAAGGCTTTATTGGACATCTTCTCTCCACAGACAAAGGACTGTGAAGCTATCCAGCAGGCATTTTCCCAAAAAATTGAAATAGCACAGGACAACATCAGAAGTAACTTAAATACACCTACCCATGTGGCTACAGCAGAGAGTACAGAAATGACAACCCATCAGGTTAAACATATTTGAATCTGTCTCTCTCGCTACAATGATAGCAACCTTGAAGAACATGAGACCTACTACATGCTATGGTGAAATACTCCCATCTAAAATTGTCCTGGATAATAGCGAACTATTTGCACCTTTTTTGACTCGCTTTGTAAATGCCTCTTTTAATAGGACTGAAGTACCAGACATTCTGAAAAATAATGTATCGGTAACACTGCTCATTAAAAAGCCTGGCTTAGACCATAACGTATATACAAACTATAGGCCTATAACTTATGTACCGTTTTTTCTACATTATAGTCAGTCAGGGCTCAGAGCATTTCATGGTACAGAAAGCGCTCTTCTAGACCTTCAAACCGCAATGGTAAAGTTCGTGGATAGAAGTAATTTGGGGCTGCTGATGGTCCTGGATTTATCAGCAGCCTTGGATCTCGTGGACTACGAAAAACTTTTGCAACAACCGAGCCGTTTGGGCAACTGCTCTAAGGATGCAATTTGTTGGCTTAGATCTTTCCTCAGTAATCGAAGAGCTAGGATTGTTTGGGGAAATGTGCTTTCCGGGTTGGAAACACTGGAGTGTGGAGTCCTGCAGGGGGCTTGCATCTCTCCCGTTCTGTTCAATGTGTTCTGCCGTTCACTATGTGATCTCCTGGAAACCCTTGGCATACGTTACACCACTTATGCGGACAACTATGAAAAAGAGGCAGAAAGAATCTCCGCAGTTCATGGTGCTATCCAGAATTGGATGACATTTAATGGGATGTGCTTGAACAGAGCTAAAACTGAGCTCCTGATCTATGGTTCTTCGCAGGACTGTGCGGGCCCAATATGTTGGCTTTGATATTGACAATTACCACATCAAAGCTTCTAGCAAATTAAAAGCCCAGGGCATAACTCTGGAACCATCCCCGAGTATGTCGACCCATATTAATATAGTCATAGTCAAGATTGTTGAGATTGGTGAAGCCATATGTTTCGGAAACCAACTGTTACACGCCTGTCTGTGCGGTTATAATGCAGAGAATTGATTATTGGAGCGCCCTATTGGTTGGGGAAAACAAGGGCTGCCTAAGAAAGCTCCAAGTGATGCAAAATGACGCAGTCCGGATAGTGAAGAACATAACCCGGCACAAACCCATATTGGCACACAGGAGGGAGCTGAATTGGCTCCTCGTGGAAGTCAGAATCTGTTTTATAGCCCTCACAATTGTCCAGAAGTGTCTCTACTGCCAAGCCCCTCAGTACATTAAATTCGAGGGGATTGGGTCCTCCGACGTATTCCATACCTATGACAGTAGCTGTGCTGCTTTGGAAAATCGTCTGCGTCGATGACGTCGATACGCCGCCCTTGAGGACCTCCTCCAACGGCCGACCTCACTGGATGTTATAAGTAGGACGCACGACGCCCGTAGCCTCAGTTCCGTTTTTTTCCGTGAACATGTTCGCTTCGGAGATCTCGGCACGCTCGACTCTTTGGAGTTCCTGTTCTTTCTCGGCGTCAACGCCGATTCACTCGACGCCTTTCAAGGCTGTTTCGACGGGGGTTCCCCAGGGCTCGGTAGAACCGCCTAGAAAGGCTCTGGCAAAGGCCAAGCATGGCTTTGTTCCGCATTCTGTGCCTTCTTTCCGCCAGCTTGAGTTTATTTCGGAGGTGGATGAGGGCTCTGATAATGGCATGGTTTTGGATACGGTACCGGACGAGATTTTCTCGGGCCATAGCCAAATTGAAGACCTGCAGCAATCCCTGCACGATGCCAGTGGGCTGGACACCTCTCCGGAGGTGGTGTTTTATAGGCCTGAGCCTGGCACTCATGCCGACTCCTCGTACCAGCGCCTTATGTCCAGGGTCACCGAGTACTTGGGATAGTCTGCTCCCCCAGGGGATTTCCTTCAGGATGACCTTACGGATATCCTCGATCAAGGTCCACCAACTGACCCGATACTGCCATTCCATATGGCTCCACAGAGGAGGGTGGCGGCGGCTTGGACTGCTCCGGAGAGTCTCCCGGCAGTGGGCAAGTCTTTGCCGTGAAAATACCGCCCAGCTAGTAGCGACCCCCGCTACTTGACCCAGCACCCCACTCCGGAGAGTTTGGTGGTGCAGGGGGCTACGGCCCCGGCAAAGCAGGCGTCGTATCCTACCATCCCTCATGATGGGGACGACAAGCGTTTTGACGGCTGGGCGAAGAAAGTGTTTTATTCAGGGGGTATGGCGCTTAAGGCACATACGGAGTTGGCCGCCTGGTCACGTTTCACACACTCTCTGGAACTGCGTTTCCTTAGCGGCTGAACATATTCCCGAAGGGGATGAACGGGATGGTTTCCTTGCCATGGTCCAGGATGGTAAGGACGCCATGTGTGAGGCCGTTCAGTCGGGTTTGGACATTGCAGATTGCGTCAGCCGGTCCATGGCGG
The DNA here is from genome assembly GCF_040938575.1 of Ambystoma mexicanum. Taxonomy (NCBI): domain Eukaryota; kingdom Metazoa; phylum Chordata; class Amphibia; order Caudata; family Ambystomatidae; genus Ambystoma; species Ambystoma mexicanum. The sequence continues at coordinate 1,266,755,106 of NC_090928.1, read as the reverse complement.
CGAGCACCGTGATACGCATGTTTGCGTGGTTGCGGAAGTCAGGATTTTCTCCTGATGTGCAGGCCCGGCTCCTCAACATGCCCTTTGACGGGGAACATCTTTTTGGCAGCAAGGCTGACGAGAGCCTTGAGAGGTTGCAGACCTCCAAAGCTGCAGCGAAGTCGTTGGGCGCTGCAGTTCGCCAACCTCCGCCTTTTCATCCTAGGGGACAGCAATGGAGGGGAGGTTCCTTTCGTTGTTACTCGTCCTTTGGTAAAGCGATAGGAGCTGCCAGTCAAAGGGGCCACCATAGGCGTGTCAGAGGTGGAAAACAAGGTACTCGAGGTGCCAAGGCCGCTCGGGCTGTTGCCTCTTTGCCCTCGGGCAACGCCGCAGCCGCTTCAGCTCAGTCATGAGGCCATGTCCCATGGTGTCATGATGCCTACCTCCAAGGAGCCAGGTCCGACCCAGCAACCCCAGAGTCAGGCATCATTTCCCCCAGGGAAGTGCCAGCTGGCCCAAGCTGGGGCCCTTTGGACACAGTCCTGGCGCCTTAGGCGCCAGGCTCATTTTGGACCCCTGTCCTGGCGCCTTAGGCGCCAGGCTCATAAAGCTAGACATGTGTTCAAGTGTTTTAAGGTGCACTTACCTGATGCAGACCATGCTGCTACATCCAGGCCCTCTTGAGGCCTGAATGGAACTACTTTACCTGTGGACCTACTTTCCCCTGGGTGTGGTCGGGGAAGGATACATACCTGGAACTTCTTCCAAAGCTATTTAAACCACGCCCGATCAGCAACTCACGCTTCACGTTGTTCTGCTCCTCGCAGCTGGACGCTCACCGTGTCAGCTCCTGCATCTGGACTTCAGCCACGCCTGTCAGCATCCTGGGTCACCTGCTAAGAGAGAATTGGAGAGAAAGAAGACCTTACCTGCTAAAGCTGCATCACGGAGACTTCACACCGACGATCCTGAAAGGGAAGACATCATTTTAAAAGCATTTCGCTCCGATCGCTGCAGCGCTGCATTTCACTCACCTTTCCTGGGCACCTCCATCTTCAGCAGCGATCATCCGAATCCGCAGCCACTTCCCAGAGCCTAGAGAGAAAAAGACAAGAACACAAGGTGAGAGAAGGAAGGGAATAGGAAAAGCTCAGTTTCCTTCTAAGACTTACCTGTTGGGTCATTCCCATTTCATTTCGGGTCCTGCCGCTTCCTGGCATTCCGGACCCCGGCCCCTATGGGGAAAAAAGACAGACATTGAATGAGCGAATGCAAAGACATTACCCGAACGCTCATCCAGAACTTACCTGTCATTTCCTGGAACTGCACGTTTCACTTCGGGTCGGCGCCATATCACCGGCATTCTGAACCCCGGCCCCTAAAAAAAGACATAAGCGTTAGCGCTTGCTGCAATAAGACAATGAACATTATTATTAAGCTTGAACTTTTGAACTTGCTACAGAACTCTTACAGCGCCTTACCTGAATAGTCAAGCTTATTTGAACTCCCATCAAACCTCAATCCAGTGAGGTAACTGGGTTTCAACGCGCCCCTGCATCAGAAGCAGGATGGAGAACTCATCCTTCCAGACCCTAAGGTGAGACTTCACGGGGAATCGAGGAAGGGTATCGTGGAGGGTTGGAAGGGAGTGGGAGGCTTGAGCATTATTCCGTCAGTAGGTAATACTCCCTTTTCACGCACAGGGGAATATTCCTGCGAGCCAGTGAGTCCATCTTCAGAGTCCTGCGCTTCACCATAGAAGAAGCATCAGCACTCGAAGCCAGACCTGCGCCTCCGTGGGAATCAGGTGAGCGTGACACATGGTTCGCCGGTTGGGGGAAGGCTGGCGCAGCATCTTGCAGAGTGGCGCGCCATTACTTCAGATGTGTGGGTTCTGGAGATCATAACCCACGGCTACTGTCTTCCTTTCCGGCAGAGACCTCAAGACAATCCACCGGGGAATCTCTCTTTGAAGAGTCCGGATCTGCTCCTTGCGCAGGAAATTCAATCCCTGCTGGAGAAAGGGGCCATAGAACTGGTGCCTGTAGCGGAGAGGAACAAGGGATGGTATTCCCCTTATTTTTTGATTTCCAAGAAAGACAGGGGATTGAGACCCATCATGGACTTGCGCGGTTTGAACAAACTCCTCAGGAAGGACAAGTTCAAGATGGTTACTCTCTCTCAAGTCCTCCAGGCCCTTCAACTTCAGGACTGGTTGGTGTCTCTCGACCTCAAGGACGCTTATTTTCATGTGCCGATAAATCCAAAGCACAAGAAGTACCTGAGGTTCGTGGTTGGCGACTCGCACTTTCAGTTTCGGGTCCTGCCGTTCGGATTGACCTCCGCCCCGAGGGTCTTCACCAAGCTCATGGTAGTGGTGGCGCACCTCAGCAAAGGGGGGATTCACGTCTACCCCTACCTGGACGATTGGTTGATCAGAGTGCGCTCTCCCGAGCAAGTCCTGGATCATCTGTCGGTCACCTGCCACTCCCTCCACAAGCTGGGCTTCTCCCTCAACTTAAAGAAGTCCCATCTGACACCAACTCAGAGGTTGCAGTACATCAGAGCAGTGCTTGACACGTCCCTGGGGCAGTGTTTTCCTCCCCAGGTGAGGGCTCATCACATTCAGCAGATGGTGCACAAGTTTTAGCTTGCCCAGAGTCTCCCAGCGTTCGAGTTCTTGAGATTGCTCGGCCTCATGGCATCCTGCATTCTTCTGGTGCCAGAGGCCAGGTTGCGGATGAGATCTTTGAAATAGGCACTCAAGCTCCAGTGGTCTCAGTCCTCCGGCAGGATGTCGGACCCTGTTCAGGTGCCTCGGTCGCCCAGAACCTTCTGTGGTGGGCCGTCGAAGACAATCTGATGAAGGGGACGCCATTTTGGCTACCCTGTCCGGAGGTGACGATCGTGACGGACGCATCCCTCACGGGATGGGGAGCTCATGCCAACGAGTTGACAGTCAGCGGTCGTTGGTCTCCGTCGGAGTCCAGACTCCATATCAGTCTGTTAGAGCTGAGGGCCGTCAGGCTAGCCCTGAAGGCTTTTCTGCCGACTGTGCGAGGGAAGAATGTCCTGACCCTGACGGACAACACGGTGGCCATGCACTACCTCAACAAAAAGGGGGGGCAGGGTCACTTCCTCTGTGCAGGGAGGCGATGCAGCTCTGGTTCTGGGCAATCCAGCAGGAAGTTTCGATCTTGGCAGTTCATCTGGCCGGAGACGAAAACGAGACAGCGGACGCTCTGAGCGCGATCTCTCACAAGTGGGAATTGGCTCAGGAGATTCTCCTGGAGATCTTCGCCATGTGGGGGACCCCACAAGTGGATCTCTTCGCCTCCAGTGTCAACTGGAAGTGCGAGAGGTTCTGCTTGTGGGAATTTCCTCCAAAAGTAGCCTTAGGAGACGTGTTCGTGGTGGAGTGGTCATTCCCACTGCTGTACTCGTTTCTTCCAGTCCCCGTCATCCCGCAAGTACTGCAGAGGTTACGGAGGTTCGGTTCCCGATGATCATCATTGCTCCGGCGTGGGCCCGGAGGACGTGGTACCCGGACCTTCTCGACTTGTCCATCTGCCCTCCACGTCGTCTTCCCTACCGAGACGATCTGCTCTCACGGGAGGGGGGTCAGGTTCTCCATCCAGAGGTCAGATCCCTCAACCTTCACGCTTGGTTTCTGAAAGGTTGAGGTATACGGATTGGGACCTCCCTGAAGACGTGATGGAGGTGTTGCTCTTGGCCAGCAACAAAGTCCCTGTACCGTTGCCATTGGCATACTTTCTGCGACTGGTGCAGGGTTAAGAATGTGGATCCTTTTGCATGTGACATTCCCATGGTTCTGTCTTTTTTGCTTTCTTTGGCCCGCAGGGGCCTGCAAGTGGGTACCGTTAAAGGTTACCTGGCCTGAAGAGTGTTCCTATTTTAAAATTCCTTTAATTTCTCAGTTTCTGAAATGCTCACTAATGTGTTCCCTCCGTCACCTTTCCTTGTGCCCGGTTGGGATTTGAACCTTGTTCTCAAGTTTTTGATGGGTGCTCCGTTTGAGCCTTTGCATTCATGCCCTTTGAGACTGTTAACACTTAAAACTGTGTTTTTAGTTGCCGTCACTTCCGCTTGTGAGTGAGTGAGTTACAGGCACTTTAAGTTAAGCCACCCTTCACTGTGTTTCATAAGGACAGGGTTGTCCTTAGAGTTCGTCCTTTCTTTCTTCCGAAGGTGGTGTCGGAATTTCATTTAAGCCAGAAGGTTGTCCTTCCGGCGTTTTATCCTCTTCCACATCCTGGTAAGGAAGAGAGGCTCCATAGGCTTGATCCTAAGAGAGCGTTAAGCTTTTATATTTCACGCATGTCCCGGGTCAGAATGGACGATCAACTCTTCATTGGTTATGCTGGAAAGCGTTTGGGACAAGCTGTGAGGAAACAGACTTTGTCTCGCTGGATTATTTTGGCTATCTCAGTGTGTTACCGCTTGGCGGGTAAGGACCCACCGGTCGGCTCACAGGTCCATTCTACCAGGGGTATGGCTGCCTCTACTGCCCTACAGAGGGGGGTTCCTATTCGTAGCATCTGTGATGCAGCCACCGGGGCTTCGTTACATACTTTTGTACGTCACTACTCCCTCGATTCCATCCGTGGGCAGGATTTGGCCTTTGGCAAGGCGGTCCTTTACTCCGCAATTTGATTGGGCATTCTAAATTTCTGTTTTCTAAATTCTTTTTCCCACCTGCTTGCATTGGTACTGCTTTGGGAGTCTGTCATAGATATGGAATATGTCGGAGGACCCAATCCCCTCGAAGAACAAGTTACTCTCTTACCTGGTAATGTTCTTTCGATGGGATGGTCCGACAACGTATTCCATATCGCTCCCTCCCTACCTTCCCTGCTACAGAATTTATTATGCGATTGCAGCTTACGTTTCCGCAAGGCTTTGTGTGTCAGACTGGCAGAAGACTGGTGCCACACGTTCTGGGAAAAAAACTACAACTGAGGCTACGGGTGTCGTGCGTCCTACTTATAACATCCAGTGACGTCGGCCATAGGAGGAGGTCCTCTAGGGCGGCGTATCAACGTCATCGACGCAGGACGCAGACGCCGAAGATTTTCCAAAGCAGCACAGCTGTGGTGATTACTGTCATAGATGGAATACGTCGTCGCACCATCCCATCGAAAGAACGTTACCAGGTAAGATAGTAACTTGTTCGACTGTGTTACTGTACAAAGTTCTGACAGAGGAATCCGGTCCACTGATACCATGAGACGCATCTGCCCCAAGAGCATGCAGGTCATAGGGAATGGTTGCTTATTCCTGGACCAAGCTGACCATGAATTGAATAAACTTCTGGTTGCTTTACGCACCATAATTGAACCCCTGAAATGTAGGAAACAATTGAAAACCACCTTGTTTAAATGATAACTCCTAGTTCTGGTTATGATTTCTTTTCTTGATGCGACCTGATGCCTGCGGGCTCCAGCTCTATATGAATATCGGCTTTTTGATTCTGGCCCGACCCTCGGCGATTGAACTTGGACGATTTCTTAGACACAAACTGCTCCCACTCATCTCCCAATCCACTAGATTAGATAATAAATAATGCATGTTCTCCCTTAAGCCTGTATTAGACTTTAAGTGTAAGGTCACTCCAAAGCTACTTTATGGAATGGAACTCCACTATTCGGCACTTTTGACTTTCTGGGACTCTCTTGAGGGTATCTATTGGAGGAACATTTTGAAACTGCTGAATTCTATTCCAATAGTGGCCATTAGGTACAAACTAGGGCTAGTCTCACTGCGAGCCAGGATTCTCTGGAGGGTCCTTTCTCTTTTTTCAGCTCTGCTCTCTCCTAAACCCGATACCCTCTATGCTGATGTGGGTCACACGATTTTGTCTCAGGGACCTCTGGTCCGTAATTTATATCTTAACGCATTCAGTGATCTCTGACAAGACCCTGTCGGATATTTGCACTGATAGGGACATTCTATTAACGAATCCCAACAAGGTTAAGGAGTGTCTTTTTAGTCATGATTGGAGTAACACCATTGAAAAATTGCATTCCTATCCCTCTCTGAGAGACCTACAATTTGACCATAAGAAAAGGGGTCTGTTGTCTTTTATTCTGACTCAATTTCCGAATAGATATTATCGCAACTCTTTTCTACACTTCATGCAAACAAAAGGGAGAGAAAAAAATGTTTTACAACGGCTTGCCACGGCCATGAGTAAGTGTGAGCTCCACTCCCCCTCAAACCCCCCCTGCCCCTCCTCCTCATGGCAGACAAGGCCTTGCCAAATGCACGTTGGAAAACAGGCTGAATAGACGATCAGATAAGTGTCTGGAAGATTACAAAAAAGTGTTTCTGCTTTCAAATGAAGGAGGTAAAATAACAATACTTTGCTGGTGTATTTCCCATGTAAGACAGTCCAGTTTGGCACGGGCCTTCCCTGCACTGGAGTCTCGTCCATTCATGCAGGTCCCCCTCCACCAGCAGGTCGCCTGCTTTGCTGTTTCTTGCTGTAGGTAGGGCGCTCAATGTAGCGGCAGCAGTGCAAGCATGATTTGGGCAAAGCGGACTGATGTTTATCCACGTCTGAGGTGGAGGGACGCGAAAATGTTATAAGCTGCTTTGATCTTCTCCTCTCAGGGTGTGAGAGCAAGCCATGCTGCTCTTACTCTCTGCATCCCCATGCAAATTGAAAAGCACACCGGTTGGCAACAGCTGCTGGCAGCAATACGGTAAACCACGGTAAACCGGTTTTAACAAAGTGACGGTTTTGACAGTTAATTGAGGAAGTTCACGATATTTACACCGGTATACCGATGTACCGTTACAACCCTATCCCGGAGCAGTACACCGAGGGTTTGCCCCCTCATCGGAGTGCTATATTTGCAGCGTAGAATGTTCAGGTCCACCCACAGATGTTCTAAATGTCCCTTAGTCAGTTCAGCTTTGCTCACATTCCAGGAACGGAATCCTCTTGGGGGAGTATAATTCCTAACAGTGACATGCTTTTGGGGCACCAGGCTCTGCGCCCCCCCTCCCTTCAGATAAGACATCAGGGCAGCCCAGTCCGCTTCAAACTTCATGTGTTGACCCTGAATAGAGTATGTAAGCCATTCCATGGCAATAACTGTCCAGATTTTTGTAACCCATTCGCACTCAAGGGGTGGGTGGTTCCTTTGTCTTCCACTTGAAGACCTGATTTCTTTAGGAAAATTGGTTCATCTTTGAAGAAGATGTAGAAGATCAGCCCCCTTTTGAGTATGAATATGGAACACCAAATGTTCCAGGGGAATTCATTTCAGACAAATCCAAGATGCAGAATCTTGTGGAGACATTAAAGGAAACCAGTAGCTGGGAAATATCAACAGAGACAGAGTTTGGTAATCCAGAAATATCTGGTTATACTCATCCCTCTTACAGAGCAGTAATTGGTAAGGGAGCTGAATATCTGGGATGGTCCAGACCTGCAGCTGCTGTGGAGACGGATGACCTCACTGACATCCTAGACAGTGGGCCAGTTAGATAAGCTGTATTACCATTTCATACAGCCTTGAGAGTAAGACTAATGGAGAACCAGATTCTGTTCCATATGTTAATAAAGTATTAACAACAAAATACAAAACTGCTTCCATAGACCATCCCTTTTTAACAGGCACCCAACACCAGAGAGCTTAGTGTTTCAAGCAGCAACAGTTTCTTCGAAAGTTGAAGCCTATCCTTCTGCTCCGGCAGATAAAGAAGATAGGAGGATTGACTCTTTGGGTAAAAGTGTATTTAGTGCAGGAAGTATGGCATTAAAATCTACCAATGCTACCAGTGCATTAGCAAAATACACACACACACACACACACCCTTTGGGGTGTGGCTGCTCTGGCAGCAGAACATATACTGGAGGGAGAAGAGAGAGAAGGCTTTTCAAGCCTGATAAAAGATGGCAGAGATGCCACGAGGCAAACCCTACAATCTAGTCTGGATACAGAGGACTCGGGTCAGTAGATCCATGGCTGCCAGCACATAACTTAGACACATGTCTTGGCTAGGAAAATCTGGATTTTCGGCAGACTTCCAGGCACGTCTGCTAGACATAGCATTTGACGGTACTTCTCTGATTGGTGAGAAGGCTGATAGCAGTTTGGGAAAACTGCAAGCTTCTAGGGCTGCAGCAAAATCTTTAGGGGCGGCAATAAGACAACCTCAATCTACGGGTCAAGGATGGAGAGGTCGTTCTTTTCGTTTCGATTCCTCCTTATCTAGAGGAAGAGGTCCGTTTTCACAAAGGGGTCAAACACTCTTTCGTGGAAGAGGTAGAGGAGGAAGGACTCCCCGTTAAAACACCCGTAGATGTACCCGCAGCTGCAGGTTGAACAGCAAAATACTCCCTCGCCCACAAATCTGTGGTAAGAGGCACTGTCTTACCATGTCCGGAGTTGGCGAAGTATAACTTCGGATGCATGGGTGCTACAAACAGTAGCAGACGGTTACTGTCTCCCATTCCTAAAAAGACCTCCCAATTGCCCCCCAAGAGCAAGATCAACCATGGTTTCATATCCACTCCTCCAACAGGAGATTGTCACCCTATTGGAGAAAGGTGTGCTAGAATTGGTACTTGTAGCAGAGAGGAACCAAGGTTGGTACCCAAGAAGGACGGAGTATTGCGACCTATCTTGGACTTCAGATGCTTGAACAAGTTCCTCAGGAAGGACAAGTTCAATATGGTAACTCTGTTGCAGATCCTTGAGGCCCTTCGACTCCAAAATTGGTTGGTGTCGTTAGACCTTCAGGATGCTTACTTTCATGTGCCGATAAATCAGAAGCACAGAAAGTACCTGAGGTTGCAGTTGGCGGTTCTCATTATCGGTTTCTCACATTTAACCCTACCTGGGCGACTGGTTAATCAAAGCTGTTTCTCCATAACAGTGTCCATCATCTCAGGCGCTCCGGCACCTACCTCCATGAACTGGGCTTCTCCCTGAACTTCATGATGTTCCATTTGACACCTTCTCAGAAGCTTGAATTGAATGCAGCAGTCCTTGGGAAAAACTTGGCCACCCGAGTTAAGGACTCAACATCTTTTGCAGATGGTCCAAAGATTTCAGCGTGCCCAATTTCTTCCGGCCTACGACTTCCTAAGGTTCCTCAGCCTCATGGCATCCTGCATTTTCCTGGTGCCAAAGTCCGCCTGAGAATGAGATCCCAGTGGTCTCCATTCTCTGGTAGAATGACAGACCTTCTCCAGCTCCCGACGAAGGTCGCCCAGGATCTCCTGTGCTGGGCCAGCTCAGAGAATGTGATGAAAGGACAACCTTTTTGGCAACCATGGCCGAAAGAGACAGTTGTGACCGATGCCTCCTTCACAGGATGGGGAGCGCACATGAAAGATCTTTCAATAAGCGCACACTGGTCTCAGTTGGAGTCCAGACTCCATATCAACCTTTTGGAGCTGAGGGCAATCAGAATAGCGTGGAAGGCCTTCCTGCCCTCAATAAGGGGAAAGGTGTCCTGAAAATGACAGACAACACAGTGGCAATAGACTACCTCAACAAGAGAGGGCGTAGGGTCACTGCCCCTATGCAGAGAGGCAATGCAGCTCTGGGCACTAAGAGAAGGAATAAGTCTTCAGGCAGTTCATCTAGACGTAGAAAAGAACACAGCGGTGGATGCTCTGAGCAGGCAGAGCACGATCTCCCATGCGTGGGAGCTAGCTCAGGAAGTCCTTCAAGAGATCTTGGCGCTTTGGGGAACCCCTCAAGTGGATCTGTTCGTGACCAGTGTCAACCGGAAGTGTGAGCTGTTCTGCTCCAGAGAACTTCTCCAAAGAGGAGCTCTAGGGGACGTGTTCGTAGTGGGATGGGAATTTCCACTCATGTATGCGTTTCCGCCAGTCCCAGTTATTCCTCCCATAATAAGGAGGTTGAGGAAGTTCTGTAAAACTAAGAACTTGATTGCTCCGGATTGGGCCAGGAGAATGTGGTACTCGGACTTTCGAGGGATGGCCATCTGCCCTCCAATTCGTCTTCCCTAAAGGTAGGACCTACTCTCATAAGAGAAAGTTCACATTCTTCAGGACTCTCACTCTTCCCTCCTGGTGTCTGAAAGGCTGAGATATAAAGATTGGGACCTTCCTGTAGACGTAATGGAAGTGTTGCTTTCGGCAACAAGACCAGCAACTTAACCCCTGGACCGCTGATGTTGGAATACATTTTGCAGCTGGTGCACGGAAAAGAAGCTAGATCCTTTCCCCATGTTTTGTCTTTCTTTCTTCACTTGACCCATTCTGGGTTGCAAGTGGCCACGGGGAAGGTTGTCTATTTAGCGGCCCTATCAATTTTCAAAAGATCTCCAGATGAGGGAGGGATCATACTTCAAAGTGCCTATTGTGATAGAGTTTCTGAAAGTCTTAACAAATTTGTTGCCGCCTACTCCCTTCATCGTGCCATCATCGAATCTAAATCTTGTACTAAGATGTCTCATGGGAGCTCTCTTTGAGCCCCTACATTCGTGCCCTTTAAGGATGCTCGCCATAAAAACAGCCTTTTTAGTAGCCATCATATCTGCCTTTAGGGTAAGTGAGCTATAGGCCCTGTCTTCGAAACCACATTTCACATCCTTTTTCAAGGACAAGGTCGTTTTAAGGGTTACGTCATCTTTCCTGCCAAAAGTTGTCAATTTCATTTGGCCAACACATTTCACTAACATCTTTTTATCCTCCTCCTTGTCCACCAAAGGAGGAGGAGAGCCTACATCGCCTGGACCCGAAAAGGGTACTAAGCTTCTATATTACTTGAACTGCAAGTATTCGCCAAGATGATCAGCTTTTCATTGGTTATGCTGGTCAAAGATTAGGCTTGGCAGTCATAAAGCAAACCGTCTCTAGATGGATTGTTGTGTATAACTGTGCGTTACTCATTGGCAGGCAAGGATTCGCCCGAAGGTCTGAGGGCGCATTCCACTAGAGGTGTGGCTGCTTCCTCAGCTCTAGAAAGAGGTGTCCCAGTGAGGGATATTTGCAAAGAGGCAACATGGAAGTCCCTTCATACATTTAGTAAATTCGGCTGTGTAGATTCTTTTTTTAGGAGAGGAAGCCAAATTTGGCAAAGCTGTCCTCCATAATATTAACAAATAAGTACATTATTGGCACTCTTCGCCTAACTCAAAGTTCTTTGGGATTCTATCAAAGATGAGGAATACATGGGAGGACACAATCCATTCGAAGAACAAGTTACTTAACCTGTGGTAACGTTCTCTCGACTGGATGTTCCTCCCACGTATTCCTCATCGCCCTCCCATCAATTTCCTCTTGCCTAGAATGTCCGTGCTTTACACCTTCCTATCTCAAAAACGTCAAGTCTGTTTCCTGCTATGACACAGCATGCTAATTAATGGAGGAAGACACAAAGAACTGAGGTAACAGTCAGAGTGCATGCTCTATATGCCAGCGTCAATGTCAAGGACGACGCTACGGAGTGGTCGAGGACCAAGATTCAACGACGCTCGACCCTATGAAAAAAAGTTCCAAAGCAAGTTGCAAGCAGACTTGAATATATCAAAGATGAGGAATACGTGGGAGGAACATCCAGTCAAAAGAACGTTACCTCTGGTAAGTAACTTGTTCATCTCCAACAAAAACAATGCTTTTATTTTCCCATCTTAAATGGTAGAGAAGTAAAACAGTGTGAGCATGAAACAATCCCTTTAGGGATTTTCCAACACGCTTTCAATTGGGGAAAACAGGTGGGGCGTTGGGGGAGGAGTGTGTGGACAAGGGGAAACTGGGGAGAGATGGAAGAGGGTAGAGAGGGAGTAGGAGGAGAAAATGGTGGCAAGATTGAAAATGTGGGAAGATGGGAAGAAATTATATGGGGCGCATCATGCATTCTTCCACACGACAGCCTTCGTATTGATTGTAACTGGTTTAGACCAGGCTAGGTTCCCTCTCCCTTCCTGCGGGGATAGTTTAGGCTGAGTGGCAGTACTGACCAATCAATGCTGCTGGTTATTTGACCGTTTGCCCTCCACCTCCTCTAACGAATAGTTGGCTGGCCTTTGGCCAGCCCCTTTTTGTAGTGGTACTTAGGCTATTCCTGGTCCCCGGAAGTTGGATGAAGTAGGTCTGCCTACCTGCTGAACGATTAAGTCCGCCGAGTTTTGCCATCTTTGCTGTTTTAACTCACTTAGATATACTGACTGAGTGTTGTTGCTTGGACATGTTCAGGTTTGGGTTTTCTGCGTCTGGCCATCCAGTCCGGGTTCCCTGACTTCTCCTTCTGCCTCCTCTCATACAGTCAAGCCTTCTATGCTGGGACCTTTTTCTGGGCTGCTTTGCATAGTTTCCTGTGGTTAAACTCAGGGTCTGCCACTGTGTTGGCGGAAGCTGCCGCTACCTAGAAGGTTGTTGGGACACCAACATCCACCTGATCTGTTCCTTGGGACAACTTAGTGTATCCCCAGCTATGATCCCCATGATCTGTTTCTGCTGGACATCCACACACCCTTTGTTATCCACCGAGCCACTCGGATCCATCTTCACGCACTGGGATCCATCTTTACGAGTTACTCAGTTTTCCCAGAGTCTTTCTCAACGGCTTCTTCCGACCTATCTTGAAGGTAGTTGGGAGGGTCATCGCTTGCTCAGGGAATGAGCCCCATGGCACCCGATCCTGTAAACTGCACGTAGGAAAGAAGCATTGTAGGTACCCAGGTTATTTGAATATGCTGGAGTCGTTTTTTTCTGAAACTGCCGATGTGAGTACTTACCGCTGGTTTCTGTGGTGGGCTCTTATTCATACTCAATAAACTCACCCTTCAGGGGTCCCTCTCATCCTAGGATGAGAAATATTTAGAGGGGATTCTCAACTACCTTTACCATTAAATAACATTGTGGGTCGTCCTGCTCTTCTGCAATTTTCTCTGGGGCTTCAGGTTCTTCAGCCTACCCCTGGATCTCTTGATTGGGTTCTCCTTTGGTCCTCTCTGGGGTTGTTAGCTACAGACCCACCTGCATTTCTGGACTTAAACAGACTTGCCTGTATATAATTGGATGGCTCATTGATTCCTATGGGACTCTCTCCCTGTCTTGGATTTATCCTAAAGCAATGTTGGGTGTACTTACCTTCTCCTGGACCCTTTTTGCTGCCCCCACAAGAGGTTCAGGAAGTTCTAGGGCATAGAACTGGATTTCAGGAAATTATCATGGATTTGTAATGTATTTTTAATTTCCTTCTCCTTTTTTCCTCTGAATGGTTGTTATAGTAACTCATTTTGGTAATGGTGTGACTAATTTTCCTGGGAGTGAATTGCACTGGTTACTGTTTCTAAAATGTATCCTGATTTGTTTTTGGGAGGCTATGAGGAGAAATTGTGTTCCACTACCTAGCCCGATGTGTATTATCTGGGTCATTTGTATTATTTTAACATTATGTCGTAGGAGGCCTGACTGAGTGTGGTTTGTCAGTGTTGACCTTAGGAGCTTTTAGTACGTCAACCCAAGGGTACTTGCGGTTGCACTTGGGGCAAAATTTAAATGGAGTACTCTCCATATGCACCTATGGCAGCGGGCTAGTGTGTGTAGGAAATAATAAGAGTGTAGAGTATGTTTCCACCCCACACTCCCTACTTGCAGGGCCAAGGCCAGAGGCCTTCCGAGGCCCAAAGTCCGTTGTGCAGCTCTGGACGGTTGTTTGTTCTTCGGTCCGGCGACGATCTTCGATGTCTCAACGTGGGAGTGAAAGACCGGGGAAATTAATATTGATTTTTTGCAAAATGGCTGAAAGCCAGGGAACTCCGCGCAATGCTTCCGACCAGTATGGCGGAAAAAAACAATCTGAGGGTCCTACACGTGTGAGGGATCATGGGTACAGTGGACGTCACACTAGGGATAGTATTACTGGCACGCCCTGTGTCGACGCCCATTTTCGTGTTTCGAAAAACAAACTGTAATACTCTGCAGCTTCCACTAGATGTCGGCCTATGCACAGCATGTGAATCTAAGCAGATACAAGCATCAGAAATACGATTACGGTGAGTAATGTATCCCTTCTATATTTTTCAGCGGTGTGGTGTATCTTCTGGAGTGAGGTGTGTGGACTAATTGTTCCTTTTGTGTCAGTCTTCTACCCCTACATGAGAGTTAAACCTTGCCACTCTATCCACATTACCTACCTTTAAGGGAGATTTGGCTTCCCTTTCTTGTTAGGTTTGTTAGCCCCTCAATGACTTCAGTGGTTGTCGATCCCTCAACAGAAGGTTGTTTAAAAATGGCCTTAGTACACACCGAAGACCCTTGGCCATAAAGTAATTCTGCAGATGGTTGAGGAAGGGCTCAAGAGCCTCACACATGCCACAAATAGAATGAGGCAAGGTGGTAGCATTTTACCCTAGTGTCTGACCCCTACTAAAAGACATATGTTTTCCAGGTGTTTATATGTGCTAAGCCAGTCAGATAGGACCAATGTGAGACCTGGAAGATAATGATTGCATCCATGTAAGACAAAGATTCAAGAAGTGGGGGATTTGATGTATGTATGTGGGGGATTTCTAAAGTGCAAACCTAGCTGGCAAACAGAACCCTGCACATAAAGTATTCACCCAGGAGTTACATGTAAGGGTGGAGGGGGTAGCAGAGGAGCTGGGATGGCTAAGGGGAGTGGGAAGCCCCCAAAGCAGAGAATTAAGGTTGAGCAATCACCAATTGGTGAAATGTTCTTTGAAGAGTAGAGTCTTTACGTCCTTCCTTAAGTGTAGGATGCAGGTGTCCAATCTTCTCTGCATTGTTAACTAATGTCTGAGACAAGACGGGATCCAGTGATGTTACTAAAAAAAGAATTACAAACCAACTTTTACCGAAAAGATACTGACATTTATATATATATATATTTCTGAGGCTTGTGGAATCTGCTTAGATCACATGCTGTGCATAGGCCGACATCTAGTGGAAGCTGCGGAGTATTACAGTTTGTTTTTCGAAACTCGAAAATGGGCGTCGACACAGGCGTGCCAGTAATACTATCCCTAGTGTGACGTCCACTGTACCCAAGATCCCTCACGCGTCTAGGATCCTCAGATTGTTTTTTTCCGCCATACTGGTCGGAAGCATCTTGCGGAGTCCCCTGGCCTTAGCCAGACTTTCGATAATTTAACTTAAAGTTATTTATTGACATCCTTCCCCACCACAACGTCGACCCTTCAACTCGACGACGGCTGGAGGAGACATCGACCGTCGGCTGCTGCACGACGGATCTGGGCCTCGGAAGGCCGGTGGCCTCGGCCCGGGCCTAGTAGGCCGCTGGCCTCGGCCCTGCAAGTAGGGAGAGTGGGGGGTGGTACATACTCTTCACTCTTGGTATATAGGTACACTATATATTTCCTACACTTACCAGCCCGCTGCCTCAAGGTGCGTATGGAGGGTACCCCTTTCCAATTCTGCCCCAAGTGCAATCGCAAATACCCTTGGGTCGACAGGCACGCCACGTGCAATCTCTGCTTGCCGAGGGACCACCCCGAAGCGTTCTGCAGAGCGTGTAGTAGGTTTAAGCCTAAGACACTTAAGGACCGTTCGACAAAGCGTTGGGCCCACCACGCCAGGCAGGCAGCCATGGCAGCGGAGGGCGCCTTCAGCGATGGCAGCGACGCCGTACTTTCGGACGGCGAGGGCACTACGGCGTCTAAAGACGGCCGAGCGCAGGTCCCCGACCTCGGAAGGTTGTCCGGCAGGGCGGCTATGGGGAAGACCCCCGGCGACGCAAGCGCTACACACCCTACACACACTAAGCACACTAAGTCCAACCGAACCTCGACGACGTCGACTTCTCGGAAAGAGGCACAAATAGAACGGTCCAACTCGGTGTCCTCTGGGCGCTCTCGATCGAGATCGCCTCATGACACAAGGCAATCATCCACTCTTGCCAATAGTGCCTCGCTCTCTAGGTTAACGGAAGTTCGATCGTCGGAAGACGAAGACGACTTCCACCCCCAGGCCGCGCTCCAAGAAACCGAGGCCTCAGTTAACACCAGCGAGGCCCCACGCTCGAAACACACAGTTACCTCTCCCATCCCTCGAC
This sequence comes from Ambystoma mexicanum, assembly GCF_040938575.1. NCBI lineage: Eukaryota > Metazoa > Chordata > Amphibia > Caudata > Ambystomatidae > Ambystoma > Ambystoma mexicanum. Next base: position 1,266,739,075 of record NC_090928.1, on the reverse strand, counting down.
GCCAGGCGTCGAAAGTCTCTGGGGCCTCCAAGGGGCAGGGAAAAATTTTTTCCACGCACGGGGAAGGGGGGAAACAGCGGAAAGCACAGCATCCCACTCCTGTAAAGTCTTCCTTCCACCCGAGGCAGACAGACAAGTTGCCTACTAAGGTCATACCCTGTTCCAAAGAATGGTCTAGTGAAGACATAGACAGGGTCATGTCAAGAATGTCTTCCTTGGCTGATTTTTATAACAAAAACCCAGAACATTTCCTTTCGTATGACCCTCTAGGGGCCACACCCTCAGGCTCCTCTGATCCTATACCCCTAAGCAAAAAGGCCCGCTTCGAAAGACCTGTACCCTTCGAGGTGCAGCCTTATTCTACTCCATACTGTACTCCACACCCCAGATACCAAGGACAGCCTTGCCCTGGAGGGGACCTGGAGTTTGATATTATGGAGAGACAGAGCGGGACAGAATTCGATGCAGATGATAAGGACCTAGAGGAGGTAGAGAATGAGCAGGAAATTTACATAGTAGATTCCCCGGTAGAGAGTGAAGCCCCAGTTACCGACTCGCCAGTTGATAACCAGCCCCTCCTCAATGAAGTTCTCGCTCGCGCAGCAGAACATTTTCACATCGACACCCAAGGTGTACAGGAGGAAAGGGACTTCGCAGAAGAGTTGGTGGGAGAGAGGAGGCCGGTCGCTCAGACCATCCCTATCCTTAAATCCATCCAACGAAGAATAGATCCATCTCTGGTGAATCCTAGCCTCACCAGAGCCGTCAACCCCAGAGTTGAAAAACTGTTTCGGGCAGCCCAGTCTGACCCTCTCTATATAAGAGGGCATCTTAAACCAGACTCCCTAGTGGTTACCAACACTTGGAAGAGGGCTGGGACACCCTTATCGTCATCAGAAGCTCCTCCCGACAAGGAGAGCAAAAAACTGTACGGATTTGGCAGGAAGGTAGCCTCATCGTCAGCCTACCAAGCAAGGATTGCAAACTCCACCACCCTGTTGGCAAGTTACAACTGCCATCAATGGGAAGAGGTCGCGGCGCTCATAGCCTCTGCTCCGGAACCGTTAAAGGGCCAGTTGGCCCGGATCTCGGCAGAAGGGAGAGCCGTGTCTGGCTGCATATTAAAAGCAACTTTCGACGCCGCGGACAACGCAGGAAGATTGATAGCAGAAGGTACTGTTATCAAGAGACATGCGTGGTTACGGCAGTCTGGGTTCAAAACAGAAACCCAGGCTTCTTTAATAGACAAGCCGGTGGAACCCGATCTATTGTTTGGGAAAGCGGTCGAAGACGCACTTAAGAATGCCAAGGACGAGTACGAGACTCTCAAATCCCTTGGCCAGCTTACCAACAAACCCCCTAACCAAAGGGGGAACAGTAATTTTCGTCGCCCACGCGGCCAAAATTTGCAAAGAGGCAACTATGTCCAAGGACAGGGTACACAATGGAACAACAGCCAGCAGTCTACCCAAAGTTACGGCAGGGGTAACAAGAGAGGTCGTGGAAAAGGCAGAGGCAGCCCCAACAAGGGAGGTGGCACGCCTCCACCTAAGCAGTGACGCTCAGTTCAGGGTACCTTCTCACGCAACCCCAGTAGGGGGACGCATTTCCAACTTCACCCAAGCTTGGGAAGGGATCACCTCAGACAGATGGGTGCTGTCAACAGTGTCCACAGGATATTGTATAGAATTACTGCAGCGTCCCCGGAACCACCCTCCACGACAAAGAATACACTCCTTAGAACATCGGAAGATCCTTCTCGAGGAGATCGCCATTCTGCTAGAAAAGGACGCGATAGAACTCGTCCCAGGACACCAGGTAAACAAGGGTATCTATTCGACTTACTTCCTTGTGCCAAAGAAAGATTTAACAATGCGCCCAGTATTGGACTTACGGCCTGCCAACAAGTATGTCAAGCCCCAAAAATTTCGTATGACTACGCTACAAGAGGTAATCCCCCTCCTAAAAAAGGGGGATTACATGGCAACCTTGGATATGAAAGATGCTTATTTTCATATTTCCATGCTCCCAGCACACAGGAAATACTTACGCTTCAAGGTGGACAGTCGCCACTACCAATTCAAGGTACTGCCCTTCGGGATAGCTGTTAGGCAGAAACCTGTGCAGTTCCCTTGGGGAACACTGCAAAAGATTTAAGACTACAGGTAGAGCAGTAAACCCCTTTGGTAGCAGTCTGTACCACCCAGATTTACCTGGTAGCTGTGGCTGAGCAGTCAGACTTCTCTCAAGAAGAGTTAGGCAGTATGTAAAGTATACACAATATGTACCAAAACACAATAGCACAAGCAAACACTGACCAGAGCTTGGTTTCAAAAGTATATAGTTATTTATTTAAAATACACATAAGTTAAAAACACTCTAGCAAAAATATAGTAAAAGTACTTCAACACAGTTATAATGAAAGTAGATTCAATCCTTTCTCCTATCTAGACAACTCTAGGTAAAACACCACTTAATTAAAACAGAGGTGAGTGCTTAACGTTAGATGACACTCTAGTAGTTTCCAAGAAAGGGAGAGAAAAAGCAGAAATAGGTTAAACACACCACTCTAAGGTCCAGAACACTTGCAATAGGCTTACAGAAGAATAAAGTCACAGGTGAGCAAAAGTCACTAGGCAGGGCCCACTCTTAGAGTAGCCGGAGCGAAAATGTGCCCAAGATCACACTGTTAGTTAGAGATTCAAAGTCTTGCAAAGAGTCAAAAAGAGGTTAGAGTGGCTCAGAAAGTTTAGCCAAAGTGTCCCAGGCACTCCCAGGTTCGAAAGCCGGGGACTAAATCTACCCCGTACAGTCGGTAGCAAGGGAAGCCAGGCAGAACACAGTACCTTAAGCGGAAAGGATCCTCCAGCGGTGGCAGTTGTTCCAGGCAGTGGCAGCAGGGCTCGACGTCGGTCAGGGGAGAAGAAGTTCTCGCTGAAGAGCAGAAGAAGAGGGTCGTTGCACTGCCCGGGAAGAAACCAGCCGCGGAGTCCTCCGGTTAAAGGGTTGGTGCCGACTTTCGCGGTATGGGGGTAAAGTGGGGGATTCCGGTTGCCGGGGTGCTTGGCACAGGCAAGGCGGCCACGAGATACCTCAAAGAACGGAAAGAAGGCGAAAACTGGTTGTCCCCACCAGTCAAGGGAAGGAGCCACTCCGTTAAGAGTTCTCCTCGGTCGTCGGGAAAAAAAAAGTGGTGAGACGGTTCAGCAGGGCTCCACCGGGTGGTGTCGTCGAAGCAGGTCGGCTCAGCTCTTCCCTCGTCGGATTCTTGGTCCTGTGGCGACTTCTGAAGTCCCAGTCCCCAAAGCCCTGCTTTTATGCAGCAAACCCCCATTCACCCAGCCTAGCTGTCACTCAACCATGCTAAGTGGTGAGCCGGGCGGCTCACCACTTGGGCCAATCAGGACGGAGTGCGACTTGAGTTACCAAGGTAACTCAGTCCAGGGTGCCTAAATCCCCCTCCACCCCTCCTAAGTACCCCAGACAGAGTGGCACCACTTTGGAGGGCTTCTGTGGAGAAGCCCGCCAAAAGTGGAACAAAGGGCTCCACTTTGGGTCAGAGTTACAGAGGCGAACACCAACGCCATTTTAGAATCAAGTTTTGGCAAAAAGTCCCAACCGGAGTTATAAAAATAAATATATAAACCGGTGGTATGTTTAAGGCTACCGTAAATAAATAATTAAATGTGTTAGCCTAAAACAATGGGAAATCCCATAGGGAAATATTCGCGGTCGAATATAAAAAGTAGTTTCCACTGCCACCAGCCAAAACTCGATCAGGGGGGACGGAGACGTGCCCCCTCGACTAACAGACCCTGGGGCAATCGAATTGCCCCAGCCAGTACGTCCACAATATGATGGTTTGTACTGGTTCTGTTCAGGATTCAAGACTAGCAAAGTCTTTGGTGACTTTACATGCCCTGAGAGACAGTAGTCAGTCCCAGGGTATGGAGTCTATGTTGGGGAGTCCCTAGGACACCCCTGGGTCACGGCACAGAGGGTGCTGTGTGACCCACATCACAAAAATACATGAGGCCCTATGGAGTAAAAGACCCCATAGCCCATTCAACACAAGGTTTAACCAAGAAAACACACTTCAACATGTCCAAGAGTGAGGGTAAAAGAGTCTCACTCTTGGCAGGAGAAAAAAATTAAACCCCAGAAATCCAGCAAAGCTGCTGGGGGACTCACTAGGTAGGGAAATTCAGCCTAAACAGAGAATTCTCCCTAACACTCGCCCCCCCCAGACTAAGGGACAGGAGGATTTAATCCACTCCTGGATGAACCTCATACCTCTAGTCGATGATATACATCCTAGAGAGTCCATCAGCATTTTGATGGTGACACCCTGACCTGTGCTCAATGGTGAAATCAAACCCTTGCAGGCAGATTGACCATCTCAATAGTTTTGGATTTTCCCCTTTCATTTGCATTAACCATCTCAAGGGTTGGTGGTCAGTCTGAATAACAAAAGTAGAACCATACAAGTATGGCCTAAACTTCTTCAGTGCCCACACAATAGCAAAGCATTCTCTTTCGATAGTTGCCCACCTTGTCTCAGGATCCTTCAGTTTCCTACTGATGAAGCAAAGGGGGTGCTCCCTACCCTTCTCATCCAGTTGGCTTAGAACTGCACCTATACCTACATTGGAAGCATCAGTTTGTACAATGAAAGGTTGGTGGTAGTCAGGAGCTCTCAATACTGGAGCCTGGCAAAGAGCTCTCTTCAGTTTTTCAAAGGCCTGATTGCACTCCTCATTCCATTTCACCTTTTTAGGGAATTTGGGAGAGGAGATTACATTCAGTGGAGAAGCTATGGTCCCATAGTTCTCAATGAAATTCCTGTAATACCCAGTGAGGCCTAGAAAAGCTCTCACTTGGGTTTGAGTAGTTGGTGTTGTCCAATTTTGCACAGCTTCAATCTTGCTGGGCAAAGGCCTTATTTCTCCACCTCCTACCTCATGTCCAAGGTAGACCACTTTACTTTGACCAATCTGGCACTTACTGGCTTTGATTGTCAAATGGGCCTGTTTCAGAGCCTGCAACACATGGCCTAGGTGGTTCACATGTTCTTCCCAGGAGTGGCTGAAGACTGCAATGTCATCCAAGTATGCCATGCAGAAATCTTCCATCCCAGCCAGAACTTGGTTCACCATCCTTTGGAATGTGGCAGGTGCGTTTTTCAGTCCAAAAGGCATGACCTTAAACTGGTACAAGCCAACTGGGGTTGAAAATGCAGTTTTCTCCTTGGCATGGTCTGTCAGGGCTATTTGCCAATAGCCTGACGTCAGGTCAAATGTGCTGAGGTACTTGGCTGCACCAAGTTTATCCACCAACTCATCTGTCCTGGGCAAAGGGTGGGCATCAGTCTTGGTGACTGCATTTAGAGCTCTATAGTCCACACAGAATCTCAAGTCTTTGGATCCTGCCTTTGGTACTAACACAACTGGGCTAGACCATGGACTAGTAGAGGGTTCTATTACCCCGAGATCAAGCATCTTCTTGACCTCTCCTTTGATGTGGGCTCTGATATGTTCTGACATTCTGTATCCTCTGCTTTTGACTGGCAGACAGTCACCAGTGAGTATCTCATGCTGGCCCCAAGGGGTCAAGCCTGGTGACAGTGAGAACAGGGAGGCAAACTGATTTAACATAGATTTGCACTCCTCTTGTTGCTCAGGTGTCAGGTCTGAAGAGAGATTGACTCCTTCAACTTTTTCATCTAAAGGTACACCTCTGAGGAGATCAGGGAGAGATTCACTCTCTTCCTCCTCTGCAGCTGAAGCTAGGAGCAAGGCTCCTACATCAGGTCTGGAGATGTAGGCTTTTAGTCGGTTGGTGTGGAAGACTCTAGGAGCTTCCCTGGGTCTGCCCAGATCCACCAGATAGTTGACCTCTCCAAGTTTTCCCACAACCTTGAAGGGTCCCATCCATTTGTCTTGCAAGGCCCTCTGCCTTGTTGGGAGCATAACTAGAACAAGCTGGTCTTGAGTAAACTCAACCATGTTAGCCTTCTGGTCGTGCCAATGTTTGACCAGGGCTTGACCAGCTTTCAAGTTGTCACTTGCTTCTGCCATCATGTGTGACATTCTCCTCCGGAGACCTATCACATAGTCAGTCACTCTGACTGGCTTGAGGGGAGGAGCACCTTCCAACCCCTCCTTAATCAGGGCCAATGGACCTCTGACTGGATGGCCATAGAGAAGCTCAAAGGGAGAATAACCTACTCCCTCCTGAGGGACTTCTCTATAAGCAAAGAGAAGGCATGGCAGTAGAAGGTCCCACTTTTTCTTAAGGGGTTCTTCCAAAGCACCTATCATGCTCTTCATGGTTCTGTTAAACCTTTCAACCAACCCGTTTGTCTGAGGGTGGTAGGCGGTTGAGAACTTGTAGGTAACTCCACAGGTTTTCCACATGGCCTTCATGTAGTGGGACATAAAGTTTGACCCCCTGTCAGAGATTACCTCCTTAGGAAACCCAACCCTGGTAAAAATACCAAGGAGGGCCTTAGCCACAGCCGGAGCTGTAACAGTCCTCATAGGAATGGCCTCCGGGTACCTAGTAGCATGGTCTACTACAACAAGGATAAACCTGTTGCCTGAGGAGGTTGGAGGATCAAGGGGACCAACAATGTCAATCCCTACCCTCTCAAATGGGACTCCCACAACTGGGAGAGGCACTAAAGGTGCCACATTCTTGGAACCGACCTTACCAGAAGTCTGGCAGGTATGGCAGCTCTTACAATATCTATCTACTTCGGCCCCCATCTTTGGCCAATAAAAGTAGAGTGAGAGCCTTTCCTTGGTCTTCTTGAAACTCAAGTGGCCAGCCAAAGGTATCTCATGGGCTAGTTGTAAGAACTGTTGTCTGTTTTCCTGTGGGACTACAAGGCGTTTGTAGTCTCCAGGTTCAGACTCAGTGGGTTCACTGTAGAAGAGGCCATCTTCCCAGTGCAACCTATACTTCCCAGGCTCTTGCCCATCAGCTTGAGAAGCGGCTTGGTGGCGGAGACCCTCCAGAGTTGGACATTCTCTTTGCCCCTTACGAAAAGCTGCCCTGCTAGGCCCACCTTCTGCCAGTAAAGACTGCAGCTCAGGATGGTCCTCAGGGTCCAAATCTCCAATAAGGTTGGGGCCTCCTTCTAGCTCTTCCTCAGAGTCTAGCTCAACCACACAGGGTTGTACCTCCCTCTCAGCCTCAGCTGGAGGTGGAGTTACAGGTGTAACTTTGGACAACCTAGGGGAAGTCCTTGTTGGAAGCACTGGAGTGCTTGCTGCTGGCTGTTTCCTAGGAGTCTTGGGTTGCCCCTTTGCTCCTGATCTGGTAGTTACTGCAGTAAGTTGCTCCAGTGGTAGAGGAGTGATTTCTGTCATCATCTCCTGAGATAACCCTCTCAGGGTTTTCTCCCTTGCAGGTTTTGTGAGTTCCTGAAACCTTTTGCTAGGAGGTCTGGGGGTATGAGATACAACTCCAAGAGCTTTGAGGTCATTACCCAACAGAACCCTACCTGGCACTTCACATTGTACACTGACAGGTATTTTTACAGCCATATCATTACATTGGATGAGAACTGGTAACTGGGGACACATCTGCACAGGCCCACCAGCTAACTTGGTGAGGCATTTGGGTGCCTTAGCAACATCCTCTGCCTTGAAAAATGATTCATCCACCACAGTTATGCTGGCTCCAGTGTCCCTAATGGCAGGAGTCTCCTGACCATTCACCTGGACACTGTCCTTATAATACTCTTTAGTATTATCTGGGATAGAGTTATAGACATCTAAATTCTGTTGCTCCCACAACCCCAGAGAGACTAAAGAAACACTAGCTGAGACTCCAGTGGGTTCATCAGCTAGTAATAGAAAGTTTCCACTTGCCATGGGTACTTCCTCTTCGGGAGCGAAGGCTAAGGAGGCAAGCTGGACCCCTGAAGGTTTACCCTTACATCTGGGATCTCCTTTCACATGGTCAGTAGCCTTACAAACAAAGCATGAGCCAAAGGCTCGCTGGAATGGAGGCTTGTTCTGACCCCCTTCTGGTCTGGGACCAGAAGGTACACTAGCCTGATTTGGTTTCCCTTGTGGCTTACCCTTATAGTTTTGTTTGGGGCCCTCTTTGGAATTTGTAGTATTAGAATTCTCTTTGGAGTCCTTCTTAGACTGTTTTTCCCCATCCTTCTTCTGAGTTACCCCAGAATCCTTGTGAGTGGCCCTGTTGGCAACCCACAAGTCAGCAGCCTTAGCTAGCTTCCGGGAATCTAATTCCCTGGAATCAGCCAAGTGTTGTCTGAGCTCAGGAGAGCAGGCATCATAAATAGTCTCCAACATAAACAAATTCTTCATACCTTCATAAGTGTTCACCTTGTAACCCTTAATCCATCCCTCTAAGTTTTTCAAACATTCATTCACCCAGGTAGCCCAAGGGGTACCATCATGCTTTTTGAGGCTCCTAAACCTCTTAAGATACTGGGAAGGGGTCTTCCCAAACCTAGCTATCAAAGCTAGTTTCACACATTCATAGTCCTTCCTATCCTCCTCCCCCATCTCCATTACCACATCAGTTGCAACAGGGGGAAGCCTAGAGAACAACCAGGTGAGTAAGTCATTTCCTGTGATGTTCTGGAGCCCATGATTATATTCAAACAGAGACAACCAATCCAACACATCCAACTTAGGCTCATACATACCAACCAATTCTTTAGGCATCCGGGGTCTTTTAGGACTGGAACTTCTAGAGGAGCCAGAGAGAGAAACATTCTCAACAGATAATTTCTTCATTTCTAAGTCATACTTGAGCTCCATTTCCCTTAGCCTTAGTTCTTTGTCAGTTTGAGCATTAAGTTTCTTATACTCCAATTCTAGCTTCATTTTCTCCAGTTCAAAGTACTGAGGACTAAATGTGGGACCTGGTAAAGGTCCAGTAGGCACAGCAGGTAGAGCAGGCAGAGGCCTAGGGGGGACAGTTACAACAGCCTCACCCTCCTCTTCTGACTCTTCCTCAGAATCATCAACATTTTGCTCCATGTTAATTTCAACACTGTCATCTACAGTTGCTGGAGTGGTAGGTTCCTCTGAACCATCACCCAGACTTTGGTTAGCTAACAATCTTTCAATCAGCTCCATTTTCTTGCCCTTAGTCAGGAGATCCTTATGTTTATAGAGCACTCTTAAACAATCAGCAGTTTTGGCTGCAAGGGACTCTTGACTATAGCTTTCTATAACTGACATGTTAGAGGTTTTACTTTTTCAGTGCTAAGCTTTGTGGTTAGTTGCACTAAGGTATCTAAAGCACAATAAAATGTATACTCAATACAAATCCCACCGCTGTACACCAGTGTTAGGCAGAAACCTGTGCAGTTCCCTTGGGGAACACTGCAAAAGATTTAAGACTACAGGTAGAGCAGTAAACCCCTTTGGTAGCAGTCTGTACCACCCAGATTTACCTGGTAGCTGTGGCTGAGCAGTCAGACTTCTCTCAAGAAGAGTTAGGCAGTATGTAAAGTATACACAATATGTACCAAAACACAATAGCACAAGCAAACACTGACCAGAGCTTGGTTTCAAAAGTATATAGTTATTTATTTAAAATACACATAAGTTAAAAACACTCTAGCAAAAATATAGTAAAAGTACTTCAACACAGTTATAATGAAAGTAGATTCAATCCTTTCTCCTATCTAGACAACTCTAGGTAAAACACCACTTAATTAAAACAGAGGTGAGTGCTTAACGTTAGATGACACTCTAGTAGTTTCCAAGAAAGGGAGAGAAAAAGCAGAAATAGGTTAAACACACCACTCTAAGGTCCAGAACACTTGCAATAGGCTTACAGAAGAATAAAGTCACAGGTGAGCAAAAGTCACTAGGCAGGGCCCACTCTTAGAGTAGCCGGAGCGAAAATGTGCCCAAGATCACACTGTTAGTTAGAGATTCAAAGTCTTGCAAAGAGTCAAAAAGAGGTTAGAGTGGCTCAGAAAGTTTAGCCAAAGTGTCCCAGGCACTCCCAGGTTCGAAAGCCGGGGACTAAATCTACCCCGTACAGTCGGTAGCAAGGGAAGCCAGGCAGAACACAGTACCTTAAGCGGAAAGGATCCTCCAGCGGTGGCAGTTGTTCCAGGCAGTGGCAGCAGGGCTCGACGTCGGTCAGGGGAGAAGAAGTTCTCGCTGAAGAGCAGAAGAAGAGGGTCGTTGCACTGCCCGGGAAGAAACCAGCCGCGGAGTCCTCCGGTTAAAGGGTTGGTGCCGACTTTCGCGGTATGGGGGTAAAGTGGGGGATTCCGGTTGCCGGGGTGCTTGGCACAGGCAAGGCGGCCACGAGATACCTCAAAGAACGGAAAGAAGGCGAAAACTGGTTGTCCCCACCAGTCAAGGGAAGGAGCCACTCCGTTAAGAGTTCTCCTCGGTCGTCGGGAAAAAAAAAGTGGTGAGACGGTTCAGCAGGGCTCCACCGGGTGGTGTCGTCGAAGCAGGTCGGCTCAGCTCTTCCCTCGTCGGATTCTTGGTCCTGTGGCGACTTCTGAAGTCCCAGTCCCCAAAGCCCTGCTTTTATGCAGCAAACCCCCATTCACCCAGCCTAGCTGTCACTCAACCATGCTAAGTGGTGAGCCGGGCGGCTCACCACTTGGGCCAATCAGGACGGAGTGCGACTTGAGTTACCAAGGTAACTCAGTCCAGGGTGCCTAAATCCCCCTCCACCCCTCCTAAGTACCCCAGACAGAGTGGCACCACTTTGGAGGGCTTCTGTGGAGAAGCCCGCCAAAAGTGGAACAAAGGGCTCCACTTTGGGTCAGAGTTACAGAGGCGAACACCAACGCCATTTTAGAATCAAGTTTTGGCAAAAAGTCCCAACCGGAGTTATAAAAATAAATATATAAACCGGTGGTATGTTTAAGGCTACCGTAAATAAATAATTAAATGTGTTAGCCTAAAACAATGGGAAATCCCATAGGGAAATATTCGCGGTCGAATATAAAAAGTAGTTTCCACTGCCACCAGCCAAAACTCGATCAGGGGGGACGGAGACGTGCCCCCTCGACTAACAGACCCTGGGGCAATCGAATTGCCCCAGCCAGTACGTCCACAATATGATGGTTTGTACTGGTTCTGTTCAGGATTCAAGACTAGCAAAGTCTTTGGTGACTTTACATGCCCTGAGAGACAGTAGTCAGTCCCAGGGTATGGAGTCTATGTTGGGGAGTCCCTAGGACACCCCTGGGTCACGGCACAGAGGGTGCTGTGTGACCCACATCACAAAAATACATGAGGCCCTATGGAGTAAAAGACCCCATAGCCCATTCAACACAAGGTTTAACCAAGAAAACACACTTCAACATGTCCAAGAGTGAGGGTAAAAGAGTCTCACTCTTGGCAGGAGAAAAAAATTAAACCCCAGAAATCCAGCAAAGCTGCTGGGGGACTCACTAGGTAGGGAAATTCAGCCTAAACAGAGAATTCTCCCTAACACTAGCTTCAGCACCAAGGGTATTCACCAAGGTACTGGCGGTGGCAGCTGCACACCTGCGCAGGGAGGCAATCCCAGTGTACCCTTATCTGGACGACTGGCTCATAACGGGGGAAACCCCAGAAATTTGCAGGTCAAATATTCAGAGGACTATCGACCTCCTCCACGAATTAGGCTTCTCCATCAACGAGAAGAAGTCAAGTCTGGTGCCAAGCACCTCAAAACAGTTCCTAGGAGCAATCCTAGACACTCAAAAAGGGCTGACCTTCCCTTCGGAGGAGAGAATCTGGAACATACTACTGCAAATTCCACATTATCAGTCAGGTCAACAAATAACGGTACGCAAAGCAATGCGGTTACTGGGCATGATGGCGTCATGCATTTACCTGGTCCCCCACGCGCGTCTGCGCATGCGTCCCATGCAGGAATGGTTGGCGAAACAGTGGTCTCAGGCAAGTGGTCAGTGGGACGATCTAGTGGTCGTTTCGCCAACACTCGTACAGAGCTTACACTGGTGGACAAGAGAAAATCTCGCAAGAGGAAAACCCTTTTACGATCCCGAAATACAGGCAGTGGTGACTACAGATGCATGCCTAACTGGGTGGGGAGCTCACCACCTCCACCACACAGCTCAGGGTCTCTGGTCTCACTCAGTAGCCAAGAACCACATCAACCTGCTAGAGCTTCTGGCAGTATTCCGAGCGCTTCGGGCGTTCGAGCCCCATCTGCTAAACTTGTCGGTGCAGATCCTGACGGACAGCACGACAGCCATGTTCTATCTGAACAAACAAGGAGGGACTCGTTCGCCAAATCTGTCCAAGCTTGCCCAGAAAATCTGGATATGGGCACTCAAACGGAACATCTTCCTGTCATCGCAACATGTTCCAGGGGAGCTCAATTCCCTAGCGGATGCCCTAAGCAGAGACTCCCTCCCAAAAGAACACGAATGGGTCCTTCACAGAGATATCGTAGAAGATCTCTTCTCTCAGTGGGGTTTCCCCACTATAGACCTATTCGCCACAAGCGAAAACAAACAATGCCCAGGATTTGCATCCAGGTTCCCCCAGCCAGACTCCCAAGGGAACGCTCTGTGGATGAACTGGTCAGGGATGTTTGCGTACGCTTTTCCACCAACTCCTCTCATCAGGAAGGTGGTGTACAAGATGAACAAGGAAGCGATGACGCTCATCCTAGTTGCTCCCATGTGGGCGAGACAACCATGGTTTCCACACCTACACAGGATGGCGGTGTGCAAGCCCATCAAACTCCCAGCCTGGTACAACCTGCTGTCCCAGCAACAAGGTCAAACAGTGCACCAGGAACCCAACTCAATGAACCTGGCAGCATGGCTCCTGAGGTCATAGAGTTTGGGCATCTCAATTTACCACAGAGGTGTATGGACATCCTAAAAGAATCCAGGAAGCCAAACACAAGGCACTGTTACTTTGACAAGTGGAAAAGATTCGTTATTTGGTGCCAGAGTAAGCAAATCAACCCAGTTGATTGCACTCCTTCCAACGTTGTAACATACATGCTCCACCTGCTGGACGCAGGTTTGGTTTTTAACTCTCTGAAAGTACACCTGGCAGCCCTCTCGGCTTACACCACATCCCATAACAAGGTATCGTGGTGGAAAGTACCAGTAGTTAAAGCCTTCATGGAAGGAGTAAAGAGACTTCACCCTCCTATTTCGAACCCACCGCCAGGATGGGACCTCAATGTGGTGCTAGCTAAGCTCATGGGCCCCCCTTTCGAACCCATGCATAAAAGTAGTCTCAAACACCTGACTTATAAAACGGCCTTCTTAGTAGCCATTACCTCTATAAGAAGGGTCAGTGAAATTCAGGCTCTGTCAGTGCAGGATCCTTTCTTTACTATCCACAAAGACAAACTGGTTTTACGCACACACCCTAGGTTCTCACCTAAATTTATATCTAAATTCCATGTAAACCAGTCCATCGAGCTTCCGGCTTTCTTCCAGAACCCGCAAAGCTCAGCTGAGGTGAAACTACACACCCTTGATGTGCGTAGGGCGGTCCTCTACTATGTAAATAAAACCAGACCGCTAAGGAAAACAGATCAACTGTTTGTCTCCGTAGCTACAGGCAGAGAGGGGGATCGCGTCTCTAAGGGCGCGATCTCGAAGTGGATTATCAACTGTATACAGCTGTGTTACTCTCTTTCTGAAAAAACTCTGCCTTTTACGCCAAGGGCCCATTCCACTAGAGGCATTGGGTCCACTCTGGCTTTCATTGCAAATGTTCCCCTCGACACCATTTGCAAAGCAGCTACTTGGAGCTCTATTCACACTTTTACTCAGCATTACTGCATTGACACTCATTCCAAGACAGATACACAAGTGGGACAAGCGGTTCTAAGACACCTGTTTGCTCATGACCCTTCTCACATCCCACCTCCTTCTTCGGGTACTGCTCGCTAATCTATGCACAGCATGTGATCTAAGCAGATTCCACAAGCCTCAGAAGGGATACATTACTCACCGTAATCGTATTTCTGATGCTTGTATCTGCTTAGATTCACATGCGACCCACCCTTCCTCCCCTCCGAGAGAAGGCGCATGATTGCTTGTAGTCTTACCTTCTGTCTATCTGCTTGGATTATCTGTACTCACGCTACTCCTCATGCTTCCTCATGTCAGAAAAAATACAATCTGAGGATCCTAGACGCGTGAGGGATCTTGGGTACAGTGGACGTCACACTAGGGATAGTATTACTGGCACGCCTGTGTCGACGCCCATTTTCGAGTTTCGAAAAACAAACTGTAATACTCCGCAGCTTCCACTAGATGTCGGCCTATGCACAGCATGTGAATCTAAGCAGATACAAGCATCAGAAATACGATTACGGTGAGTAATGTATCCCATATATATATATATATATATCGGCTGGGGGTAAGGGGTTGAAAGGGGTGTGGGGGATAGGGTCGGGCTTAGAAATTGAGGGAAAAAGGAGGATTAGGGTGGTAGACTCCCCTCCCCCCCAATTAAAAATAAAATATATATTATTTTCAGCAAAAGTTGATTTGTTAATGTGTTTGGTAACCTCAAATGGAACCAGACAAGGTGCATAGCAGGAAAAGGCCGGTTTCCTGTTTTTCCCCTCTTTCAGTTCTTTGTATTCAGCATGGCGTGTTGTGGTTTTTTAGTCCTGCAAAAAGGTATGCTGCAGCTTGCCGGGTAGCTTATAGTGGCCAAGGTAGCATCTGGGACTCCTGTGTACAGGGTGCTACCACCATCCATGTAGGTGATGACGAGGACTTTTTTCACTGTTGTGAATGTTGAGCCAGGTTTGAAATGCTTGACTTTGCGAAGGAGCTCAAGTTGTTAGTATGCTGCTTGTGTTGTCTTGACAATGTGTTTTGAATAAGAAGTCACAATCCATAGGAAAGGCGAGAGATTTTGCTCTTGGTGAGAGTTAAGGTGTGTGATGAAACTGATGGGCTCACCACAGTTTTCTCGGCAGTGACCACCTCCCATGTGGCCAGGGGACGGCTGCCGCTAACTGATCCAGACCATGGGGGCAACCGTATGGGGGAGGATCATATGGGGGAGACTACCTTTGGGCAGACACCATGGGTCTATTGGGTGAGACGCAGTATCTCCCTTACAGGGTGAATCTGCCATTTGTAAAGCTCTAATGGCCAATTGTCATCTCTTCCCTCTTTCACCTATAGAAAATAATGGAAAGATTTGGTTACATCCCAAAGGCCAATTCTCAACTATCCGGCCTTGTAAAATTATAAAAGACACTTTTCCCAGCTCCTCATACTCTGCTTCCAAACATTTCTACAACATTCTCAAAAAGGGACTACTTTTCCCACAATCCCCACAACACTGGGACGAAGAAGAGGAGAGGAGTAATGATGATCACTTCCCATTGTCAGCAGTCTAGTGCTTCTCTAAATCCTATTGGTCAGAGCCAGTACAAAAGGGTAGAATGACTTAGGAAGTGAGAGAGGTCACTGGATGACCTGGCTGCAGGAATCTCGTGCTGGAGAAGGATGGGCTGTATACTGCTGTGCCAAGAGAAGAGGGGGTACCCTTGCCTCCCAACTGCCTGTGGCGAGCTGGAAAGCACTGGGGGTGCCAAGGAGAACAGTCTGCCCCCTTCAAGAAGGGGTACCCCTGGGCACCAGCAGTGTACGACAGCCCAGAGGAGACTGCATTCTCCCTTATTAATGGCGAAACACCATACCCAAGTGGGGTGAAACCTGTTTAGGTCTATGGACAAAAACCTAATGGACTTTACTTGGGTGAGAGGGCTGAGCCTCTCAGCAGGAACAGTGCAGGAGAGGACCGCACACTCCAGGCAGAGGCTCGCAAACGTGAGACACACAGAAAAGGTTACCGGCACAGAAGGTGGGACACCGCAGATGAGCAGAAAAATGCCATAGAGACAGGAGGTGCTGCGCAGAAGCTTGTGGGTGTTGGGCGGCTTGAGGAAGCACCGGTTGGCAGTCCAGACAGAGAGAGGAAGCTAGCGTGTGACTGCAGGTCTGTACAGAACACTGGAGAGACCTCAGTTGATGCCAGGGTGGAAAGCGAATTAAGCAGCTGTTCCACAAAGGCACGGGGAGAGCTGGAGCTGCTGGAAAAGACAGGTGAGTCTGCCGAAAGTAGCTGGAGTCCCCCCGGACGTCCCGACAAGTGCACCAGGCCGCATTTGATAAATATGAGATGGTTAGCAATGAGAAAAGCCGAAGAAGCCTATTTGAATGCAGGCAAGACAAAGTATTTACGCAGCACCCAATAAAAAGAATATTTGTTTGCAGACAAGACAGTACCAAGAGAAACCCCAGTCCAATACAGGTGCATGAGATACGGGTGTGGGGGAGAAGTTTGAGCAAGTGCTACCATAGGCAAATATACCAAGTACCTCACGGTATAAGCCATTTTTGGGAAACCAAGGAACTGTGAATCAATTAAGAGAAGTCCTGGCAGGCAAGTACACCAGGCAGTTGAAGTTTGTAAAGATTCCTGGCAGGAGAGTATTCCAGGGAATCTGAACGGAACAATAAAGATAAGACTGGCAGGCGAGTATTCCAAGTAATTGAGATTGATTGACGGAATTATAAAAGAAATCCTGGCAGGCGAGTATACCAGGTAGATGAGATTGAGTGAAGATTCCTGGCAGGGGAGTACATCAGGCAAACTGAAGAGTTGAAGGAAATCTTACAGAAAGACTGTTGCAAGACTTGTGATTTAAACAAGAACTTTTTGAGTCCAGTGAAGGAACAAAGGAACTGTTCATCAAGGGAACGTTTGCGATCCAAATCAAGAAACCAGGGGAAGGGGACCATCCTTTTGCTAACATCAAGAAAAAGAAATTTCCTTGCACCCAGTGCTCCAGATAAGATTTTGAGGTGGGAGTATTTTACACATGATTTTTCAAATTAGAGAGTAAATTCAAAAACAAGAGTAAAAATGAGTTTTCTCCTCTGCAAGAGTAAAACCTATCCAACGCATATACCCAATGCATAGGTAAAATCAGACCCGTAGACCGAAGAGTTGTAGATCAAAGTTGTCTGGCTTGCGCAGAGCCCTTCACGCCATATGGAAACAGCACATCCCGTCTGAGCACATAGTAACAGCACATCACTCCACTTGATAATAGCATACATCCTCCCTGAACATGCTAGCTACACATCTCCTCTTGACACATACTAACGAGTATGACACGTACTTTGTGCACATGGTAAAGGAACATCTCCTTTCAGCATTTTCAGAGATGTGCTGTTAGCATTTGAAGAGCAAATTTGTGTCATTTCCATGTGTAAATTGCACCTCTACACCGTGCGCATGCTAACAAGCGCATCTCTATGCATATGCTAATGGCAGACATTGTTTTCAAGTATTTATAGAACATGTTCTGTTTAGCAAGCCTGATATTTGCACACGATGACAGGACATCTCTACCCATAGCGACCTCAAATCTCTTATCTGCGCATGCTATTGGCACATCTCTTCTCGTCTGCTAATGGTGCATCTTCTCTGCGCACATACTAGTGGGCCAGCTCTCTGTACATGCACGCTAACTGCGCACATGTGCACAGAGGAGATGTGCATGCTAACAACACGCCTTCTCTATGCACATGCTAATGGGACATACCCTCTCTGCACATGCTAACTGCACATACCATCCCTGTACGTATTAACTGCACATCCTGTGCAGTGACGGGATGTGCATTTAGCATGTGCAAACTCCACATCCTGTCTCTGCACATGCTAACGGCACATCTCGGCTTTGCATGCTAATTGCACTTCTGTTCCATACTAATGGCACATTTCTTGGCACATATAAATGACACATCTTTACTAAGTACGTACTAGGGAGACATTTCTTCTCTGCGAGTGCTAACGTAGCATCTCCTCTGCACATGCTATAATGGCACATCTCCTCTCTGCCAGTCTTAATAGCAGGGCTCCCTTCTACACAGGCTAATGTTGGCAAAGCACATGCTAAAATGTTGCATCCAAAGAAAGGCTGGAAAGCTACCGGGCAGGAGGGCGGCCTGCACTTCTCAAGTTCCAATTACATGGAGGGCTGACGCAGCCTTGTGGGTGTGGCACAGAGGGAAGACCGCAGAGGAGTTGCTTCTTTCTTACAAGACATGCAATAATGAAGAATAACCGTTCACACAAGTTACTATCGGTGCTGGAAATGGACAAAATGTACTGGGGCTAAATGTACCCGATTTCCCCCCTCTCCTTTCCTTATTCAGCCTGACTCGAACACGTCCTCACCAGCCCCCACCACAATGCCCAACAGTGCTCCCCTGACATCCTGCTTGGTTTTGCTCTAATAAAATTCAAACTGGGATAATAACTGTTACCACAGTGCTTAAAAGCTGAAGGAATTTTTGCTAAAAGCGCTATGTAAGAACACATACTCCCTTTCCACATGTTATTGGCATAGCCTCCGTACACATGCAGCAGCACATCTCCTGTCAGCACATGCTAACTGAGCATGTTTTCTGCATGTGCCAGTGGCAAATGGCCTCCCTGCATGTGCTAATGGCAAATATATTCAGTTCCCGGGCTGCCCCGCATGTCTGGTGCAGGGTAATGGAACCGTTCATCCTTGCATGGGGTAACGGCCCATCCATCGTGTTATAGCCCACCAGCAAGTGCACGTCTTACTACAGCCAGCATAACTTTATAAATTATACATTACAGAGCCGGTTTGCAACGGGCCATGGTGCAGCAAGTAAAGGAATTATTGCAGATGTGTTGGCTCCCGCCCCTTTACAGCACTGTGAGGGGAGCGGAGGGGGTGGCTGGTGGCTTGTGAGAGTGAGCTGACCTACCTGACCTCCCTCCAATGCAGGGGTGCAACAAAACCTACATTTCGGGGGTGGAGGAGATTAAGTCGTGATGGGAGGGGCCACTAAAATAGGCAGGGCAAACTTGGAGGATCTGCCCCCACTGTTCTACGCCCCCCCCCCAACCCCACCCCCCCCCCCCCCACCCGGGTCTGGTGTGAGGACCAACTGTCGATTAGTATATTTAAAGCACAATATACAGAGAGGTGATGGAGGACTTTCTTGAAAGTAACAGCTTTAAAGTTTTACTGCGTTTGTTCAAGTACATTTTTCTGAACAAACACAGTCAAACTTTAACGCTGTCGGTTTCGGGGAAAGGCTCACCTCTCTGCCTAACAAAATGCAAGTGCACCCATCCAGGAGTGCACCTAGGTTAAAATGTAGGAGTGGGCTAACCCTTCAAATGTTGGGAGAGGAACTAACTTCAGAGACTGTGGAGGAGTGGCCCACTTACTTGTGTAGGGGCATCTACCTTCATTAACCGTTGTAATAAGACTATTCTAGTGCAGCTTCAATGTTACAATCAGTTAACTGCTCTCTCCTTTGAGTCTGAAATACCCACTTCTTGCAGGTCCTGAAGGTCCTAGAAAGTGTGAAAATGGCAGATGGTGTGCAATGAAAGACTCAATATCATAGCAAAACAGGACATTGCAGAGTGTGGGGCAGTACTGTGGACGGCCCAAGCAATTCAGTGGCTGGGAGCAACAATGGAGAAAATGTAATGTTGGTTCTATCGCAGTCCGCTATAGTAGAATCTCTGGTGCACTGACTGGCTGGTGAGACTATGTCGGCCTGTCAAATACAGTGTTACAGGACTGGGGGAGTGCCAGTGCAGCAATAATGCAATTCTATGCAGCAGTATTGGAGCCACTAGCAGAGGAGCACCAGGATAAACCAATGTGTCCCTACACTTATTAAAGCGGTCCTATTGTAAGGGTGGAAACTTTATCATTTATAAGCACTCCAATTTTTGCGATTGAAGTCAGGGTGAGATTACATTATTTGCCCAGAATCACACAGTTACGCTAAACAGCAAAGCTTTGATTTTAACCCACTCTTTCAATTTGGGAACAGCCACCTTCTTCCGCGTTTTACTTGGAACAAAAATGTAAGTTTTGGATGTCAAGACCTACAATAATACTGTCCTATAGAGTTTACTTGCAAAATAAACAAATTGCATAGTAAAGCATCATGCCAACATGTAAATCCGTATAGCAGCATGTTGGGCCTAAATAATATCACCATACCTTTTATTTTCCACATCCTGAATGGAAAAATTTCAGATGCAAAAGGCAAAACATCCTGATTTACCCACTTTATTTCAGCGCTTTAACAACTCACAACAAAAAATTAAGTTCTTCCATAAACTCACTTAGGTTTGGCGATTCGTCACAAACCTCCACCGTGTTGTTATGTATGGTTAAAGAACATTCAACTAAAGACATTGAAGTAAACTTAACTTTTTAGCATATGAAGCTGTTAGACCTTATGGGCAGTGCTCCAGATAAGATTTTGCTAAGGTTTTGAGGGGGGAGTATTTTACTCCCTTATTTTACAATAAATGCAATTTCAAGCGAGTACAAATGTGTTTACACAAGAGAGTAACATGTATCTGAAATGTTCAGACATTTGGGGAATAAAACTTCAGTCCCTGCATTCAGCCAGTGATAGAAATGAGGACATTAGGCACGATTGCAGGCCATGACTAACCAGTCAGTCAGCACTGAGATGGTAACTGGACCATGGAGTGTGGCGTGAGGTGTGGTAAGCTGCACAGTGGAATGGTTCCTGCGCCAACAGCATGCCTGAATTCATGGAAAGGCACAGTGTGTGCAGCTTGGGTACACTGTACCTACCAGCTGTGCACACAGACTTAAGCAACGGTTTGTGGTACATTTTTAGTGTGGTGCAAAGCTGCAATGAGGAAGGAAAACAAACTAACCAGAAGGGGATTTTCATTTTGAATTATTGTCTAAAGGTTACCCAGGCAAGGTTTCCCAATACAGAGTGGAAGCTAGCGCTTTTAATGACAGGAAATAAAAAGCAGACTCATCCTTGCCAAGTTTCAAACTCACGAACCTCTGATAAAACGATCTCTGCAGCAAGTGCATTATCCCATTCGGTTTAACGCGTACCCTACTTCAGTAGTCAGGGTGCATGCAATACCATTCTAGACAGACACACACATATACATACACTTGCCAGTGTACCGATTTGTCTGGTCTCCAAGTCATACCAACTGCCTGAAAGTGGACTTTATAACAAAGCCCTGCTAGCCGCTGGCTTCACTTAATATAGGAATCCCATTGCACTTTGGTTCTTAATGTCTCACCTGATGCTTTAACAACAGACAGTATAGGAATAATCAAAGATTAGAAAGATGAAAGGCAGAGCCAGCATTGAGGGCCTAGACCATGCGACCTGCAGGATACATGCAGCTGGCGCTAAACCAATTTAGCTGTTTTACTGCATTACAAACAGGTGCAGGATTCTCAAAATGCCTTTGCTTTCTAGAGCAATGCTGTACAATAGGGCACATCATCTGCTTCAATCCTGAAAAGATAGTGTGTCCTGTCCAGCAACAAGTGGCAAAAGCACTATAGAACATGATCTCACTCACGTTATCTGGAGACCCGAACCTTGAAGCAAAATCCTGTCACACCTCCCCCGCTTATAATTTTCTCATCAGGTTGTGTGAATGATCAACTGATACACAGTGAGATAGAAGAACAATACAATACACTGGAAATACAGGGAAAAAGAAATGATGGAGTACTGGTTGTAGAAAATATTAAATGACCCCTTGTACAGAACCTGGGGAACGCACACCTCCAGTGAGGGAGCATCCCTAACGGATACTGGGAGTCCCAGCATCTCCTGTTACCTCCATGGCCCTGGGTGTCTGGCTGTCCACTGAACTCTGACTTCTTCCGGAGCACAGTTTGGCCAGTGTTCGAACTTGGTTTACATATATGCACAGTGCAATATGCACTGTAAGAACACACAGGATGCCATTGCCAAGTAAGGCCAGTATTTCCCAATGCAGGAACACCAGTGCTGCCTGAGCCCAATTACACCATTACTGACACTATAAAGGACACCCTAGTGAAAGGACTTTGTATGTACCACCAACCTTCCCTATCCCACTGTGTGAACACTTGTGCTGCATATGGGCTGCACATTCTACTTACTGTAAGAAAACTGTGTGAGCCCAGTAGTGCCGTTATTTGCCTCAGTAAGAACATGCATGCTGACCCTTTCCCTAAGCCTCTCTTCAGGCCCGGTCAGCATTTGCTGCCATGGTGGCGTCACATCCCATAATCTCCTGTCCTAGGTGCAGGCTACTGCCCATTCTGCACAACAATTTGATTCAATCTTCAGTTCCACCCTTGCAGCTCATCGCCCTCTTTCACCCGCTCTCATCCACACCAGCGCTCCTCCCTCTTGCACCTTCACTTGCATGTATCCTTGCGCTTTCACATCCTTTATACGCCTGCACACTCACACACCCTTGCTCATTATCACACTTGTGCTAGTTCTCACATAGCCTTACATCTGAACATCCGTGCAGGCTCGCACACTTGCTTTTTATTACTTATGCTTTTCTTACACACCCTTGCATCCACACACCCATTTTCAGACCGCTGCCGGCTAGTACAAATTGAGGTTTCAAATCCGCTCTGACAAACAGGTTTAATAATTTCCATAAACGGCAGGGGATCAGCACACAGATGACTGTCGGCCCTGCAGAGTGTCCTGTACAGGAGAGTAGTGGATCTGAGTGCTTTGGCTCCGAGATCCTTTGTCTGCTGGCACAAAAATTCAATTAAAAAAATGTGCCATTTCAATTGGGAGTGAATAGGCGAGGGCCTCGGTAGATGATCTTGCGACTACTGGTAACACAAAAAAAAAGTTAGTGAGCTGATTATAGATAATGACAGTTGGTAATGCTTAAAGTTCAGATCACCATGTATTCCTTGACAAATGCTGACAAGTCTAAAATAAAAGGGGGTTGGGTACTTAGGGCTGAGTAAGAAAATGTTGCTTATTTCTACGCAGCCCACCAAGTCCAAAGCCATTTCAGGAGTCTTCTCACGAAGCTCGTGTATGCATAAACTAATGGTTCATACTGCAGTGCCATCTACTGGCAGAAAGAGGAATTTTTTAAATAAAGAATTACAGTGACAATCCTGTGTAAACAGTACGCATTTAAAAGTGAAATGTGTGGCGTACTGGCAAGAATTAATTGCGTAAAAAGGCCCATTACGCCCCTTATCTGGAGGGCTGCTTGCACCCTTAGTTGTTTTTGTTTTAGTGTGAGGGTCAGGATAGGACATTTTGGACACAAGGACAGCATTTCAGTTATTGACTTCCTGACATAGGGCCTCATTACGGGTCTGGTGGTAACCGTGTCGGTAAAACCGTCAGATTGCTGCCATACCCGTAATTAATTACCGGCACCCGACCTCCTGGTAACACCGGGGTATTCTGACCCCGGCAGCCGTGAAGTCAGGCGCCGGAAAATTTGTAAGTCCCCATTCCCATGGATAGGACTCCATGGAATTGGGACCACGGAAACACTGGCACCGTTAACGTTGTTGGTGCTTCTGTGAAACTCTGCGGGCGGGTGCCGTTCTGCCCGCCAGGTCTGACCCTGTCAACCCAACTCAATGAACCTAGCAGCATAGCTCCTGAGGTCATAGAGTTCGGACATCTCAGATTATCTCAGAGGTGTATGGACATACTAAAGGAATCTAGGAAGCCAAACACGAGGCACTGCTACTTTGACAAATGGAAACGATTTGTTATCTGGTGCCAGAATAAGCAAGTCAACCCAGTTGATTGCACTCCTTCCACAATTGTCACATACATGCTCCACCTGCTGGATGCAGGACTGGTATTTAACTCACTGAAGGTACACCTGGCAGTGCTGTCCGCATACACCACATCCCATAACAAGGTGTCGTGGTGGAAGATACCAGTGGTTAAAGCTTTCATGGAAGGAGTAAAGAGACTTCACCCTCCTATTTCAAACCCACCACCAGGATGGGACCTTAACGTGGTGCTATCTAAACTCATGGGCCCCCCATTCGAACCCATGCATATAAGCAGTCTCAAACACCTGACTTATAAGACGGCCTTCTTAGTAGCAATAACATCTATAAGAAGGGTCAGTGAAATTCAGGCTCTGTCAGTGCAGGATCCATTCTTTACAGTTCATAAAGATAAACTGGTTTTACGTACACACCCTAGGTTCTCACCTAAGTTTGTTTCTAAATTCCACGTGAACCAGTCCATCGAGCTTCCGGCTTTCTTCCAAGACCCACAAAGCTCGGCTGAAGTGAAACTACACACCCTAGATGTGCGTAGGGCGGTCCTTTACTATGTAAACAAGACCAGACCGCTAAGGAAAACAGATCAGCTGTTTGTCTCCGTAGCTACAGGCAGAGAAGGAGATCGCGTCTCTAAAGGTGCCATCTCTAAGTAGATTGTTAACTGTATCCAGCTGTGTTACTCTCTTTCTGAAAATACTCTGCTTTTCATGCCAAGAGCCCACTCTACTAGAGGCATTGGGGCCACTCTGGCTTTCATTGCAAATGTACCCCTTGACACCATTTGCAAAGCAGCTACTTGGAGCTCTATTCACACTTTTACTCAGCACTAGTGCATTGACACCCATTCCAAGACAGATACTCAAGTGGGACAAGCGGTTTTAAGACATTTATTTGCTCATGACCCTTCTCACATCCCACCTCCTTCTTCTAACACTGCTCGCTAATCTATGCACAGCATGTGATCTAAGCAGATTCAACAAGCCTCAGAAGAGATACATTCCTCACCGTAATAGTATTTCTGATGCTTGTATCTGCTTAGATTCACATGCGACCCACCCTTCCTCCCCTCTGAGAGAAGGCGCATGGATGCTTGTAGTCTTAGCTATCTATCTGCTTGGATTATCTGTACTCACGCTACTCTTCATGCTACCTCATGTCAGAAGAAATACAAGCTGAGGGTCCTAGACGCGTGAGGGATCATGGGTACAGTGGACGTCACACTAGGGATAGTATTACTGGCACGCCTTGTGTCGATGCCCATTTTCGAGTTTCGAAAAAAAACTGTAATACTCTGCAGCTTCCACTAGATGTCGGCCTATGCACAGCATGTGAATCTAAGCAGATACAAGCATCAGAAATACGATTACGGTGAGTAATGTATCCCATATATTTTTTTTCTTTTTTCACAGCCTGCGGTAGGAGCCATGTAGTTATGGTTAAGTTGCTAAACCCATAGGAAGAGCACTTTTTGGGGGACTTATAACTTTGCTCCTGTGATGCTGGAAATGCAACTCCGTATCCTTGTCCTTTACTGCCTTTTTATCGTGTGTTCTGTCGTGTTTTTCCGCGCAGGAGTTCATGTGTGACTCCTGGCGGTGCAGCTCTCTATCTTTTGGTTTGGTGAACAGACCCATGGGATACCCTTATGGCACCCATGGGTAGGGGTACAACCCTGTGCCCCTAGTGTTTGTTTTTGGGCACCTGTGCATGACCCACAGAGCAGGGTATGGGCTGGTGGCAGCTCCGTGCTGAAATGACTGGTGCCCTGAGCGTCCTCTATTTTGGGATGCCCAGGCCCTGTCATTGGAATCGGTAGATTCCTGATGGAGACAAAATAGCCCCCATGGCCTCTTGCCTTCCATTACCTGTTATCTTGATCTTCCCGAAGTCCCGGGAAGCCCTGCCTCTGTCCCTTCCCCCTGACTGGCTGTTGGATGGAAGTTCCGTATATGGTAGTGTGGGGAAGTGCCGACCAGACTGGCTGGGGCCTTCTCAACGACCGTATGTTGTGGGTGGGACCTGGCTGAATGGATGTGTGACGAATATACATTCTATGTTGTGGCTGTCTAGTATCTGGTGTTTGTCACAATGGTTGAGACAGCCCTGCCCGAAACCGGTATGAATGCAGCTTGGAGTGTTGAATGGCTCGGTACTTGTCCCAATACACATAACTTGTTGTGAGTGTCTGGATAGAAGTGAATGGCATGAATACCTTGTGTGCCTGATTGGCTGCCTGCCTGCATGAATGCCCGTAGTCGTGATTGGATGCTTGAGTATGACCCCGTGGAATGAATGGGAGATCAACAGTATATCTGGGGACCTCTCACTGCTAGGAATTGTGTTCCGAAGCTGAAGTCCACTACGACGAGTAACTGGAGTGAAGCTTAACCTTGAGCCCTGCTGGACGAGTAGAATTGCTGTTGCTCTCCTTCGCAATCTGAAAGCTGCTGTGCTTCAAGGACTGACCCAGAGAGGATCTGGTAAGGCGCCCTCTTCCCGAGTTACGAGGGACTATCGTGCACAGCTGATCTTTGCCTAAGCTCCCTGGTAGACAGACCTTCGACAGGCTGCCAACCCAATACGGGGACTGCTGCGGAACTCCAAAGAGACGCGCCTGCACTGTTGTCCGCCACTGTCGACGACCGCCATCTGGAGCCGCCGTGCTCCCGTTGCCTAAAAACTTCATTGATCCAAGGACGGTCTCGTCCACATTGTCGCCGCTGTATCCTGCTGCAGAAGGCCTGACAGTCGACGTGCCGAGGAGCATCCGCCGGTGGGTTTCCCGCCACCCAAAGACCACATAGACGCCGACGACTTGACGCCCTTGCTGGGCCACAGTTCTTCAACTCTTTGCGGTCCAGAACTTTCGACACCAAAGTGCCCCTCATGCCTCTTCCTGGCAGGACGTTTACGCTTCCCCGTCAACGAGCACCGCTAGGAACGACGCGGCCACTTCACCATCGTAGCTCGACCTATTCTCCATCGGACGTTCGACGACCCGTGACTCCTGCCTGAAAGGGAGGACACTCAAGAAGGGTTGTCGATTTCCCCAAGGAGGAACGCTACAACGCCAGGTACTTTGGGGTTGCAGAACTATTGGAAAGTCTAGTGTGAACAATATATGGACTGGGCTTGTATCTTTCTTCTACAGGTTGCCCAGGTGGGGGGGGGGGGAATCTCCACACAGAGCTGTTTTTTAACTGTAGTTACCAGTATTCTGCCTATTACTCAACCACCTTGCTTTCTTTCCTCTCTCTACTGCTGGTTTCCTCTTTATTTTGATCTGTGTGTCATTCTGACCGTATACACTTTAATACGATCTAATAACGTTAGTGGTACCACTTTAGAATTGTACATATTTACCATTGTTGATTTTCGGAGTACAAAGTGAGTTATCGTGATCGTGTATATGACTTTGAATATTATATAAAGACTGTGTTTTAACCGATACAGTGTGTGGACATTCCTTCGTGGGTGCTCGGGGACTACACTGTACTTAAGAACTAGCTCGCATCACCTCCCGAGAAGCTAGGCCTTGATTGCTCGACCACAACTACCAATACTAGAGAATCTTGGCAGAGGTCTCTGTGCCTCCCCTCTACCATATAGAGAGCGGAAGTGCAGACCCCCCTCTGGTCTTTACAGCTCCCCCTGGATGAATCCTCACCAAACCAAAATAAACTGAATGGAAAAAACTTTGCTCACGCCGACAGCCCAAACCGATGGACAGATTTTCACCAAATTTGCTGCAGGAGTGGTGGCTTGGCCCCGAAAAGGTTTTTTTTTTTTATTTGCTGAAAAATCCATCCAAGTGTTTTTTTTTTAAAAAAACAGGTAAAATGTAGGTCAAGAAATATAAGTGATATCTGGCTCTGCTCCACTTACCCATTTTCCTGTTCGCTCCTCGGACAGGACTCCAATTGTTCCGGAGGGGCCACGTCATGTCAGCGGACACCCAACGTGCCCGCTGATTGGCTGGATGGAAGCGTGATGTGCGTCATATTTTTCTGAAGTGGCCGCAATGTTGTTTCTGCGGATATTCGTGGATAGCCCTGCTCCAAGCAGGGCTGGAAAACATGTTTTGGGGCATTTGTTGTTGGGAAGAGGGGCTGGAAAGGGTGGGGGAGTGGAAGATGGTACATATGATGTATTTGTTTAGGTGGAAGAAGACTATGGTGTGTCCGCGCACACCACAGCACAGCAGTTCATGGGTAGGTCCTGAGGCGAGCAGCTTCTGGTCACTGCAGGCAGGCTTCATTAGGGTAGGGGATTGTAATGTAGATGATGTGAGGATGTTTGTATAGGTTTTTTTATGCTGAGGGAGTTTTGACAAGCTCCTGGACTCTTGGCTGCATGGCGGCTGGCTTATTGCAACCAAGAGTCTGCTGACTGGTTGCAAGTACTGTAATAGTAAGTGTACGGTAGTGGACAGAGCCTCAGGTGGCTGGCTTATGTATGTGGGTTGCGGCCAGTGTACATATTGCTGGGTGATGTGATATGACATTTATGACCCGCCTATACTCAAGTGTTTCAAGGTGCACGGCTGTACTATGCTGTGGTGATGGTGACCAACTACTAGTCTGCCCACTGGCTGCATGTAGTGCAATAGTATGTGTACAGAAGTGGACAGGGTGTGTGGCAGCTGGGTTGTGGCCACTGGGCAGATTCGTGGGTGCATGGTTGTATCATGCTGTGGTAATTGTGGCCAGCTACTCCGGCCATGCACCCAAGAGTCTTCCCACTGGCTGGAAGTACTGGAATAGTATGTGTACAGAAGTGGACGGGCGTGTGGCAGCTGGCTTATTGGAGTGCCCGAGATTCTTTGGTGTATGATAGTCTGTGCAGTGGTTGCAAGTAGTGTAATAGTATGTGAACTGAAGTAGACAGGGCCTCGGGCGGCTGCCTTGTGTTTGGTTTGTGGCCACTGGGAAGATTTTTGGTGCATGGGCGTATTATGCTGCAGTGGCTGTGGCCAGGCCCTAGACTCTTGGGTGCATGGCGGAGGCCGTAATACGCCCATGCACTCAAGATTGGGAAAATGGCATATGGTTTGCAAAAATGTGTATACAATGCAATTTGCTGATTACAAATAAGCATGACACCAATAATCGTATACTCATTGTATGTATTGTTGAGGCACTGTACACCTATTTCGAACGCAGTGTAGAATACTTTGAAGTGGCAATAGCAGATTTGAATATTGTGGCATGTGGAAATGCAGGAGAAATCTTTGTTTCATTGTTTGTGATAAAAGAAAAAACATACCATTTTAGGGTAGGTACTTCATAATGTTGTGTTTCTTTTGCAGACATTTATGTACTTTGTGGACCCTCATAATTAGTACTTCACAATTACTATGCTTTACGAGTGTATTGTACAATGTGTCAGTTCCTGTGTTTGTTTGCATAATCATTGGGTCTGTGGGAAAAGAGATCCATGCAGGATAAAAAAAAACACACTTCTACATTCATTTATTATGTGGCACCCTCTATTTCATTGACGTGTGCACTACTTACTGGAATGTTTAAGGTGCATATCTATGTGGTCTTCTTGTTATAAGCACTGTTGCAGTAGGAGGAATTAATTGGAATGGTGCATGATTTTCCTTTTGGAAGTGGTGGTACTATGGTTGCACTACCAGTCAGCGTATTCTGACTGTTTAACTGTTTCCTATTTTTAGCAGTATTTGTTTATGCGTTTGATGTTTTCTAAGTACTGTAGTATTGCAAACTAATATTGCAGGATTGTGGAGGCAGTTAGATACCTGTTGGCGTATTCTAACTGTAGTTTGAAAGTTGTTGAAGGTATGTTTGTAGCACTGCGATTGCTGAAGGTTGATTTTGGCAGTTTGACCGCTGGAAGTAATATCGTACTGCGCTTGCAGTAAGATACCAGTTGGTGTATTCTGGTTGTTCATATTTAATAAGTGTTCAAGTGTTTTCTCAGAAGAACTTTCATTTTTGCTAGTGGGTTTCAAATTGTGTAGTAGTGCAAAGTAATATTGTAGTATTATGGTTGCTCTTAGATGCCATTGCTGTTTACAGTTTCTCAGTTTTGCAGGGTATGTCTTCAAGCACGTTCATGCTTGTTGGCTGATTTACATTTTTCACTATTGTGAAGTGCTTTTGTAGTACTATTGGTGTAGTTACATGCAGTTGCGTATTTATTGCACTGGTATGGGCATTGTTAGACAGCTGTTGACTTATTCTACCAGTTGGTCGTTTCACAGGTCATTGAGGACAATTTGTAGACCATCATACTCAGTACTTTCCTTTTTAAGTACTGTGGGAAACATTATTAGCGTGTCCATTGCACAGTTGTTGTTTCTGTGACTATAATCATTGGGGAAAAAACTGTATAGCAGCGCAACTAATGTCTTCATGGGCTAGTGGGTGTTTATGAAGTTGTTCAGTTTCACACAATAGAAGGTTAATTTTCGTTTTCAATATCATATCTGATGGTGGGTGTTGGGCAGTAGGCTATGCTACTTTTGGAGATCAGCGAGTACATTTTGGTTTCAAGAATATTAAATAGGCATTTGCAAGATTTGCTGGTAATCTCTGCTTCAGAGTAATGGAAGTATTATTGAATTCAAACCACCCACATTTCTTTTTAATGTATGCAGTATAGTGATCTGCACTGGTTGTGGCACCCATGTGGTAGATTATGCCTACTGTTGTGAGGGTTTTCTTGCCAAGTGATACTTGTCTGTGTCTGAAGCTAGTAAGCTTGCAGTTGTTTTTGGTACCATCTGCAGTGTATGGTAAAAGCATTACTATTACGTATTGGCTATGTGATTGTATCTGTAAGGTGGAACGGTTGTCTGAATTGCAAGTAGTACATAATATGCCATGGTTTGCATTTTGTACCAGCTGTTGAAATGGAATGGATTCATAGTTGGGTATAGATACATACACAAAGCGCTCGTTAGGAACTTGTTCGTGCCCCACATGGCTGCAGAGGGTGCATGTATGTTTCCACATGTATGAAATCTGGAAGATTGCATTTATAGGTATGTCTTTGCTTTCCAATACTTGCATTAAGTACATTAGACATTCTTGTGGATCTTCTTGTATGTTTATAGTGACTCTCACCATTCCCGCACAGTAGTCCAATTCGTGTCTTATTCCTGAGACACTAAGTGTTGTCAGGATTGTTTGTTGCATTTCTATGAAGGAGTAGCATTTGCAAACACAACTGGTCTGCACCGTTTAAGTAGATGTTTTCAACATTTGGTGGCAATTGGAATAGAACATTGATAGCTACATTTGCATAGCGATTTACATCAGTTGTGTTGGAAAATTTGAATGGAACAGACAGTTCTGTGTCGAGTTATTTGTTGGAAGGCCACATTCTTTTTTGAAGAGGTAGTTCTCTTTGTGCAGTTGGGTATGCATTTGCCTTCTCAGTACATCCTTCTGTGGTTGTGGTAATTGATGGAGTACTAGCTGCTTTAAATTTCTTGGGTGGTGTGAGATCTTAAAACAAATCCTTATCACGATCTAGCCCCCCTGAGCAACCATGCACTTGTCTTAGACAATCTTAGACAATCTCCTCGGGGGGTGTGGATCACTATACCCGCCCCCCCCCCTGCTTTTGTATCTCAGGGCCTATGTGCACTGTGTTACTCCTATTTTACGCCTAACAACATACACCTATCTTACTCCTATGGACACAAAACATAAGACACAAAGAAAACACATGAATCAATTCAATTATAACAATAAAATATATTTATTTATGCACAGCAAAGCATGATGCAAACATTACCAAAACTATGTAAATCTCAACTTTGCACCTTTTATCTACCATGCAATAATTATAAGCCTTACAGGTTTCTAATGCAGTCTAATGCAAGCGTCAGCATCCAGCAATCCTCTCCTTCATGCAGGATCAATCCTCTCCAATCCGCACCATACTTCACACTCTCTATCTAAGACAATCCCTGTCTGATTTCCCCTTTCCCAAACCCAAAGCTCTTTGTGTGAGTGTCTGTTCTAATCAATCAGTTTAGGCCATAAACCATACTTCCCATTTGCTTCTCTTGGTCTCCAGCTCTGTTTTGCCAGGGCCAGATCTCTCCTCTCCCACTACTCTGCAATCAGTCAGTCAGTGGCAGGCCCCGGTCTCTCTCTGCCAGATCGATCTCAAGGCCTCATCAGATTCTGCTGCACCAAGACATATCTCCCTCATTGCATCTAGCACCATCTCCAAAAGCAACTAAAAACAGCAACTCCCCTCTCCCCTTGTTATACTACTCCATGACGCACTCATTCCCCATGGTTACTTTAAGCATTCCTTTGTTTCTCTGTGTGTCATCCTTCTATATTCAGGCAGTGCCTGAATGTCTGTGTTTGCAATGTACTTTCACTTGCAATCACTCTGTGTTCTAGTCGTGTTCGGTCAGCGTGACATTGGACATCATAGCTCTGCCATGGCCTTCTGTGAGCGGTGCCTGCAAAACACTATCTTCCATCTATTCCTCCATTCATTTTCATTCACTATCCCTCTCTCCCAGAGAGCAGACCATCTCCCTGCAAAGCCCATGGCGCTGCCCCCCTTTCCTCTCTCTGCGAAGCACAGAGCTCAAGCTGATAAGCCAGGCCATCCCTACTCGGACAAAGGCAACCTCTTATCAACCAAACTGTTTACGAATTCCTTTTCACAGTGTACCATAACATTTCGCACTGCCGCGGCAGTCCACTGTCCATTAGAAATGGCTTTATAATGCCAGCTAAATGCTTTCTAACGTTTATGCTTTCTTCTCGCAAACCCAAGCGCTATCTACATAATGCAAACATTTTCTAAGTGCACACTCTACATGCATACATGTGTACATGACACTCTCTACATGTGTCTCTACAAGAATAACAATGTGTCATCCTAAATGGCTCTACATGGCATTTCAAATATGACAGTTATTCTTTTTTTTAAAAACTTCTTTTTATTATTTTCATCATAATAATCAGACAGGAGAAAGAAAAAGAAAAGAACACAAAACAAGGAAAGGAGAAAAAGGATCAAAACAGCATCAAACTGAAACCCCCCTCCCCTCCACCCTCGCCATAGCGTCAATGGATCTTCCCACCCAGCCGTTTCCCTCGCAACCCTTAAACCATAGATGTCCGACAGCTTGAGTCTCTGGGGGCACCATTGCTCCCTGAATTCCCCTTTCAAGTAGGCCAGTGTCTCTCCCCAGTCTGCCGAGAAGTTCTCCAACTTGTTATTGGCTGCATAAGATGCCCATTCCATCAAAACTATATCCCACATTTTCCTTAACCACTCTTGCTCTGTTGGGACTGTGGGGCTCTTCCACCTCTGGGCGATGAGGGCCATTGCGGCCAACGTGAAAATAACGTTTGTCTTGGTTCTGCCTTTCCGCTCCTCTTTGCCCCAACCCTCTTTCCCAGTAGAATCTCGCGTGGGTCCTGATTGGCTCCCCCCCCCAGTGACTGGGAGAGGGCCTGCGCAACATCGCTCCAGAAAGGCCTAATAATGGGACAATCCCACCATATGTGGGTTGCTGAGTCCACTTCCCCACATCCCCTCCAGCATTTCTCCTCGGTTGCCGGGTACATCGCATGTAGGCGAGCCGGAGTATAGTGCCAACCATACAAATATTTATACCAAGCCTCTTGCAGCTGGATCGCCCTTGCCACCTTTTGGATCTGCTTCCATAGCCTCTCCCAGTCCTCTTGTCCCATACTGACCCCCGGCTGCTGTTGCCAACCCCTCATGTACGCCCAAGTGGTTTCTGGGCACGCATACTCTAGTTGTCTATACAGGTCCGAGATTAACCCTTTGGACCCCTCATGGGTGGTGAGAAACCATTCAAATTGCGCGAGGTCCCGAGTCGCAGCCTTCCTTATCTCCCCAGACATTACCCAGTGCCAAATCTGGAAGTGTCAATGTCTCTCCCGTTCACTCACCCCAAACTCCTGCTTGCATTCCTCAAACGTTTTCACCCTTTCACCACTGAACATGTCCCTCAAGGTTCTACAGCCCCCTCTCTCCCACTGTAGAAATGCCCCTCTCTCCAGCCCTGGCGTGAAGTCCCCATTAATGAAGATTGGGGTGAACGAGGACGGGAAGGTCGTAATCCCCCGCTTCTCAACTGCCCTGTCCCAATTATCCACCACTCCCTTCGTAATCGAACTTAAGTATAGGTGGGATGGTCTCAGTCTACGCGGGAGATGCAGTAATTCCCCCAAATGGTGCCGAGCTACAGCTCTGTCCATTTTTACCCAGTGCTTAAGATAGGCCTCCAAAAACCATTCCCTGGTTACCCTTAGTTGTGCTGCTTCATGATAGCGGCGAAAGTCGGGGAATGCCAAGCCCCCCCCCCCCCCTTCCCCTGGAAGCCACTAACAGCCGCCTGGACAGACGCGGCCTCTTACCCTCCGAGATGAACTCCTTGGCTGCCCTATCTAGTTTCTTGAAAAAACTTTCCGGGACTGGCAGGGGGAAAGCTTGGAAAACATATAGTACCCGGGGGAGAACCACCATTTTGAGAACAGCACCCCTTCCCAACCAGGATATTCTTAGAGCGCCCCATCTCCGTAAGTCTTTTTTGATTGTCAATAACATGGGATAACATGGACTCATACTTTGCCCCATACCAGCCCGCCAGAGAGGGTGTGACTCCCAGGTAGCGCAGCCCGGAGGGACTCCACTTGAACGGGGAAATTTCCCTCGTCTCGCTCGCCTCTCGCCTCTTGCTCCCCAAGGGAGAGGTTCATAAGCTCATTCCTCCGGGTCCTTCCCTACTTTGTGGATAAAGGAAATTTTGGCCTCCTCCATCGAAGGAGTAATTCCACCCCCCTCGCCAAATGTATTAAACAATTGTGTTAAATGCGGTACCAAAAGGTGAGAGCAAGCTTTATAGAAGGAGGCCGGGTAGCCGTCCGGCCCAGGTGCCTTGCTGAGGGAGAGCTTTGCTATTGTGGCCTTAACCTCATCCTCTGTAATAGGCTGACCCAGATCCTCGCCTTCCTCTCTAGATAATCGCAGAAGAGGGAGAGTCCCCAGGAACTCTTTCTGTGGCTGCGTGTGTGGGCACTGTGAAGAGTACAGCGCTCCATAAAATTCTACCAACCTCCCCTTTATCTCTTTGGCCCGAGTGAGCCTCTTGTCCCCCTCATCCTTGATTGCTGTTATAACCTTATGCTCCCTTTGTCCCCTCAGGAGGCGAGCTAGGAGTGAATCTGCCTTATTAGCCTTAGCATAGAATTTTTGCCTCACCCTGAGTATAGCCTCTTCTGCTTTTTTAGTCTGTAAGATCCCCAGCTGGCCTTCTGCCAACCTATATTCCCTATATGTCTTCCTGGTAGGGGTCTCCCGTACCCGCGCCCTGCCCCCCTCGACCTCATTTTCCAGCTGAGTTTCCAGACCTCTCCGTAACCTATTTCTCTCCACTTTCATAGCGATGAGTTCCCCCCTCAAGGTCGCCTTAAAGGCATCCCACCTCACGCTCTGACTTGTGTCCAAGCTATTGTTCCTCCCGAAGAAGTCCCGGATCCTACCTCCTATCTCCTCCCGTAATGCATGATCCCTTAAGAGCTCCCCCGGGAATCTCCAACTCCATACCCCCGGCCTTCGCCTCCCAAGCCGCATTGTCATTTGCACAACCTTGTGGTCTGTTATCCCTAGGGGGCCCACCTCCACAGTCTCCACTCCCCCCATCAGGCTAGCAGAGATCCAGATGTAATCAATTCGGGACTGTGTTCTGTGGACATCTGAGAGAAAGGTAAACCCCTCCTCGTCACCCTGTATTGCACGCCATACATCCCGTAACCCAGCCTCCTCCCACCTCGCCCTCAACTGAGAAGCCACAGCTCCGCCCTGTTCCCTTTCATGTCGGGACCGGTCCCCCTTTTTATCCCAAGCGAGATTAAAGTCCCCCATCAATATCACCTTTCCCCTTGCACAGCTCTCTAAAATGCTCAGGGTATTGTGCAAGAATTGGTCCTGGCCCGCATTAGGGGCGTACACAGAAGCAATAGTATAGTGTGACCCCATTATCCCCCCCTCACCATAATGTATCTCCCATTACTATCCCTAAGGATATCATGGGGTCTGAAATTAAATCCCTTCCCAAAAGCCAGGGCGACCCCTCCCCCCCCTTTCTTCGTGGGGCCCGATGCAAACAATATCCGTGGGAAGCCCCTTAGGCGCAGGCGACCCTGGTCCCGCCTTAATAAATGCGCTTCTTGTAATGCCAGCACATCCGGCTTTTGAGATTTAGGGAATAGCTCCAACTTTGTTCGTTTGAGGGGGGAGTTTAGCCCCCTCACATTGTGTTAGCCACCTGAATGCTGCGTTGAGGTGCAACCTGCCAACCGTGCCCCCATTTTGCCCTTACCACACCCCCCTTCCCCTCCTGGGGAGGGTGCATATATCCTTCCCCTCCTTCTGCCCCTTCCATATTCATTCTGCCCAACCCAGAGCTCCATCCTACTCCATTGGCAACTGACTTCCCCGATCCCCCCCTCCTTTCCCCCCTCCCACTTCCTCCACCCAGAAACCCCAACTTTGGGTGAGGCCGCCCGTCCCCCTTCCTCTCTGCCAGCCCCGCCCTTCCTCCCCAACTTAGGGTGAGACCCCCCCCAACCCCGCCCGGCTTGACAGCCCCCCAGAGCGAATGCCCCCTCCGCTCCTTGCCCCTCCACCCCCCCACCGGGCCTCATCGCCCTTACTGATCCCAATATGTTGTGCCCCCTGCCCCTGAGCTCCTCTGCCACCCTTAAGGGTCCACCACCCCTTGCGCATTGTGATCCAATTCAGACGCTCCCCTTACTGCCAATTCCACCCTCTGAACAGGCCCCTCCACTCTCTCGTGGGGAACTGCCGTTCCCTCTCGGGCCCTTCCGCCTCTTGTCTCCCACCATGGACCACTCCCACGGCCTTTGCCTTGGCCTGTTGCCTATGGCCTGCCCTGCACCGCCCGAGGGGCCCTCATCCAGGTCGATCTGCAGCACATTAGCCCCCTCCTGGACAGACGTTATCCGTTTTTGGGAACCTTCCCATTCGAATAATAGGCCAAATGGAAATGTCCACTTGTAGCATACTCCGCGCTCATTCACTACCTTCAGCACCAGCGCCATCTGTCTCCTCTATATCAGGGTGATATTAACCAGGTCTTGATATAAAGCTATCTGTTGGCCTTTGAACACTATTGGTTCCTTTTTCCTCGCAGCCTGGAGAACTACCTCCTTTTGAGCGTATCTAGTAAAGGCAGCGAGAACGTCCCTCGGGGCGGTTCCCTTAGTAAGCCTACGAACTCTATGGACGCGGTCCAATTCAATGCTGTCCGGACCCGCCTCCCCTAAAATAGCCGCGAAGATGCCCTGAATTTCCCGTTTGAGATCCTTGTCCAAAACTGATTCTGGTAGTTGCTTCACCCTTATGTTGATTCTCCGAGACCTGTTTTCAATGTCCTCCATCTGAATCTCCAGGTTCTGGGTCGCCACATCAAGGCGCTCTATGGCCTCACTATTGGCGGTAGTTTCCTTTTCCACTTCTTGGAGACCCCTTTCCAGAAGATCAGTTCTTTCTCCCAATTGCCTCAGGTCCCGCTTGATCTCAAGAGCCTCATTTAGGTCCGCCCGCATCAGCTGAAACTGTTCTTGGAATGTCTTAGCCAAGTTGGTATGGAGCACCTGGATTTCGCCCAGAAAGTCCTGTCTATTAACCAGGGTCAGCTCCTGTGTCCCCTCTGCCACCCTCCTCTCCTCCAAACCCTCGTTGCAGCCCTCCGAGCCCTCACCCATGTCCTGTACCGGCCACAGAGAGTGGAGGTGCTTTGAGACTCCTGTGGGTGCTGCAATGACTTTCCACTTTTCCCTTTGTGACGTGTGGCCATCAGGTCAGACTACAGCAAGCTGTGTGGGTTCTGGCTCCTCCTTATCCTTAACTCCCTGCTACCTGCCGGGGTAACACCTCTGCAAGTTATCCCCACGAAGGCCAATCCACCAGCGCCGTGCCTCCCGCTGTTCAGTGCAATGCCGTGAACCTCCTTTCACTCCTGCCTCCTCTAGCGCCGCTGAGCTGCTACACTCCATAAGTGCCCCGGTTAGGGTATCATCGCTGAAAGGCCTCTGGAGAGCCACCACCGGGGGAGTTTTTTTTTGCTGGTGGGTTCATCAATTGCAGTCTTAAATATAATAGCCCCAGGTACCACCTCCCCAGGATGCAGCTAAGCAGTGAGTTTCACACCAATATATTTCATATGCAGTGGGCCCCAGCCCGCGACAAATGTGATGAAACAGTATGTAAGGCACAAGGGGTGTCCTTAACGTATAGGCCTCATGGGGGGGGGGGGGCAGGTCTCTTTATAACAGCTGCTGCTGTCTCTACGCGGGCCTCCGCGGCCGCGTGAGCAGCCGGAACAGCTCCCACCTCACGCTCCTTCTTTCACTCTGCCTCCAGTGGCCAGGGGCCCGCCTGCTCCTCTGCGAGCCGCCTAGCCAAGCCCCTCGCTCACCGTAGTGTTCCGGTGATCAGCGCTGCTGCACTCCTCCTTTTAGTCCTTGGGCCGCTGCTCAAAATCCACAGGGGCCGCCTTGCTTCCTCCTCCTCCGTATGCGGGGGCGCACACCCGCACGAAGCTGTGAGGCCGCTGCCCACAGCCCACCGGGGCCGCACCGGTTCCTTTTCCTCCTTCTGCAGGGCGGGCACCCAGCTGGAGCCGCAGGACCGCATCGCTCCTGGCCCTCCGCCCGCGAGCCACCGCAGGCCGCCTCCGTTCATTCTCCCCACTCAGGCACCCACAGCTAGAAGGCACCCGCAGCCGAGTGCTTGCCACCAGGCGCCCGTCAGCACCCGCTCCTCTGCCCTCACGCGTGAAGGTCCCCTAGATTGCTTTTTTCCGCCATTGTGAGCGGTCGTATATTTGCGGAGTGCATTTCGGCTTACGCCATTGACCTTTATAATTTAAGTTAGTATCTCCTTCTGTCCTTTACCGATGATGTGTGTCGACGCAGTGAAGGCTCCGGGAAGACTACGAAGCTGACTGTCGGACGAAGATTTCGATGGCGCCACCCGGCCTTGGAAGGCCCTTTCGGCCTCGGCCTTACAGTAGGGAGAATGGTCATAAACATGTATATTCCCACCATTTCCCATTGTCGCCCAGCTGTCTGCCAACAAAATGGAGCGTACTCCATTTAAATTCTGCCCATCCTGCAATAAAAAATATACGTGGGTCGACAAACACAGGGTGTGTAACCTTTGTTTGCATAGAGACCACGACGAGGGTCATTGTCGGACCTGTAAACTGCTCTGACCCAAGACCCTCCAGGACAGGTGGACAAAGCGTTGGGCCCATCACACCATGCAGGCAGAGGCCACCATGGACATCGAAAGGCTCTCCAGTGAAGGCAGCGACGGCAAGGGTGACAGGGAACCTCGATGTTCCCCAGTGCCAGCCCCCGACCCTAACAGACAGGCAGGCGGTCCTGTTACGGGGAAGACACCCAGCGGCAAGGGCACAACACTCCCCACACTAAACACACTCCCCACGGCGGTGTGAGCGAAGTAGCACGGCTAGAGTCGACAACGAAGGGCAGATCCTCTGATCAGAAGTCCTCTGAGCGCCGCGTACGGCTGTCTCATGACAAGCCTGCTAAAGCAAAAGACGTCTGACTCAAAACACCCCCGCCCGGCTTCGCGGCGTCCGAAAATCCCAGCGCAAGCCATCCCCGCAGTCGAGACTCGACCTACACCCGGGGACAAAGCCAGGGAGTCGGGATTGGCCTGTTCTGCTGAGGAACAGACCCCCAAGGCCCCTACCCCGACCCCTATCTCCAAAAAAGGTTCCTCCAAGAGCAGGGATCATAAAGAAAAGTAGAAGTCCAGCTCCTCCCAGGGTAAGGACTCAGGGGATAGGAGAAACAGACCTTGAGAGCAGTCATCCACCCCAGAACCTGTGGTTATTCCTGTCCAAGACATCAATGAGGAGCCTAATCAAGTAGAGCAGCCTGATCCTATCTGTGTAGATGAGGAAGTGCTATTTGAGAAGAGCTATATCCCACCTCTACCCCTACTTCTACCCCTGCTTACCCTGGGGCTATCCCCAGTTCCGCCTCATGGTCCACAAAAGATATTGATAGTCATGAGTCCTATGACTTGTTTGGCAATTTTTTTTCGATGTTCTCACAAATCTTGCCAGCACGCCTCCCACTACCAAGGTGTCTGGCTCAAACACAAGAGACACAGCCTCTCAGTCCCAATTACTGGCGCAACCGGCTAAGAAAAGATCTTTTCCCCCAGTGGAACTGTCCGTGGAGCCAGTCCCCAAAACTCCCCACCTCTTCTCTGGCCTGTACGACCTGGATGCAAGGGGTGATGTATACATGGATGAGGATGACCCTTATTATGACGACGTCGATGAGTACGACGCCGGGGAGGGGGAGACGATCAGGATCAAGATGACACTGAGTCAGTAGTTTTTGCAATGGGTCACCGGTCCCGCAAGACCCTCCTTTACCCGACTCCCCTGTGGAGAACCATCCCCTGTTCAATGATATACTCCTAAGGGCTGCAGAGCATTTCGGGATCGAAATGCAAGAGATCCAGCAGGATAAAGATATTGCAGAAAATATCGTGGGCGACAAGAAACCTGCAGCCCAATTTATTCCCCGGCTTAAGTAAGTGCAAAGAATGATTCAGATTTCCTTGGAAAGGCCTAATGAAACCAGGGCGGTAAACCCTGGAATTGAGAAGCTCTTCCAGCGCCTTCCGACCCTTTATATATAAGGGGCCAACTTCGGCCAGACTCTTTGGTAGTCACCACTACCAGGAAGAGAGCTGGTACCCCCTTGACATCCTCCAAAGCTCCTCCGGACAACGGACAAGGAGAGCAAAAAACTGTACGCCAGGGGTATAAAGCGTCATCAGTGGCATACCAAGAGTGGATAGCAAATAATTCCACCTTACTATCCAGCTACGACTGCACCAAATAAGGTGAGGTGACGGCCCTGCCAGAGTCAGCACCAAAGCCACTTAAATCCAAACTCTCCCTTCTGGCTGCCGAAGGCAGAGCTACAGCTGACTTTCTCCTGAAAAATAACTTTGACGCAGCAGGTAACGCTGGCTGCGTTGTTACTGAAGCCACAATTTTAAAACGACCCACCTGGCTTAAGACAGTCAGGGTTAAAATTGGAAACTCAAGCTACCTTACTCAACATGCCTGTTGATCAAAATGTGTTGTTTGGTAAAGCAGTTGAGGACGCTCTAAAGTCCGCCAAGGAAGAATGAGACACTAAAAAGCCTTTGGCAAACTGACAAACAACCAGGCCAAAGAGGTGGCAATCATTTTTGTCGCTTTCGGGGTCAAAATACACAGAGAGGCATCGAATATAATCAGAGCCAAGGTTCCTCATGGAACACCAACCAACAGGCTACCAGGGTTACCCCAGAGGACAGCGCAGGGGTGACGGAAAAGGGAGAGGTTCCCCCACCAGAAGTAGAGGGACACACCCTCCAAGCAATGACGCCCTGCTACAGGTCCCCTCCCATTCCTCCCCAGTCGAGGGACGAATATCTTTTTTCACCCACGCATGGGAGGGTATAACATCGGACAAGTGTGTGCTGTCCACGGTGAAAGGAGTTTACTGTATAGAACACCAGGGAAGACCATCAAATCTCCCACTGCGCCAGAAAAACCATCACAGGAAGAACAACTCATCCTGCTGGAGGAAGTCAAGGCTCTACTCCTCAAGGACGCCATCAAAGTTGTGCCGTACAACGAGGTAAACAAGGGTATTTATTCAAAGTACTTCCTTGTTCCAAAGAAAGATCTGACCATGCGCCCGGTACTAGACCTGCGCCCTGCAAACAAGTTTGTCAAGCCACAAAAACTTTTCATGACTACGCTACAAGAAGTAATTCCTCTTAAAATGGGGGGATTACATGGCAACATTGGACATGAAAGATGCTTACTTTCATATTTCAATGTTCCCAGCGCACAGAAGCTTTTTGCGGTTCAAAGTAGTAGACCAGCACTACCAGTTCAAGGTGCTGCCCTTTGGGATAGCCTCGGCTCCAAGGGTGTTCACCAAGGTACTGGTGGTGGTGGCAGCGCACCTGCGCAGGGAGTCTATCCCAGTGTACCCTTACCTGGAAAACTGGCTGATCACAGGAGAAACTTACAATCTTTGCAAGCTAAATATGCAAAGAACTATAGACCACCTCTTCCAATTGGGCTTCTCAATAAATGAGAAAAAGTAAAGTCTGGTTCCAAACACATCAAAACAGTTCCTAGGAGCTGTATTAGATACAAAAACAGGCTTACTCTTCCCATCCATGGAAAGAGTACAAAACATGCTTCTGCAAATACCCCAGTATCAAGCCGTCTCCGGATAAGTGTACGCAAAGCAATGCGTCTGCTAGGTATGATGGCATTGTGCATTTACCTGGTTCCCCACGCGCGCCTGCGCATGAGACAATGCAGGAGTGGTTGGCGAAACAATGGTCTGAGACAAGTGGTCAGTGGGACGATCTAGTGGTTGTTTCGCCAACATTGGTTCAGAACTTATGCGGATGGTCAAGGGAGAATCTGCTCAAGGGTAAACCTTTCCACGAACCGGAAGCGCAGGCAGTTGTCACAACATACGTGTTACTTTCCCGGGTGGCGGGCCCCACTACCTTCACCACACAGCACACGGCCTGTGGCCACAAGAGACGGCACAAAGGCACATGAACATACTAGAGGTATTGGCAATCCTCAACGCACTACAAGCCTTCGAAGAACATCTGACAAACCAATCGGTACAAGTCCTTACAGACAACACTACCCCTATGTTCTATGTCAACAAACAGGGAGGTACACACTCTCCAAATCTGTCCAAGCTGGTGCAGAAAATATGGAAGTGGGCACTCAGACGAGGGATGTCCCTATCCTCCCAACATGTTCCAGGGGTACTCAACACTCTAGCGGACTCTCTCAGCAGAGATCCTCTGCCAAGAGAGCACGAGTGGCAACTGCTTGCAGACCTAGAAGACCACATCTTCTCTCTTTGGGGCTACCCCTCTCTAAACTTGTTCGCTACAAAAGAGAACAAGCAATGCCCAGACTTCGCGTCCAGATTCCCCCTACCAGACTCCAAGGGGAACGCCCTATGGATGATTGGGCAGGGAGATTTGCTTACGCTTTTCCCCTAACTCCATTAATCAGCAGGGTTAGTGAACAAGATACACAGGGAACAGATGGCACTCATCCTAGTTGCTCCTATGTGGGCGAGACAACCATGGTATCCACATCTGCGCAAACTGGAGATGTGCAATCCTATCAAACTCCCGTACCAGGTCAAACCGTTGACTCAGCACAGGGGGTCAACAATACATACACAACCTCACTCTTTGAACCTGGGTGCATGGCTCCTGAAGTCAGAGTTCTGACACCTTAATCTTCCACAACGGTGTATGGACATCCTAAAAGAAGCACGGAAGCCAAACACCAGACACTGCTATTTCCACAAGTGGAAGAGATTCATCATTTGGTGTCATCTATGCAGATACACCCCTTAGAGTGTACTCCATCACACATTATTACTTACATGCTCCACCTGTTGGATTCAGGGTTGGTCTTTAATTCTCTTAAAGTCCACCTAGCAGCTTTATCAGCATTCACCACTTCCCAAAGTAAGATCTCATGGGCGAAAGTGCCAGTCATTAAGGCATTCGTGGAGGGAGTAAAGAGACTACACCCTCCTGTGTCTAATCCCCCGTCTGGTTGGGATCTAAATGTAGTACTAGCAAAACTCATGGGACCCCCTTCGAGCCTTTGCATCAGGCTACTCTTAGACACATAACCTATAAAACTGCCTTCTTACTGGCAAATACCTCTATAAGAAGAGTCAGCGAACTCCAAGCCTTGTCAGTGCAGGACCCTTTCTTTATCATTCATAAAGACAAATTGGTTTTACGGAAGCACCCTAGGTTCTCACCTAAATTAATTTCCAAGTTTCACGTAAACCAGTCCATCAAGCTCCCGGCCTTCTTCCAGAAGCCAACAAGCTCAGCTGAGGTCAAACGCCATACACTAGATGTGAGGAGGGCAGTTCTCTACTACGTAGATAAGACCAAACCGCTGAGGAAGACTGATCAACTGTTCATCTTCATGGCTACAGTCAGACAGGGAGAACGGGTTTCCAAAAGAGCCATCTCCAAATGGCTAGTCAAATGTATACAATTATGCTATTCATGATCAGACAAAACACTGCCTGTAACACCAAGAGCCCACTCCACACGAGGTACCGGGGCCACTGTAGCCTTCATTGCAAATGTCCCCCTAGACAGCATTTGCAAGGCAGCTACATGGAGCTCGGTTCATACTTTCACTCAGCACTACTGCATTGACACCCATTCCAAGATAGATACACAGGTGGGACAAGCTGTTCTAAAAGATCTATTTGCTGCTACTCCTTCTCCTGACCCACCACCTTCTCATAACACTGCTAGCTAATCTATGCATAGCATGTGATCTAAGCAGATTTCACAAGCATCAGAAGGAATACATTACTCACCGTAATCGTATTTCTGGTGCTTGTTTCTGCTTAGATTCACACGCGCCCACCTTTCCTCCCCTGAGAGAAGGTGCATAGATGTTACATGAGCTAGCTTTTTATATATCTGCTTGGAAACTCTGTACTCGCGCTACTCCTCATGCTACCTCATGTCAGAAAAAATACAATCTGAGGGACCTACACGCGTGAGGGATCATGGGTACAGGGGACGTCACAATCGAGATAGTATTACTGG
Source organism: Ambystoma mexicanum (assembly GCF_040938575.1). NCBI lineage: Eukaryota > Metazoa > Chordata > Amphibia > Caudata > Ambystomatidae > Ambystoma > Ambystoma mexicanum. The sequence continues at coordinate 1,266,694,681 of NC_090928.1, read as the reverse complement.
CACACCCCTTTTCGACGTCCATTTTCGAATTTCGAAAAACAACTGTAATACTCTGCTGCTTCCACATGTGAATCTAAGCAAATACAAGCACCAGAAATACGATTACGGTGAGTAATGTATTCCATAATGCTCTACCCAGCTAAACCACACCTTGAACACAATGGCAAGGTTTACTTTTTCACGGTTCCCGAGGAAGTCATGCGTTTCATAGACTAACACTACTCGGGTTGACCGCCGCGGGTCAGTCAGCATCGTTGACACCTACCTGCATACCCTGTTTGATATACTAAAACCAAAGGCAGCCTCTGGGGTGAAGATGTCCTGTCTATCTTCCACTTTAAGCCCGCTGTGTAGCACCGTAAGCAGTCGGCTCACAGCCCCCACCCCCATGCAAGTAGTTGGGTTGTTTACATAGGGGAAGTCATCCCTCTGATCGGGGGAGGGATGCAGATGGAGGAGGGAGGTTGGGATAAAGTTGTTAAAGTGTTGAACATGTTTTTATGCTTCACCCGCAACCTCGGCGCACACAGAGGAAGTGCCCCAAACCATTGGAGGTATGATACTACCCCAGTTAACAGTCACTATGTGCGCAGACTAGATGGGGCTGAACCACTGCACCTAATCAGTTGGAATGTGCTTGGGCTTGGCAACCCGATTAAAATACGGCGCCTGCAACTGTACTTAGAGCGACACAAGACACAGATCCTGTTTTTGTAGGAGACTCATGTGCTGGCACAATCCTGCAAGTCATTTGCAAAGGCTTGGGGCCCGCAACATTTTTACACTACATATTCATCCCAATGCAGAGGAGTCATGACCCCTGTACATAAATCCATCCAATAGACTCATATCAAATCCCAAATAGACCCGATGAGCCATTATGTCCTGATGCATGGGAAATTACACGGACAGGAGGTACTACTCCTGAATACGTATTGCCCCAACATTGACGACCCTGATTTCTACATAGAGATGCTCGATCTACTCCATCAATACACCCTTATTCCTACTCTTTGGGGGGGTGACTTTAATACCATAATTGACCACGGCCTTGATAGATTCGGTTCCCGCCCCCGCCAGCCGACCAAGTCTGCGCGGGTGCTCCAGAAAGGCCTCAGTGAGCTCAGCCTGGTAGACGCTTAATTAAGGACTCTACAGTCCTTTTCAGCCTTACACAACTCCTTGGAGAGCCATTTTCAATTGATGGAATAATTTGGGGCTGCACGTCGGTTTCCTTGTCTGAGACTGATCAGGCAATCACATCAATTGGTAGTTTTTCTTTGATAGAAAGTTTAGAAACCTGTATTTGCGTCCTTTGCTATTACTCTTTGTTATATTTCAAAATGAAGAGAGGAACTCTGGTTTGCTGTATTGAACAATATTTTTTATTTCTGTTGTTTCTTCAAAATTAGATTTTTGAAAGATTTGCTCACAAATTGTTTGGGACCCTCGACACGTGTTTCACTGTCTTTTAAACATGTCAGACAGTTCTTCAGGAGGGAGCTTACTTATAACATCAACATATGTCTAGAATAGCGAAACAAGAAGAAAAGAAAAATATTATGTTGTTGTGTTTGAACATTTTCACAACCTATATTTCTTAATGATATTGGATCTTGATTTTCAAAGAAAATTTGCATTGCATTTGTCAAACATAAAATATAAAAAACAGTACTTTGTGTGTGTTGCCCAAACACTAGCATGAATACTCAAGATTTGTATGTTTAGTTAATTGAATAACATTGAGAAAAATAAACCATAATGGAGATGTAATTTAAGAAAAGCACTCACTGTTTTGCTATTGCAGATTGCAGTTTTTTTGCTTCTGAGTATACTGTAATTGTTTGTTTAGGGAAACCAATAGTTGTGTGCCGTGATGTGTGTATTTAAGACACTCTTGCTTCACAAATGGTAATTTCAAAGCACGGTCTGGAGAGGATGAAAGCCAAAAATGGTTTCTAATGAGGAATGAATCATTGTTGTTTGCTATCTACGTTTTAGATTATGCCACAATAGAAGTCGCTTTTGTGGCGTTTACGCTAAAAACGCTGTCATTATGTTAGATAATGCCTTAGCTTTATATGTGTCCTGCGTTCCTTACGAATACTTTGGTTCTCGCGGCATGATAACTTGCGTATTAGATCCGAAACTTCTGTATTTCTTGTTGCTACGGGATCGCGGTCACACGCAAGATTAATGTCACGTGGCCGCTTTACTACAGGATCACGTACTCGTCGGACATTAATGTCACGTGACCACTGTTAATCCATATTGGATTGGGGCAATGTATAATAGGGATTTCTTCATTGGTGATTGGATAGAACCTACTATCAAACGTGTGTAAATTTAATTTGGTATATTTTATGAACCACATATATTATGGAAAAATGCTACCCAAAATTCTGTTAGATATTTGATACAATTTTGGTCATGTTGAGCATGTTGTCTCATGACCACTGAGTGCTCGAATTATTTTTATCTTTAGGGCATTTTAGGTGGACCCTATTTTGTGTTCTTGTGTTTGGGCTGACTTACATTAGTGTGGTGCACTATAGAAGAAGATGTATAAGCAAAAGTAAACAATTGTACATTTTCTTGTTTCTGGTGGCACACTTGAGTCTTTTTCCTGTTTTATGGATGTTTCCTCTCTGGCTGAACAAAAGTCATGATAGTAGTAAATCATAAAATGTGTATAAGTTCAGTATCCGAATTCAAGCCTGTATGGCAGCTGTCCAGTGTACATATCCAGTATGCTTCTCTGGATCTGAGAATATTTTCCAGATTGCCCCCTCTTTGTGGCTTGGTTATCTTCTCAATTCCAAAGAACTTGATTTCCTTTATTGATTGATTTGCATGTTCAGTCATATAGTGGTAGCCTAATGGGTATCTGATGTCGTTTTTGCTGATAGCTCTTAAATGTTCTTGTATTCTTGTTTTGAGCTTCCTTGTCGTACTTCCTACATACATTATGTTGCACATGCATGTTATGACGTAAACTACTGTTTCTCCAGCATTCGATCTTTCATGGATTCACATGCTTAGAATATTCCCCGTCGACAGACTGGGAATATTCTAAGCATGTGAATCCATGAAAGATACCAATGCTGGAGAAATGGAGTTACAGTTCAGAAACTATTCCCTTTGCTATTGCAGTTTATGAAATCCTTAATTTTGTAGACTAATACTTTTTTTCCCATTTTCCAAATGAGGGCAGCTAATGCATGTCCCACATTTGTAATTTTCTTTGAGTGGATTTTTGTTCCACAGTTGGGTTCGGCCTTTTTCTTTAGGAAGTGAAAAATGTGAATGGCTCAAGATATCCTTTAGGCTTTTTGCTTTCTTAAACGTGATGTGAACATCGTCCTCGATGTATTCTGCAAAATTTTCGGCAAGTTTGAGAATGTGCCAGTTTTTCTTCAAGAAGGCAGTATACATTGCAGGCATATGAGCGAGAAGGGCAGTCAGGGTTTAAACGAAGAAGGAGGTTTTGAGGTTTTTTTCAGAAAGCAGGGAGTGACCTTTCTGTTCTGATGTCGGTGGGTAGTGCGTTCCATAGTCTGGTTGCAATGTAAGGGAAGCCTAGCCCGCCAGCTTTGGACCGGTTGATGTGAGGGGTGTGAAGTTGGTTAGTGTATTGGGTCCTGATGGGCCTAATGGATGTATACTTCTCTATAGTATCTGATAGATAGGAAGGAGCTGTGAGGGTAGGGATTTTAAAAGTGATGCGCTCTTTGACCGGGAGCCAATGAGCTGCCTGTCTGGCCTGGGAGATATGTTCCTTTTTGGGGATGCTTAAAGCTGCTCGAAGCGCATTGTTCTGTGTGATTTTGAGTCGATGTAGGTTTTTTTCAGATGTACCTGCTATAAGGGCATTACAATAATCTAGCTTGGCACCAATAGTGGCTCTAGCTATTGAGAGACAGTTGGGCTCAGATAAGTAAGGTTTTATGGCGTTTATTAGCTTTGTAGTGTGTGCAGAGGCGGAAGTGATAGCGCTGACCTGTCTGGTCATGGATAGTGTGGAGTCTATGTATACCCCTAGAGTCTTCACAGTTGTGGAGACTGGAATAATCGTATTGTCGATTGTGAAGTTGGCGTAGTGCCTGTCGAGTTTGGCTAGAGAATTTTTTAGACCTGCTATGATGATTTCAGTCTACTCCCCATTGAGGCAGAGGCCATTAATTGCCATCCAGGCCTGGATGGTGGAATATATTAGGTGAAGTGCTTCAGAATCTTTGTTATAGTTTCCGGTGAGTGGGAGAAGTACCTGGGTATCGTCAGTGTTATTAGTATACGCGATACCAAGTGCGTCGAGCTCGTCGACGAGGGGCTTTGTGAACAAGTTGTACAGTGTGGGTGCTGTGCAGGAGCCTTGTGGGACTTCGCAGTGGATGGTTGTGGGGGCTGCGTTGGCTATGTTGGAAAATACTTTCATTGCCCTACCTTCCAAGAAGGAGGTGACCCAGAGAGCTACTTCTTTTGAAACGTTTTCCGAGTAGGTAAAATGCGAGGTGAGAGTCTTGTGGTCCGCTAAGTCGAAAGCAGCTGAGAGGTCAAGGAGTAGCAGTAGGGCTGGTTTTCCTTTGTCCATAATTTGGGTGATCTGATTTTTTAAATCCACCAGAGCTGTTTCCGTGCCATGTCCTTTGTGGGAGCCAGATTGTCTAGTTCCTAGGATGGAGTGAGCTTCAAGGAAGTGCTGGATCTGGCTGTGTGCAGCTTTATCCAGAATCTTAAGGAGGAAGGGCACAGTGGTTATGGGTCGGTAGTTATTGGGCTGTAATGGGTCTAAAGTGGGCTTCTTCAGGAGGGGGGTCGAACCCATGCCTCTTTTAGGCTAGCTGGGATGATGCCTGATCTGAAGGAGGCATTGATGAAGGTTGTCACGAGCGGTGTGAGAATGTTGGCGCATTCCTTGATGAGTTTAGGTGGACATATGTCCCCTTTGCACATGGACGGTTTTAAGTTTTTTAGGAGGTTGTTAACTTCTGTTTCAGTTTTGTCGCTGAAAGAGAAGAGGGGTTTTGTGAGGTTGATGGGACAGGGGGTGGAGACTGTTTGTTTGGGTCCAGGGTGGTGAGGTAGGGTTTTACAGCACTCTTTGATTTTTTTGTTTCGTTGCAGGAGATCAATTTTGTTTAGCATGGCCGATGGAATACTGGCACACCATGCTTCATCTTTGATGATCTCATCAGGGGAGTTGGGGGGGTGATATGAGTTTATTGAAGATGGCGAAGATTTCCTTCGATTGAGAGTTGCCATTTGAGATGCGAGCATTAAAGGAGTTGGCTTTGGCTTTGGTGATAGCGGTTTTGTATTGGCTGGAGATTATATTGAAGCATTTTTTTGTAGTGACGCTGGGGCTGGATTGCCATTTTTTTTAGAGCTACTCTTTTATGGGAGCGGAGGGCCTGCAGTTCTTCTGTGAACCACAAGTTGGCGTGCAGCGACTTCTTTTCTTTTTTGCTTTCAAGTGGAGCTATGGCGTTGTTGGCTTTGGTGAGAGTGTCTTTGTAAATGTCTGCTAGGTTGTTGGGGTCACTGGAGAAAGCGGGACAGTGCTGGGATATTTAAATGTGGGCGGAGGTTCTCCTGGGTGAGTTTCTTAGAACTTCTTGCTTTAGCTGCAGGGCTGGGGGTTTTTGAGTAGGCAGTGATGGGAAGGGGGAATTCAATACAATTGAGGTCAGTCCATGGCATGGCTGTATTGGAGGTGATGGTGGTGAGGCAGTTATGGTCTGCAACCCAATCCAGAGTGCAGCTTTTGGAGTGAGTGGGGCTAGAGACTTTTTGTGTGAAGCGTAGTTCAGAATTCTTTGGCGAGAGACGCAGCAGCTTTGTCTTTGGCGTCACTGAATCCTAGGTTTAGGTCTCCAAGTAATAGCGTTTTAGTGGAGCTTTTAAGATTGTCACTGAGTAGATGGATAAGGTGTCCCTGAAAGTCCTGGGGGGCGGTAAAGCATGTGGATGTTGATCCTACTGTTAGGGGACAGCGTGAGTTTAGCAGACAGATTGTCAGAGTTGCTAGCCGGTGGGTGGCTAATAAGTCTGAGAGGGAGGGTGTCTTTGGCGATGAGGGCTACTCCGCCTCCTAGGCAAACTGGTCTGTCTTCTCTGAGGATGGTGTAGCCTGCTGGGGGAGAGAGGGCAATGGCTGGGCCGGATGCTTCGTGTAGCCAGGTTTCTGCATTGCATTGTTGAAGCACAGGTTATTTTCCTGCTTGGTGCATTCCATTATGTTGCACACTCTATGTAATTGCATTGCTGCTTTTATAAGTACAGAGTTTGTAGACCCATTTCATTTTTCTTTACAATTCACTTATGTGTTGGTCTTTAAAGATTTTCAGTTTCTTTGCTGTATGCTACCATAATGTGAAAGAACCCCCGCGCTATTGGGCAGTGTGGCTACTACCTGTGGTGTCTGAACAGCAGCACAGTCCGCGGACCCTGAGTTTATCAGCATGGAGCCAGGGGGTTCATTATGTTGTATGGTAAATCTATAAAAATTAAGTGTATCCTGGTAAAAACCTATGAAATTCACTGAAAAAACTTTGTTAAAGGGTTTGTTGAAGGGACGTTACAGTTACTTTGCACTAATAACAACCTATTCATGTTATGGTTACAAGTAAAAGTGAAAGAAACTAGAATTTCACCAGTTATGGTAAGCTAAGCAACCATAACTGCACTGCACTGCTAAGCCTAACATCTAGGACATCAAAGGTGACCTCACAAATGCCCGCTTTTTTTGTTGCCCAGATATCAGGAGAGCATACCAGACTGCTTTGGGTGCTAATTTACTATTGCCTTCTGAAAACCCAGTAGCTTTCCATAACAATTTTTAGCAATTGAGGGAGGAACCTTCAAGTGTTAATGAACCCAAGGGTGAAAGGGAGACATATTTCCTAACCCTCATTAACTGCAGTATTTTAATGGGGGGACAGGGGGAAGGTCTCCGTTATTATTTGCTTCAGAGTCTCTTTACACACTCCTTCTCTTGGGTTTAGTCACAGCCTCAACCAGTAAACTACTGTGGCAAGAACAAGGTCAGTTAATACATTCTACCCTAGTGGGATGTGTGTTGGCCCATTACTGAACGGACCTCGAAGAAACCATTTTCGACCACCAGAAGCTCCTGGCAATGGGTATTTCCCCATGTTTCCACTCCGAAGGTAGTGGTCCAAGACCACCTTTCTCTGGTAGCCCTCAAGTGTCTGGGCAGGGCCCTTCCTACCAAACCTGCTGTTAATCCTTTGTTGCCCCCAGCTGACTGCCTCATTTTAATGAGGTTTTTGTCAACCCAACCTGGGGACCACACCCCTATTAATTATCGAATTGGATTGCCAGGTACTCAAAATGAGTCACTACTTCAAGAGGTTCTCTGCTCACTCCAGTCATGTCCTATCATGTCCTGGGGTGTTCCTATGTTGCCCTGCACCATTGTTGGGAAAGGTGTTTTCTTTTTGCAGCTTTCCCATCTCTTTCAATGGGACACCCTGCTGACATTTTTGTGATCCTGACCGGTTTGTAGTGTGCGAAGTACCTTTTAACCTCACTCTCTAACTTAACTCATTTCCTTTTGGGGGCACTTGTCAGTCCAGAGGACCCAGTGCCCCATTGATGCATGTTGTGTAGTACCTACTACCTCCTTAAGGATAGTAATGCGTGGGAAGTGTGTTCCCACTTTCTGTTTACTTTAAAGGTATTTTTCAGTATAGATCAGAGAGGCTGGTTGCAGTTGTACCTTATTGTTCATTTTGTTTAAGTGTTGTCCTGTGCACCTTTATTATTTTATTAATGCGAAGTAGATATTTTAACAGTGTGGTGGTCAAAATGGCTCGCCTCGTTATTGAAGCTTTGTCCCTTTCTGCTCACTGCCCTTTGTTAGTCTTCCTCCTAGGCAGGGATAGAAAATGTCCATACATGATCCAGCTCGTTGTGGGCTATGGACGGAGCCCTGGAAGAAGCTTTTTTGTGCCTGGAACTGGTTTGGACTCGGAAGGGATTCCTAGACACCCTAATCCACATGCAAGCCAAAGTGATGTCATGTCTGTGGCTGAGCTGGCTATCCATGATTGAATACCCACTACTAATTTGACTTATGTAGGTCCTCTAATAGGTAGGCTGGGCTCACATTCGTCCTATATTTCTGTCAATCAGAAACTGATATGGATCTTTTCAGCAGGTTGACCACTGTAACTTGAACTACAAAGCACCTGAGGATACACAGGAATGCCTGGAAGCTACTGCTGTGACAATTGCTGCCACAATTGCTGCCACTGCCAGATCCCGGACAGTGAAATTCTGCTTTCTATAGACTAGGGGAGGCCAGTATAATTAATCCCTCCCTTGAACCTGGTGGGCACAGCCAGTTCACAGTGCTGCACCTCATTTGATGTTCTCTTCAGGCTTGTGGAAGCAGTGGCTCTGTGTTAGGGAGAATTGTCTCTTTAGGCTGAATTTCCTAACCTAGTGAGTCCCCCAGCAGCTTTGCTGGATTTCTGGAGTTTGTTTTTTCCTCCTGCCAAGAGTGAGACTCTTTTTCTCCCACTCTTGGACATGATTTTGGTGTTCCTTTGACTGCTTATGTGTTTTGTGGGTTATGGGGTCCTTTACTCCATAGGGTCTCATGTGTTTTTACTATGTGTGTTACACAGCACCCTCCATGCAGTAACACAGGGGCGTCATAGTGACCCCTCACCATAGACTCCATACCCTGGGACTGACTACTGTCTCCCAGGGCATGCAAAGTCACCATTGGCTTTACTAGTCCCAAATTATTAACAGAAACCAGTACAAACCATCATATTGTGGACGTACTGGTCGGGGCAATTCGATTGCCCCGGGGTCTGTTAGTCGAGGGGTCACGTCTCCGTCCCCCCTGAACGAGTTTTGGCTGGTGGCAGTGGAAACTACTTTTTATATTCGACCGCAAATATTTTCCTATGTGATTTTCCCATTGTTCGAGGCTACCAAATTTAATTATTTAATTCTCATAGCCTCGAACATACCGCCGGTTTATTTAATTAATATTAATTCTCCGGTTGGTATTTTTTGCCAAGACTCGATTCTAAAATGCTGCTTGTGTTCTCTTCTGTGACTCCAACCCAAGTCGAGCCCTTTGTTCCATTTTTTGGCAGGCTTCTCCACAGAAGCCTCCAAAAGTGGTGCCACTCTGTCTGGGTACCACAGGGGGGGTGGGAGGGGGTTTAGGCACCCTGGACTGAGTTACCGTGGTAACTCAAGTCGCACTCTTGTGCGATTGGCCCAAGTGTGTTTGAGGGACAGTTAGGCTGAGTGAATGGGGGTTTTCTGCATAAAAGCAGGGCTTTGGGGACTGGAACTTTAGAAGTCGCCACAGGACCTGAGAATCCGACGAGGGAGAAGCTGAGCCGACCTACCACGACGACACCACCGGTGGAGCCCTGCAGAACCGACTCACCACTTTCCGACGACAGAGAAGATCTCCCGGCTGGAGAGGCTTCTTCCCCTGACTGGTGGGCACAACCAGTTTTCCTTTCTTTCTTCGCACCCCAGCCCGGTTTGTGGTCGAACTGCCCGTGCCAAGCACCCCGGCAGCCGGATAGCCACTCACCACTGAAACGCGAATCACCGGACCGCTCCTTGTACCTGAGAAACTCTGCGGCTGGTTTCTTCCCTGGCAGTGCAATGGACTCCTGTCTTCCTCCACGACGAGATCCTCTCTTCCCCCGGACGAAGCACCGACTTGCACCCGCTGCCAGGAACAATTGCCCCCGCTGAAGCGCTCTCAGCACTTTAAGGTACTGTGTCCGCCAGGCCTCCCTTTCTAAAGATTGCTACAAAGTAATAATAACTCCTTAACCTTCTGGACTGGGCTGGCCGCCTTGACCCTGTAACTGGTCCCTTTCTGTGGTCCAACTCCTTTTTGAACCTTTACAAGACCTTTGTGCACTGCAACCGTGTGACCTTGGACACATTTCATTTGGATCCTCCGAACTCTCACTACACGGTTTTACTTTGCCGTTCTCCCTTGTTGTGTTTTGGAAAAAGTGTTGGGATCTGTTTCAATTTGTTCTCTGCTTTTCTCTCCCTTTTTAAAAACGAACTATTAGAGTGCCATCTAAGCTAAGCGCTCACCGCTGTCTGAAAATAAGTGGGGCTTTACTTAAGACTTGTCTGATATTCTTTTAAGGGAGTGTATATCTTTTAGTGACCGTGTTTCTGAATTGCTTATTATTAGTGCCTGTGTGTTTTTCTAGATGTGGTTTTAAATAAATAATTATATCTCTTTTACACCAAGCCTTGGTCAGTGTTCACTTGTTCTATTGTGTGCTCTTGACCTATTGTGAATACTCTGTATACTGCCTAACTCTTCTTGAGGGAAGTATTACTGCTCAGCACAGCTACCAAGTGAATCTGTGTGGTACAGACTGCTACCAAGTGGGTTTACTGCCAAACACCTGTAGTCCTAAATCTTTTGCAGTGGTCGCAGAGGGAACTGCACAGCTTTCTGCCTAACACTCTGTAGCTGGGCCTTCATAGTCTGGAATGTGGACACCTGTCTGCTGTGACTTCTTAGAGGGACAAACTGAGTGGCCCTGCTGCTGCTGTTCATCAGGTAGTGTGTTTTTGCTGGAGTTGGAAGTTCTGTATTCTAATGAATACTACCTCCTGTGCATATTGCTCATCTTATATATTTTTTTCAAATCCAAATCCTGCTCGCTTGATGGAACTGTTTTGGACTCCCGCTATTAGGCCCTGTCTCACAGCCTCCACTGGAAGTTATGGCTTCTCAGGTGTAAGTTCCTTCGGAAACATTGGTTCCAATGTTTTTTATTTAGTTGGATATTGTTAATGTCCTTGAAAATTTAGAAGGTAACCCTATAGGTTTAAGGCCATTGCAAATGTCAGAGGGCAATGTTCATTAGAGACCCATGACCGCCTCATTGGTGCCTTGGAACCCATCACAGAAAGGAGTGTGAGGCGTGCCGATGCATGACCACAAAGGCAAGAGTTACCTAGAAAAATCGGCTGTTGATGTCCCAGGCAAAGATCAAGGACAAGAGTTTACTTCTGGTGTACAGCAGGGGCATTTCAGAAACACAAGCGTATGCTTGCAGAGCACTCGTAAGGGAGAGTCTGTTTACAAGAGGGAACACAAGCTCTTACTCCTAGTGCCTCTTCATCTTCCTCGAAGGACAGAGACTCTGATAATCTGAAAAGAAGAAGAGCAAGAGTGATGGCTCTGTCAGGGATATCCTTATGTTAATGGTGACGAATGCTGCAGAACCGCAGGCATAATTGGCTCTGGTACAGGCAACGCTGGGGAAATGGAATTTTTCCATTGGGAGATGTTAGTGATATTTTCAGAGAGGCAGAAACAGCTAATGGCGTCCATTCCCCCATCACTTTTCCATAGCATGGAGTTGTGTAAGAGCCTGGTGGTCATCTTCCGGTGTCATATTATCAGTATTCGTTTTTATTTGTACTGCCTACATCATCCTCCACATTTACATCTCGGTTTATCTTACATGCTTGCTTTCCTGTTTACCCCGTTGTTCCTTGGTGATATGTTATTCCTTCTCCCTCTTTTGTTCTTCTTGGGTCTCGAGGCTCTGTACCTGTGTTGTGATGCACTCTTCTCTTTCAGCAGCACCTAGCATTATACTCTTGTTTTCCTAGTCTTTTTCCGTCTCCTTAATTTACGTTTCTCGATTATTATTCAATATTCTTTGTTCATTCTTTGCCTTTTCCCAGATACATTCTTATCCACTGTTCTTCCCCATTCCTTTCACCCAGGTCGTTTTCTCTACTTTTCATTTATATATTTTCTCTTTACCTGTTTCTTACTCACCTTCACCCTTCAAAGTACCAGTTCCTCCTGCAGTGAACCTGGTTCGATTCAACCGTAAACATTTATGTATTTTGTGTTGTATATTGCACTGAATGCAAACCATGATTGGGAGCATTGAACAAATATCATGAGAAGTGAGGGAGAGAGCATGGTTGGGCAAGGTGTGAAGAAGAGATGATAGCAAGTAGGAGAAAAGGCAGAACAAAAGGCTTAATGTTTTCAAAACTAGGCAACCTTTTTCTTTTACTCAAATGAACAGTGTTTTGAACTTTTTTCAGATGGAAAGAATGGGAAAAGCAAAGAGACAAGTAACAGTGCCGTGAAAGTGCCAGTGAACAAGCCAAGCAGCATGGCGGGAATCACTCAATGCTGGCAGGGTGTGGTTCAGCAGCAGGTAATACTCTCCTCTTCTGATATGCACTAGTAGTGATATTAGGCTTCTTTCGACAGATTTTGTAGCGTTAATGTGCTATCGATTCGCATACTGTGCTTAATCCCGCAATCTAGTGATTAGTATAGGACATTTTTTTAATTAACTAAAGCTATTACCCTGTGATTGATTACCAAGAATGTGACATCGAACAGAAGCCCACAATAGCCCCACAGATTGGCACCTTATTTTTCCCCAAGATCCGGTTTAGCAGCAAGAAAACTGTGCCGGACCAGGCATCGGATGAAGTTGCATGGAGAATGGCTTAGAGACTACACATCACAATATGCAAGCACAGCAGGGAAAATCCTACCACAACAAATTGATCTTTGAGATGCAGTGAACGTTGTCATAGATGCCTCTAGTGCTAGATCATATGGTAGACTCAATAATTAAAATACTTTCAGGACTCCACTCTCTTAATCCTATATCCTGTACTCCCTCTTTCTTCCATGGGGGTCTTTGCCTGTATATGCAGCCAAGCATCATATCTTATCTACCTCCATATATGTATTTCTAAAGCTTGTGGAATCTGCTTAGATCACATGCTATGCATAGGCTGACATCTAGTTTAGGCTGCAGAATATTAGCTGTTGTTTTCGAAATTCGAAAAGGGACATCGACAGGGCATGCCAGTAATACTGTCCCTAGTGTGTGACGTCTTTTGTATCCATGGTCCTTCACTCCATGATCATTCCATTTTGGCTAACGCCATTAATTATTAACGTTACTAGAGCTAGTACTCTTTTCTATCCTTTATATTATTCTATTCACCACCTCCAGCAATGGCGGACTTAGTTTCCAGTTTCCAAAATGTAAAAATAGACGGCTAAATGGGCGATTTCACTCTAATTTGATGAACTGCATTTGTATTTACAAAATCAAAGCTCATCCTGGGGTTCAAATCAAGGCTTCCAAAGGGTCCATCGTAGATCTCGCGGCAGGGGAAGGAAAATGTACTCCTTGTTAATATTGCTTTATTTGTATTGTATTTTTTGTAACCAAGATATGTCTGTAACGAGCGCCACGATGC